>NW_028318352.1:307500-907500 GCF_062004578.1 Staurois parvus
TGACTGTATGTGTGTGTGTATGTATGTGTATATATATGTGTATGTGTATATATATGTGTGTGTATGTATGTATATATATATATATATATATATATATATGTGTGTGTGTATGTATGTGTATATATATGTGTATGTGTATATATGTGTATATATATATATGTGTGTGTGTGTGTGTGTGTATGTATATGTGTGTGTGTGTGTATATATATAGATATATATAGATATATATAGATATGTAGATATAGATAGATATATATAGATATATATACATGCTCTGCTTCAGTATGTCACAGTACATGTTGGCATTCACAGTTCCTTCAATTAACTGTAGCTCTCCAGTGTCGGCAACACTCATGCAGCCCCAGACCATGACACTCCCACCACCATGCTTGACTGTAGGCAAGACACACTTGTCTTTGTACTCTTCACCTGGTTGCCTCCACACACGCTTGACACCATCTGAACCAAATAAGTTTTCTTGATCTCATCAGACCACAGCATATGGTTCCAGTAATCCATGTTCTTAGTCTGCTTCTCTTCAGAAAACTGCAGGCTTTCTTGTGCATCATTTTTAGAAGAGGCTTCCTTCTGGGACGAAAGCCATGGAGACCAATTTGATGCAGTGTGTGGTGTATGGTCTGAGCACTGACAGGCTGACCCCCCATCCCTTCAACCTCTGCAGCAATGCTGGCAGCAGTCATACATCTATTTCCAAAAGACAACCTCTGGATATGACGCTGAGCACGTGCACTCAACTTCTTTGGTCGACCATGGCGAGGCCTATTCTGAGTGGAACCTGTCCTGTTAAACCGCTGTATGGTCTTGGCCACTGTGCTGCAGCTCAGTTTCAGGGTATTGGCAATCTTCTTATAGCCTAGGCCATCTTCATGTAGAGCAACAATTCTTTTTTTTCGGATCCTCAGAGTTCTTTGCCATGAGGTGCCATGTTGAACTTCCAGTGACCAGTATGAGAGAGTGAGAGCGATTAAAACCAAATTTAACAAACCTGCACCCCATTGACACCTGAGTCCTTGTAACACTAACAAGTCACATGACACCGGGGAGGGAAAATTACTAATTGGACCCAATTTGGACATTTTCACTTAGGGGTGTACTCACTTTTGTTGCCAGCGGTTTAGACATTAATGGCTGTGTTTTGAGGGGACAGCAAATTTACACTGTTATACAAGCTGTACACTCACTACTTTACATTGTAGAAAAGTGTCATTTCTTCAGTGTTGTCACATGAAAAGATATAATAAAATATTTACAAAAATATGAGGAGTATACTCACTTCTGTGAGATTGTGTGTGTGAATTCAAAGATCATGTTGCCATCATCCTGTCTGTATAATCGTGTTATCTGTGGTTCAACTTAATGTAGATTCCCATTGACAAGCTTCACTCTGAGACTGTTTCGTAGAAAAGGGTGCTTCCTTTTAAATAGACAATATAATCAAACTATTTTTCACTGTCCAGTAAGTGTCTAAGAAGAGCTGCTGTTTCCCTAAATTCGGATGTGCTCTGATTTGGCTGGGTTTTTTTGCTTTTTTTTTTTTAAGAGGACCTCCTGTGCTTCACTAATGCTCTCTCCATCATAGCTGGTGGTAGAGTGCTCTTCTCAACCTGGAATCCTCTAGACCAGGACTTAAAATTTCGAGTCTAGACCTACTAGCCAGGCACAAACCTTACTCTCCACCAGTTGCCCCACCCAACCTTGCCCAGGTCCGCCTCCAACCACGCCCCCTTAAAGCTTATGAAATTACATTTTTCTTTAGAATAAAGAGTCCAAAATATAAATAACTGCAATTATAACACAGCTTTATTATGTCAATTTAAACATAACAGCAATAGCTTAATAGCAATAGGGTGCAATCAAAATATGTAGTTTTACAGCTTTAAGCCTGTAGTAAACATTTTGTATTTTTTTTTTGTTTATCTCCTGCATCTTTAAAAAGAGACTTTAGTTACAAAAGTCTCTTTTAAAAGATGTAAGTTTAGTTTACAGAAGTATAGCATAAGAAAAAGTGCTTCTTTTGATGCCAAAAAACATGGAATAATAGTTACTGTAAACATGTTGTATTTTTTATCTCCAGCAGAGACCTTAGAGAAGTGTGGCATTAAGAAAAAAGAAAAATTGCCTCTTTTGATGGCCAAAAAACATTGCATAAAATAAATAACAATAGTAAACATTTTGCTTTTTGTATCTCCAGCATCTTATTAAAAGAGAGCTTACAGAAGTAGTGCATTAAGAAAAAAACAAAAAAGTGCTTATTTAGATTCCAAAAAACATGGCATAAAAATAGTAAACATTTTACCAAAGATGTGCTAATAGAGCAGCCATGGTTTGTGTTGTACAGCAGGACCAAGACTTGTGTAATACCCTTTTTCTGATGCAAAATACCTAGAGTCCCCCGCAGTGGTGGAGAGGATGTCTCCTCTCAGCAGAGGAGAGCAGACTTCTCCTGCACCTGTCCCCTCAGCGGCGCTGCCAGTGTAATGGCAGTGCCGAAGAAGCTGGAAGCCGGAAGTTGGAAACCGGAACTCGGCTTCACAATGAGGCTTGGAGCGCAGGTGCAGCAGCTCCATCATCTGTGCTCGCCACACAAGAATTTCTCCTCGCATTTGGCGAGCAGGCAAGCAGCTTTTTCAAGCCCTGCTCTAGACATCCAGCACTGATTTTGACTCTACATGAAAGCTATACTTTATTTTTTTTATTTTGAGGTTTTTTTTTTTAAAGCATTATTTTCACTGACCATTAAAACAGAATCAACCATATAGTGGTTAATTTGACTGATTTTAGTAAATCATGTTTCTATAGTTTTTTTGTGTTTATACTTTGCAGCAGAGCAGCCCAGCAAGAGACCCAAAGGAGAAGAAAAGCTGGAAGACAATGAGAAAGATGAGATGGAGACTGAAATTGGACTGTTTGGCCGGAGTACCACCTCTATGGCTCACACTTCAGCCAGACACAAGCTGCCTACTACAAAGGAGCAGCCAAAGGTTCTGCATGATACAAACAAAGACAGTATAACTGTATTTATCAGCAATCTGTCCTTTAATATGCCTGATCCAGAAAAGCAGCTTAGGAAAGTCTTCTCTGGTTGTGGGGAGATCACCGACGTCAGAGTTATCTATAACAACAAAGGCACTTTCCGTGGTTATTGTTATGTTCAGTTTTCAGATGAAAAAAGTACCCTAGATGCACTGAAATTAGATCGGCAGAAGATCAATGGGAGGCCAATGTTTGTCTCCCCTTGTGTGGACAAGAATGAGAATCCAGACTTTAAGGTTTGTATGTGATGTGTACTTGACATGTGCTTGATCTGTACTTAATCTGTTGAAACTTTTACTGCACTTTTTAAAGATTTCATCCAGAAAAGGGCCAAATAGGCAGTCTGCCATGAAAACAGTCTGCCACATGCTCAAGGGAGTCACAGGCCACGGCACGGGTATGCCGTTCCTTCAGAGTGAATGCACCAGCTAAAAAAAAAAAAACAAGAATATCCCCTAAGTGATGCGCATTAAGGAGATATTCATTTTACATACAGGTAAGCTTTATTATAAGCTTACCTGTAGGTAAAAATTAACAAAGTGGGTTTACTACTACTTTGAGGGACTTTGAAAAATAACAGACTTAAGTGTTTGCTACCCCAATATTTCATATTCCTGATATATATCTGTTGTATCATGTACTTGTGTTAAAGAATCTTTGTCTTTGTATTACTTCCTTTTTGTTAAATACCCAGTGATCCTGCCAGTCCCCCCTGCTTTCCTATTTCAAACTGACAGTCCCAGGCATAGAAGCACATCCATCCTAGCATGGTCAGTTTTCTGTCTGTACAGGGAGAAAGGTCCTGCCTTTTCTTCAATGGCCAATAATTATGCTGTCATCCACTGGGGTGGCTGAACTGGGCCACCATGTGGAAAAACATAAAACAAACTCCCGACTTTAAAACTTAAGGAGGGACTCTTTAGGGAGACAGTGACTTGTGTTGTGCCGTGGTTACATTATGGCAGCATGGTGCGGACAATCTGTTAATCAGTACCAGGGGTGTTGCTTAGATTGTACAAAAGCTGAGGCAACTTTGGACAGCCCAGGGAGAGTAGTAATGTGCAGGAGCACCATGCAGCTGCAAACAGTGGGTGTGGCCCAATTGTTAACAATGTGGCCTTAGATTGGGGAGAGTGTGTGCGTGTTTTCTTTTACTTTGTACCAAGTATCTGCCTTCTGCAAGTGGTGATATAAACCCACTCTTCCTTAAATGCTCCTGTGTCTCTCAGAGAACTTGGAAAATATAATTTTGGAGGCGAGTACATAAACTCCATTTGTAAATGTCCCTTGGTTCCTGGCCTGTACTGAATTTCATATTTCACCAAACCGGATGAGATTTTCTGAAGCTACTTGTTAGATCTCTCCTGAAGTAAGATGGCTTGCTGGCATTTGAAGAATTTTTTTTTTATTATTTTAAAAGCTTGTTTTTTTATTTTTATGTCGTTCTGGAGTCCATTTTAATACAGTAGATCACTGATCATGTCCGTTGTCTTGTTAATGACCAGGCAATAGGAAGAAGGATCAGCTGCACACTGGAGGAAAGATGAATATAGTGTATATTTATTGATCAATAGGACACACAAAAATGTTAATGACCAGGGCTTGTATTATTAAATCTCATTTTCTTTATCTTGCATGTACTGCAAAATATTTTTGCTGTAATTTTTGCCTAAGAGCCTTTAGTAGAATATAAGCTGACATTTAGGTACACCATAATTGTGTTATTAACTACATGTATTGCTTGTTTAGGTGTTTAAGTATAGTCCCGTTCTGGAGAAACACAAGTTGTTTGTCTCTGGGATACCATTTTCCTGCACCAAGGAAGAAGTGGAAGAAGTGTTCAAAGAACATGGCACTGTCAAAGACATTCGTCTAGTGACCAGTCGCTCGGGGAAGTCAAAGGTAAGGCTTTCTAGTGTGCAGTTATGCAGCACAGCTTATCATTCCTTGCTACTGTTCTATATATTCAAGTGTGTGTGTGTGTGTGTTTCTTAGTTTTCTTTTTTTTTTTTTTTTTGTGGGGGAGTGGCCAAACTATTAATTGTATACTCTAGATCAGCGGTTCTCAACCTGGGGGTCGCGACCCCTTTGGGGGTCGAACGACCATTTCCCAGGGGTCGCCTAAGACCATCGGAAAACACATATTTCCGATGTTCTTAGGAACCGAGACGCCGCTCCTGTCTCCGGCGATGTGTGGGCGGGATGATATGCTGCCCCTGTCACCGCCTCCTCGCCGCTGATTGGCCACCGGAACTGTAGCTCAGGAGAGGCACACAGGCGGCCAATCACCGGCGAGAAGGTGGAGCTTGGAGAGGAGCCGAGCGGCAGCGCGCGGAGATCGAAGAAGATCGAGGGAGCTGCAGGAACGAGTGAAGAGAGAGGCCAGAGAAGGAAGACAGCTGACAGGTAAGTGCAAATTTTGCTGCTGCAGCCAGGTATGCAGGCTGTAGATGGGAGAGGGAGAGAGCGAGCCCAGGCTGGAGCAGGAGTCAGCAAGGTAAGTATCATTGGTGTCAGTGGGAGGGATAGTGCCCCATCATTTGTGTCACTAATACCAACGATGGGGCACTATTCCTCCCCCCACTGACACCAACGATGGGGCACTATTCCTCCCCCCACTGACACCAACGATGGGGCACTATTCCTCCCCCCACTGACACCAACGATGGGGCACTATTCCTCCCCCCACTGACACCAACGATGGGGCACTATTCCTCCCCCCACTGACACCAACGATGGGGCACTATTCCTCCCCCCACTGACACCAACGATGGGGCACTATTCCTCCCCCCACTGACACCAACGATGGGGCACTATTCCTCCCCCCACTGACACCAACGATGGGGCACTATTCCTCCCCCCACTGACACCAACGATGGGGCACTATTCCTCCCCCCACTGACACCAACGATGGGGCACTATTCCTCCCCCCACTGACACCAACGATGGGGCACTATTCCTCCCCCCACTGACACCAACGATGGGGCACTATTCCTCCCCCCACTGACACCAACGATGGGGCACTATTCCTCCCCCCACTGACACCAACGATGGGGCACTATTCCTCCCCCCACTGACACCAACGATGGGGCACTATTCCTCCCCCCACTGACACCAACGATGGGGCACTATTCCTCCCCCCACTGACACCAACGATGGGGCACTATTCCTCCCCCCACTGACACCAACGATGGGGCACTATTCCTCCCCCCACTGACACCAACGATGGGGCACTATTCCTCCCCCCACTGACACCAACGATGGGGCACTATTCCTCCCCCCACTGACACCAACGATGGGGCACTATTCCTCCCCCCATTGACACCAACGATGGGGCACTATTCCTCCCCCCACTGACACCAACGATGGGGCACTATTCCTCCCCCCACTGACACCAACGATGGGGCACTATTCCTCCCCCCACTGACACCAACGATGGGGCACTATTCCTCCCCCCACTGACACCAACGATGGGGCACTATTCCTCCCCCCACTGACACCAACGATGGGGCACTATTCCTCCCCCCACTGACACCAACGATGGGGCACTATTCCTCCCCCCACTGACACCAACGATGGGGCACTATTCCTCCCCCCACTGACACCAACGATGGGGCACTATTCCTCCCCCCACTGACACCAACGATGGGGCACTATTCCTCCCCCCACTGACACCAACGATGGGGCACTATTCCTCCCCCCACTGACACCAACGATGGGGCACTATTCCTCCCCCCACTGACACCAACGATGGGGCACTATTCCTCCCCCCACTGACACCAACGATGGGGCACTATTCCTCCCCCCACTGACACCAACGATGGGGCACTATTCCTCCCCCCACTGACACCAACGATGGGGCACTATTCCTCCCCCCACTGACACCAACGATGGGGCACTATTCCTCCCCCCACTGACACCAACGATGGGGCACTATTCCTCCCCCCACTGACACCCACGATGGGGCACTATTCCTCCCCCCACTGACACCCACAATGGGGCACTATTCCTCCCACTGACATCCACAATGGGGCACTATTCCTCCCACTGACGCCAATGATGGGGCACTATTCCTCCCACTGACGCCAATGATTGGGCACTATTCTTCCCACTGACGCCAATGATGGGGCACTATTCCTCCCACTGACGCCAATGATTGGGCACTATTCCTCCCACTGACGCCAATGATTGGGCACTATTCCTCCCACTGACGCCAATGATTGGGCACTATTCCTCCCACTGACACCAATGATGGAACACTATTCCTCCCACTGACACCAATGATGGGGCACTATTCCTCCCACTGACACCAATGATGGGACACTATTCCTCCCACTGACACCAATGATGGGACACTATTCCTCCCACTGACACCAATGATGGGACACTATTCCTCCCACTGACACCAATGATGGGACACTATTCCTCCCACTGACACCAATGATGGGACACTATTCCTCCCACTGACACCAATGATGGGACACTATTCCTCCCACTGACACCAATGATGGGACACTATTCCTCCCACTGACACCAATGATGGGACACTATTCCTCCCACTGACACCACTGATGGGACACTATTCCTCCCACTGACACCAATGATGGGACACTATTCCTCCCACTGACACCAATGATGGGACACTATTCCTCCCACTGACACCAATGATGGGACACTATTCCTCCCACTGACACCAATGATGGGACACTATTCCTCCCACTGACACCACTGATGGGGCACTATTCCTCCCACTGACACCAATGATGGGGCACTATTCCTCCCACTGACACCAATGATGGGGCACTATTCCTCCCACTGACACCAACGATGGGACACTATTCCTCCCACTGACACCAACGATGGGACACTATTCCTCCCACTGATACCAACGATGGGACACTATTCATCCCACTGACATCAGTGATGGGGCACTAGTCCTCCCACTGCAAAATTACAGTTATGAAGTAGCAACGAAAATAATTTTATGGTTGGGGGTCACCACAACATGAGGAACTGTATTAAGGAGTCACGGCATTAGAAAGGTTGAGAACCACTGCTATAGATAGAATGAATTTGATAGTCTAGTAGACTGATCAGTAGGCTAGGATTTCTCTCTCTCTCTCTCTCTCTCTCTCTCTCTCTCTCTCTCTCTCTGTCTGTCTGTCTGTCTGTCTGTCTGTCTGTATAATTTCTACAATATGACAGGCTGCAGTATAACAAGGAAAAAAAAATCTTTTAGGTCTTTCAAAGCAGTCTGTAGTTGCCTGTGGAGATCAGAGCGAAACATACCTATAATCTTACTCCCAGCATGTGGCACTTGCTAGGAGAATGTTTATATATTCACTCACCGGCCACTTTATTAGGTACTCCTTGCTAGTGCCAAGAAAATATCCCCCCCACCATTACACCACCACCAGCCTGAACCATTGATACAAGGCAGGATGGAGCCATGCTTTCATGTTGTTTATGCTAAATTCTGACCCTACCATCTGAATGTCGCAGCAACTAGTCTGCCCATTCTATCTGACATCAACAAGGCTTTTTCATCCTCACAACTGCATCTCATTGGATATTTTGTCTTTTTCGGACCATTTTCTGTAAACTTTAGAAATGGTTGTGTGTGAAAATTACAGTAGATCAGCAGTTTTTGACCAGCCCGTCTGGCATCAACAACCATCCCACATTCAAAGTCCATTAAATCCTTTCTTCTCCATTCTGATGCTCGGTTTGAACTTCAGTAAGTCGTCCTCACCACGTCCATATGCCTAAATGCATTGAGTTGCTGTCATGTGATTGGCAATTAAACAGGTGTAACTAATAAAGTGGCTGGTAAGTGTAGATGGCAGGCAGAAAGTGGTAACATTTTTGTAATAATTTAAACATGTAAATTAGCACTTTTTGGTAAATTTTGAGCATTGGGCATAGAAGGTTAGATCACACACTCTCTTTATGACCAGGGCATTGTTTTGCTATTCGCACTGTGCTATTTTAACTGGCAATTTCTCAGTCATGCAACACTGTACCCAAATTGAAAAAAAAAAAAAAATTATATATATATATATATATATATATATATATATATATATATATATATATATATATATATTTTTTTTTTTTTTTTTCTTTTCAATTTAAAGAGAGCTTTCTTTTGGTGGTATTTGATCACCACTGGGCATTTTATTTTGTATTTAATTGTATTTTTTATTATATAAACAAAAAAAGACTGAACATTTTTTTTGGAAAAAAATATTTACTACTTTCTGTTACAAAACATATCCAATAAAATAATTTTTTCATAAATTTAGTCCAAAATGTATTCTGCTATATATAGAGTGAAAGGGCGCTGCACTACTTAATTAATGAACAGTGCTGCAAACATATACGTAAATATCATCTACCGGCTAGCGTGCATGCTCAACTTCAAAATGCGGCCCACAAGGAATCACAAAGCATATAGAGAACCTCAAATGATGATTCCAAGAAATTGGTCCTCGATAGCAATCAAAGAGCAAATGTCATCTCCAATGGTGCTGACAAACACTCACAAGCATGCTCCAAAAATGGCCGCAGACCTTTGTCATCTCCAGTGCATTTCACAGCAATGGTCATAAGTAATATCCTTGGTCATTAATCAGTGAATATGGAGACAACCTGCGCATTTCCAGAATAGAGTTTTTTACATCTTCTTCAGGAATGCTCACATATGGATATAGGGTATTCCACCTTTCCTGGAGAAAATGCTGCAGCACGTTACCTTCAGTTCTGCTAAGATAATCAAAAACCTAGGTAATTAAACACATGCAGGGGAATTCATAAATAGTGTACCACTCCATCCTCAGAGCAGTTGAACTCCCTCTCCACCACTGCAACCATCACCGTGACGGAGATGACAGAGGTCTACGGCCATTTCTGCATGCTTGTGAGTGTTTGTCAGCGCCACTGACGCCACTCATGGCGTGCACTGAAGATTTACTGTGTTTTTTCCTGAGTTTTGGGACTGCCATATATATATTTTTTGGAACTGAGTCATTTATTGATTTTTTGGGACTGATTCACTTTTATTACACCATATACATCATCATTATTGATATATTCACTTTTGTTACCAGCACGTTATAGCTATTTGTGCTGCTGTTACTGTCATTTGTCATTTTTTTGCACCCATTCACAAGTTTTTTGGATATGTTATGTTTACACTTGGATGAAGGGCATATCTGTATTCAGTATATTTTCTATTTATGTTTCCACTGTTCATTAAGTAGCGCAGCACCCTTTCACTCCTTTATTTGTTTTTACTATTTTGGAATATAGTTAGGTGTTTGCGGACACTTTTGTTTTTGGGGGTCATTGCAGGTAGGGAAGTAGCGCAGGAGGACCATCTCTGTACTATTCTATTCTGCTATATGTCTTTTGCTACAAAAAGAAAAACCCAATGAGTGTATATTAATTGGGAGATATATATACTGGAATTTATGCAGCTAAAGACATTATACTAGTAATGGCGTTGATCAGCAACTTCTAGTGGCACCATAATAGTGTGGTGGCAATCTGTCTGGGAGGGACACTAACTGCTAACTGACATCACTAGTGACATTAATACAGTGGCCAGTGATAATACTGTACTAATGACACTGGCTGGGAAGATGTTAACATCAAGAGGCAATGAAGGGGTTATTTGTGTGCCTAACAATTGTATGTGTGCTGCTTTTACTCACAGATCTGACAGTTTTTTTCTCCCTGAACTCAGAGTTGAATTCAAGGAGAAGAAACAGCCAGATCTGCTGTCTGTGTGCAGAGTTCTGTGTGTTTGTAAACACATAACTCTGTGCTGTGAGTGGCCACAGCCAATCAGCAGGTATAGAGCCAAAATTATTGGCTGAAACTTGCTGACAAACCCATGCTGTGTCCAACCACAGCACAGGTCAGCAGGGGGTCAGCGCTCAAAAACCCGGAAATAGACAGTAATGTACAAGGATATTGCCTAGCTTGTAGCTGCCGCTCACATGCATTAAATGTACTGTGGGCAGGAGGCAAGCAGTTAAGCTGGCTGTAATACTGAATTTCTATGTGTACTGTATATAGTAAACTTAACAAAGAAATTTACTGTAGATTGCAAATTCATTTTATTTTGGCAGCCAGGTGTACTTTTATATGAAAGCTGAGATTGATAAACTATTACTAAAATGCAATGTTTGTCTAAAATGAGCCTTCTAACTTTGACTTTTGAGTGTAGAGCAAGTTTGTCAGTTTTTCAAAGCTTTTAATGCTGAATTTTTCATTTTTATTTAAAGGGACTTGCATATGTTGAATTCGAAAATGAGGCACAGGCCTCACAAGCTGTGATTAAATTGGATGGTACCAAGATTAAAGAACACACAATTAAAGTGGCAATTAGCAATCCTCCTTTGAGAAAACAGCTAGAAACTGCACAGTCTAATAGGCCTATGATGCCACGACAAATGTATGGAGCGTAAGTATAATAAGTAGTAAGTAATAATTAGTAACCTCTCCCCATGCTGATCACTTCTGTAATCCATACTCTAAGCCCTTTCTGGAGCCACAGACCCTCCTCATCAGAATCTTCTCCGACAAGCAGTGTGCCTCCCATGCATACATCTGGAGCACTTCACTCATTTAGTAGAAATTCTTTCTAATGGGCCTTGCTAGGTCCTTTAAATTCATGGAGTTTGCAGCCAAGATGTGTGTGAGGCGGCACCCCAAAGATCAACAAAGCCCTGTTGTCTAGATTGGTGTATGCCGTTATCAAAATGTTCAGCATAGGCAGGAAAACACTAACAGATACTGCTCATTTTTTTGCTCATTTTGTAGCTGTCTTTACACATTAATGGCAATTTAGCTGGATCCCCCATATTTCTTTCTTTTTGCAAATAATAGAGCATGCCCCCTCCCATAAGAGATTCCTCTAAAGCAGGGGTCCTCAAACTACGGCCCGCGGGCCACATGCGGCCCACCGAGCACATTCATCTGGCCCGCTGGCAGGGGACACTAAGTACAGGGGCGAGCAGGGGGCTGCTGTCTCTTACCTGGCTCCAGTCCCACGACGATCCAGTCCAGGATGCGCAGCTCCTTCACTCTGGCTGCTGCCTCGCTTGATGTCCGAGCTGCCGCTCGGCTCCGCCTCCTCACTGGTGATTGGGCGTCAGTACTGTAGCTCAGGAAAGGCACACAGGCAGCCAATCACCAGCCAGGAGGCGGAGCCGAGCGGCCCCGCGAAAATCAAGGGAGGGAGAGGGAAGTGAAGGAAGGAGGACAGCTGACCGCCCGGTAAGTGTGCCGTGCAGATGGTGCTGCTGCAACCAGGTATGCTGGCTGCAGCAGCACCATGCTGGAACAGGGGTCGGCTAGCTAAGTGTCATTGCTGTCAGTGGGAGGAATAGTGTCCCATCATTGGTGTCACTGATAATAATGATGGGGCATTATTCCTCCCACTGACACCAATGATGGGACACGATTCTTCCCACTGACACCAATGATGGGGCACTATTCCTCCCACTGACACCAATGATGGGGCACTATTCCTCCCACTGACACCAATGATGGGGCACTATTCCTCCCACTGACACCAATGATGGGGCACTATTCCTCCCACTGACACCAATGATGGGGCACTATTCCTCCCACTGACACCAATGATGGGGCACTATTCCTCCCACTGACACCAATGATGGGGCACTATTCCTCCCACTGACACCAATGATGGGGCACTATTCCTCCCACTGACACCAATGATGGGGCACTATTCCTCCCACTGACACCAATGATGGGGCACTATTCCTCCCACTGACACCAATGATGGGGCACTATTCCTCCCACTGACACCAATGATGGGGCACTATTCCTCCCACTGACACCAATGATGGGGCAGTATTCCTCCCACTGACACCAATGATGGGGCAGTATTCCTCCCACTGACACCAATGATGGGGCACTATTCCTCCCACTGACACCAATGATGGGGCACTATTCCTCCCACTGACACCAATGATGGGGCACTATTTCTCCCACTTACACCAATGATGGGGCACTATTCCTCCCACTGACACCAGTGATGGGGCACTATTCCTCCCACTGACACCAATGATAGGGCACTATTCCTCCCATTGACACCAATGATGTGGTACTATTCTTCCCACTGACACCAATGGTGGGGCACTATTCCTCCCACTGACACCAATGATGGGACACTATGCCTCCCACAGACACCAATGATGGGACACTATTTAGCTCCATAAGACACACTTGGGGGGACATATCTGTGCGTCTTATAGAGCGGCCGGCCCAGTATTCCCGCCGCCATTGTATGTCCGCAGTCTCTGAACAAATGCGGACACAGTACAGGAGATGACAATAGGTTTTTTTTTTTAAAAAACTATAGTCCGGCCCTCCAACGGTCTGAGGGACAGTGAACTGGCCCCCTGTTTAAAAAGTTTGAGGACCCCTAGTCTAAAGCAAACTTTTGGAAGGTATTTCCAGGTAAGATGGTTATCATGCTGATGGATTTAAGGGCTGGTAGATGCATGGTAGGGCCTCTCCTGGACTTTCCTAATCAGTATTTTTGAAAGATGCTGAAGTCAGAGGGTCAGCATAACAGGCAGGCAACTAGCATTTTCAGAAAGTAGTCAATTGCAGCCCACATACCGTATTTTTCGCTCCATAAGATGCACTTTTTTCCCCCCAAAAAAGGGAGGAAAATATCAGTGCGTCTTATGGAGTGAATATAAAGCGGCCGGTCCGGTATTTCTGCCGCCACCATGTCAGAATATCGGGCCGGCCACTCAGCTCTTCTCTCCTGTAGGACCTTACCTGTTCCTCGCCCCCGCGCTGGCTTCTGTGACAGCCGGGTGCCCACTGCGCATGCGCGAAAAGCGCTGCGCTTTGTGAATGGTCCAGCGTCTTCAGTGACACATGACAGGTCCCAGAAGGTTCCGGGCCATTCAAAAAGCGCAGCGCTTCTCGCGCATGCGCAGTGGGCACCTGGCTGTCACAGAAGCCGGCGCGGGAAGAAGGAAGGACAACTCCGCGGAAGTGGGAGCGGGTACCTGTCAAATTCAGGTACCCGTTCCCCCTCCCTCCCCAAAGGTCTGCAGTCTCTGGTCATTCCCTGTACTGTGTCGGCAGTCTGTGGTCATCTCCTGTACTGTGTCGGTAGTCTATGGTCATCTCCTGTACTGTGTCGGCAGTCTGTGGTCATCTCCTGTACTGTGTCGGCAGTCTATGGTCATCTCCTGTACCGTGTCGGCAGTCTGTGGTCATCTCCTGTACCGTGTCGGCAGTCTGTGGTCATCTCCTGTACCGTGTCGGCAGTCTATGGTCATCTCGTGTACCGTGTCGGCAGTCTATGGTCATCCCCTGTACCGTGTCGGCAGTCTCTGGTCATCCCCTGTACCGTGTCGGCAGTCTCTGGTCATCCCCTGTACCGTGTCGGCAGTCTCTGGTCATCCCCTGTACCGTGTCGGCAGTCTCTGGTCATCCCCTGTACCGTGTCGGCAGTCTCTGGTCATCCCCTGTACCGTGTCGGCAGTCTCTGGTCATCCCCTGTACCGTGTCGGCAGTCTCTGGTCATCCCCTGTACCGTGTCGGCAGTCTCTGGTCATCCCCTGTACCGTGTCGGCAGTCTCTGGTCATCCCCTGTACCGTGTCGGCAGTCTCTGGTCATCCCCTGTACCGTGTCGGCAGTCTCTGGTCATCCCCTGTACTTTGTCCGCAGTCTCTGGTCATCCCCTGTACCGTGTCGGCAGTCTCTGGTCATCCCCTGTACCGTGTCGGCAGTCTCTGGTCATCCCCTGTACCGTGTCGGCAGTCTCTGGCCATCCCCTGTACCGTGTCGGCAGTCTCTGGCCATCCCCTGTACCGTGTCGGCAGTCTCTGGTCATCCCCTGTACCGTGTCGGCAGTCTCTGGTCATCCCCTGTACCGTGTCGGCAGTCTCTGGTCATCCCCTGTACCGTGTCGGCAGTCTCTGGTCATCCCCTGTACCGTGTCGGCAGTCTCTGGTCATCCCCTGTACCGTGTCGGCAGTCTCTGGTCATCCCCTGTACCGTGTCGGCAGTCTCTGGTCATCCCCTGTACCGTGTCGGCAGTCTCTGGTCATCCCCTGTACCGTGTCGGCAGTCTCTGGTCATCCCCTGTACCGTGTCGGCAGTCTCTGGTCATCCCCTGTACCGTGTCGGCAGTCTCTGGTCATCCCCTGTACCGTGTCGGCAGTCTCTGGTCATCCCCTGTACCGTGTCGGCAGTCTCTGGTCATCCCCTGTACCGTGTCGGCAGTCTCTGGTCATCCCCTGTACCGTGTCGGCAGTCTCTGGTCATCCCCTGTACCGTGTCGGCAGTCTCTGGTCATCCCCTGTACCGTGTCGGCAGTCTCTGGTCATCCCCTGTACCGTGTCTGCAGTCTCTGGTCATCTCCTGTACCGTGTCTGCAGTCTCTGGTCATCTCCTGTACCGTGTCTGCAGTCTCTGGTCATCTCCTGTACTGTGTCTGCAGTCCATTGGTTCAGAATATTTTTTTTCTTGTTTTTCTCCTCTAAAACCTAGGCGCTTCTTATAGTCAGGTGCGTCTTATTAAGCGGAAAATATGGTATTTTACTCACAAGTTTAATATTAAAACAGGATAGAAAAAACACATCTGCCCATAATTATGTGTAAATATTTTGGGGTTTTTTTTGTTCATAGAAGAGGAAGAGGAAGAACCCAAGTGGCCCTTTTGCCCCGTTCCCTGCACCGTCAGAATGCTCCAGCTGCCACAAAAACAGAAAATGGTACCCCTCAAGCACAGTCGGGGTCTTTGCCTGGAGGTGAAGGGGAGTCCAAGAAAATGTCAAATGCAGACTTTGCCCGATTGTTGCTTCAAAAGTAACCAAGAAACAGGAGACCAGAACTCTCATGGGAAAATGTGAAGAGATATACTTTGTTTTACAGTTTATTTTTGTTTTTCTAGTTACACTTTGACTTTCCTTTTTATGTTTTAATAGCACAGACTGTAGGCTTCCTCATATTGAGGCAGGTAAGACAGTGGAGGCAGCTATATTGGTCTGTTTTTTTTGGATATGTCTTTACACCTGTTATTTCAGAAAGTTTTTTGCTCGCATATTGTTGCGAAGGTCACAGTGGAGCAAGCCCAAAATGGGCATTTTTATATAAAATATATAGTAAAGCGAGCGCTCCTTAAATGTTAAGAATAAAAATAGGATAAGCAGCTGAAGCACTAGAGGAGATCACAACCATCTCACGTCCATCAAATAATAAATATAAAGTGCAGCGCTAAAATCAAACCAACAGTTTGTTCAAAAAAGTTTGTGCAGTATTTCAATTTCATATGTTAACAACCAGATGCAAACACAGCTGTAGATAATCCAGCAGAGCTTGTGAACAGGAATGACAGAAATGCGCACTCACCGACCTCGCATAGGAAATGCGCATGAATATATCAAGATCAGCAGGTGTCGCTTCCCTCAAGGAGAGATGTCATCAAGTGGTGGTCTGCTGGGCTCAGAGGTCCTCCTCAAGATCACGGTGAACAATCTGGGTAAAGGCTCCCTCCTCTGGATACTGTATGCAGTGAAGGCTGTGTGTGCTGCTCTAGTAACCCCTCAAATTGGGGCAAAAAATGGGAAAATACCCATAGTGTAGTATTTCCAAACTTTATTGAAATGTAAATAAAGATAGGCAGGTCAGTAAAACACTGGCAAGAGCCAGAGAGTCAAAGGTAGAAAATGGTATTACAGACCCTCAAGTAAAATGGCCGCCGGACCTCCTCGTGTACCCGGCGGCAGTAGGCGTCACAAGCTGTCAGCTCCTCCGAAGGCCTTTCGTGCTAAGGCACATCTTCAGAGGGGAGGCTAACAGCTGTGTGACGAACACCTAGTGTTTAAATAGTGAAGACCGGGAGTCGCGCATGCGCACTAACTCGCCGCCATTTTCGTAAAGACCGGGCAACTGTGCATGCGCGCTCGTCGAGACGCCATTTTGCCGTGGATCTAGATACTGACAGCTAAGGTAATTCTACACAACGCTGTCAGGGCGCACAGAGGAACGCATATGAGCCAAAAATAATGGCTCTAAGTCCCATGGGGATAACTAAAGTTTCATGCATGATCCAGTGTGGAAAATTATATATAACAACATGCCCCCTACTAAATAGTGTATCACCAAGAATAGTGATTGTTAAGGGTAATAACACTACCTGTCCACAGCATATAAAGGGATTTTTTTAGGTAATTTTACCTTTGATCTGGTATTATGTTTCTAATTATATCCTATTAATAGATAGTATACTACTATTTACTATTTATATTGAGGTTTTCCGCTAACTGGTCGTTTACGATTTTAATTTCATTTTATGTGAGTTATGGATCTTATTAATATACATTGTGTATTCATAACCTTTACCTATTATTGATATTTATCCTATTATCATTAATTTTATCTGTAAATTTAATGAGTTCTATTTTTAACCCAATAATTTGGCTTTATAATATCTGTATTGTTGACCTTGCACTAAGAGCACCTTTATATGCTGTGGACAGGTAGTGTTATTACCCTTAACAATCACTATTCTTGGTGATACACTATTTAGTAGGGGGCATGTTGTTATATATAATTTTCCACACTGGATCATGCATGAAACTTTAGTTATCCCCATGGGACTTAGAGCCATTATTTTTGGCTCATATGCGTTCCTCTGTGCGCCCTGACAGCGTTGTGTAGAATTACCTTAGCTGTCAGTATCTAGATCCACGGCAAAATGGCGTCTCGACGAGCGCGCATGCACAGTTGCCCGGTCTTTACAAAAATGGCGGCGAGTTAGTGCGCATGCGCGACTCCCGGTCTTCACTATTTAAACACTAGGTGTTCGTCACACAGCTGTTAGCCTCCCCTCTGAAGATGTGCCTTAGCACGAAAGGCCTTAGGAGGAGCTGACAGCTTGTGACGCCTACTGCCGCCGGGTACACGAGGAGGTCTGGCGGCCATTTTACTTGAGGGTCTGTAATACCATTTTTTACCTTTCACTCTCTGGCTCTTGCCAGTGTTTTACTGACCTGCCTATCTTTATTTACATTTCAATAAAGTTTGGAAATACTACACTATGGGAATTTTCCCATTTTTTGCCCCAATTTGAGGGGTTACTAGACCAGCACACACAGCCTTCACTGCATACAGTATCCAGAGGAGGGAGCCTTTACCCAGATTGTTCACCGTGATCTTGAGGAGGACCTCTGAGCCCAGCAGACCACCGCTTGATGACATCTCTCCTTGAGGGAAACGACACCTGCTGATCTTGATATATTCATGCGCATTTCCTATGCGCGGTCGGTGAGTGCGCATTTCTGTCATTCCTGTTCGAGCTCTGCTGGATTATCTACAGCTGTGTTTGCATCTGGTTGTTAACATATGAAAATGAAATGCTGCACGAACTTTTTTGAACGAACTGTTGGGCATTTTTATATGTATTACTTTCCATGTCATGTTTTTTGGTTTCCCTCAGAATTCACAAGTTGTTTTGTGTTGGACAAAACTGGATTAAAATATATGCTGTTTTGATGCCATTTTATCCATTGTGCTTTTGCCAGCTACTGTGCTATTGTGTTAATTAACTATTGTTGTTTTGTAGCACACAATTCACATGTATCTACAGATTTGTTATGTAGTACACAATTTAAGATTCACACAACTTTTGTCCATTGGCTACATAATGCCATCATCTAATCTACAGTGTACACTACTAATCCATTTTTATTTCTTCATTTTAATGTGTAAATATCTTAGAGCCATAATAGAAAGTAGTGTACACTTAAATCAGTTTCAGATTTAAGAACTCTCTCTGCACATCTCATGTATAAAGTTGCCTATAGGAAGAATGTTCCTTGTAGCCCCTAGCAAACAAATTCTATTTTCACATACTGCACTAGAAATTAGAATAGTGAGGGCTTTTATTTATTTATTTATTTTTTAGATGCTTTGGGCGATAAGAAATGTCCTCCCATAGTTGTGGCTCTGTGTTGCTTCCTAATTACTTCTAGGTGCTTCCATTTAATAAAGTGGTTTTAAGCATAAACACTTGTTACCTTAATGCATTCCCTGCATTGAGGTAAAAAAAAATGTTTCAGTATGTGTTTTGCTCCCCCCCTTTTATACTAAACTTTGCTCGAGAGCAGCCATTGGCTCCTGCTGATGCCAGTCAAATCCTGTGATGGAGTGTGGGGCAAGATTGAGCCTCGCTGTCTGGGAGCGCTGATGGAGGACCTGAGAAGAGGAGCATCAGTACTGCTCTGTGCAATTCCATTGCACAGAGCAGGCAAGTATAACATGTTTATTTTAAAAGAAAAACATGTAACTTTACAAACACTTTAAAGAAAACAAAACATAACTAATTTAAATATGTTCAAAAATGTCATTAAAAGTCAAGATAAGGTTTTTTCTGACAGCCCAGATACAAGAGTGCACTTTTTTGCAAACTTTAGGACTTTCTGCAGTCTCCTGCACCCTCCCTATGGCCTGTAAGGAAGCTAAATATAGTAATGGACATATAAGAATGTGCTAGTGGTGTGAGGTATTGTGCTAGCCTTTGACACATGACTACTTGGATTTTACTGCCACCAACTGTACAAGTGAATGGACCCTGGCCAAAAAAGTCAGGTTTTGCCACTCCGATATAACCCTGCACAGCCTCAGTTTTTAGCTAGTGTTCTTAGGTGATGAATATACCTGTGAAGTCTCTGAAGATTTCCTCTCCTATGGACATTTACCTGTTTCATACTCCCTGCTGTGGAATAGGGAAAAGCTTTTACAGATGAGCTTTTCCAGTATGGTACTAGTATGGACCCTGCTCCTGAAATTAGTGGGAGTGCCTTATAAGCTTGACTGTTGGCTCTGGGTTCTGTGGGCACCACTAGTCAAGGGTATCTGTTATTGACACTTGCTTGCTGCTATACAGGTGCAAAATTGTGATCCCCTGATGGGAAGTCGTGTACCTGATTACCCATCATGGTGGGAATGCCACAAACGGTGGCAAAGATTGAGCTCTCTGGAGCCTTGCAGCCTGGACTGGTGAGTGCCCTTTTAGGGAAATTCCTACTGGGGCCATACCCCCTGCCTGAGTCCTTTTACTGTGGGTCTTGTGCTGCTGTGGTTTTTGTACTGTTCTGCTCTGCTGAACTACTGTATATTCTCATTTCCCCCATTATTGTGGCATTGGAGGAGAGCAAGGTCAGCCACCTGGCATGTGCTCCCAATGGCACAAGTAGGTACGGACCGTAGCTTGGATATCATAGCACCTGTTTCACTTGTTGAGTATTATCTCCTGGAACAGTCCTCTCCCAAGGCAGCACAGGGCCCATGCACATTGGTTCCCCTGATCCAAGCTATTTCCAGCAGAATTGTAGTAACATTTTTTTGGAGGGATTGATAGCCTCCTAATATTTTTTGGCTGTGCCAAAACATTCCTCTCAGGTGACTGACTGCAATGCCTGGAAGAGGGTGAGGCCTAATTCCCTCAGCAAGGAAATGTCTGAACACGGGTGGGAGGAAGGACGAAGCGGTGGGCTCCAAAATACCCTTGTTTGGTAGGGAGGACCCCTACGTTGTTCACCCTACAATGGCTTCCCTAAGAATCCGATCAGTTCTGAATCTCTCCCCTACTTTTTTTTTTTTTTTTACCATTTAAAGGGGCATTTTCCTCCAGTTCCTTTGTGTCTAACGAGGGATTTTCCGGAGTTATTCTGGCTTATCTCTCAATAGTTCTCACTTGTTCGGGATGCAATTGTGGGCAACTCTCCCTTACCTTCTCCCCTAGTGCAGGTGGATGCACTGTCAGAGGACCATCCTATGGAGAAGGATGAGGATGACAACCCAATGAGGAACAGGAACCCTCCTGGCCTTTCTCAGGCTCCAAGGACCACAGTGGGTTTCCTGGCAGATGCAATTTAAACTTGCCACTCCTGCAATACCTTTCTCTGAAGATCATTGGTTTTAGGTCCAGGGGGCCTCATTTGTAGGGGGTGATGTATAACAAATGGGCTCACATGATGTAAGTGGTTTTACCTCTTAAGCAGTATCCTATGGAGGAGTTCTCCAGTCATAGATAGTCTAGTTCCTACTTAAAGTGGTTGTAAACCTCAGACATAAAAATGAATAAAGCATAATCCTCTAAAGTGCGTACTTGTCTCAATCCAGAGCACTAAGTGTCATGTCTAAAAATAAGAAAAATTAATAATAGCGCCTATGGTCAAAATTGTATAACTTACTAATAGTGTACCAGCTGCAAAAAAACCACCATATATAAAGTGTACCAATTAATAAATAATTTGCGCTAGTAAATATATATAAATATATGTAAAGAAATCATCAAATCATAAGTCCAAAAAAATATATATATACCAATACCACAGAAAAATATAAAAAACTTTTTAAGGTGCAAAAAAACTTTTGTGCAAAAGGAGTGTCTCAATATAAAAAAAGTGTCTCAATATAAAAAAATTTCACCAAAAAACCTTGATAATATAATGGCAGATCATCCATTTCTGAAGATATTTTTATGGATGATCTGCCATTATATTATCAAGGTTTTTTGGTGAATTTTTTTTATATTGAGACACTTTTTTTATATTGAGACACTCCTTTTGCACAAGTTTTTTTGCACCTTAAAAAGTTTTTTATATTTTTCTGTGGTATTGGTATATATATATTTTTTTGGACTTATGATTTGATGATTTCTTTACATATATTTATATATATTTACTAGCGCAAATTATTTATTAAGTGTCATGTCTGCCTGGTGCTTCGTTCCTCTGCTTTTAGAATTAATCACGTCAAACAAGTTTTCTTGACAGCAAGAGATAAAAGGTAACAGCTCTGTTCCTGTGTGCTCTGTTAAGGAGGGGGTGTGTCCTGTCACATCCTGTCCCTTTCCTTTCCTCCATTCACTGTGCTCTGCCGTGTGTAATTTCAGCTCTCTGCCCCCGTTTTCTGAAAGCTCAGACAAGTTTTCTAAATTCTGGATTTTGAACAGATGTTAAGTGTAAAATAATGCCGATAAACAGATACAACTTATATAGGAAGCTTTGTTTCAGCTCTGTGTATCACCTGAGAAGTCACATCACTGGGTATATGTAAGGGTTTGCAACCAGCAAGCTGGTCCTGGTCTTTATCCAATGGAGTGCCAGCTTGTAACACCCCTTCTTTACCATTTTTCAGTGTTGTGGTAATTTGACTGACAATTACTCTGTTATGCAACACTGTACCCTAATGAGTTTTATATAATTTTAAAGTTGGTCTAATTTTTTGGAAAAGAAGAAACTGTGTGTGTGTTAAACACAGAGCTTGAGAACAGTGCAGATACATTAACCACTTCCAGTCCGGACACTTTTACCCCCTTCCTGTCCAGGCCAGTTTTCAGCTTTCAGTGCTATCACACTTTGAATGACAATTGCGCGGTCATGCAATACTACCCATATCAATTTTTTAGCATTTTTTTGAGACAGATAAAGCTTTATTTTGGTGGTATTTATTCACCACTGGGATTTTTATTTTTTTTGCTATGTAAATTAACCACTTGCCTACCAGGCACTTATACCCCCTTATTTACCAGGCCAATTTTCAGCTTTCAGCGCTGCCGCACTTTGACAATTGCGCGGTCATGCAACATTGTACCCATATGAAATTTTGATAATTTTTTTCTCACAAATAGAGCTTTCTTTTGGTGGTATTTAATCGCCACTGGGCGCTTTACTTTTTGTGCTATAAATACAAAGTGCAAAAAATTTGAAAAAAAAAAAAGTTTCTTTGTTTCTATTATAAAATTTTTCAAACAGGTAATTTTTCTCCTTCACTGATGTGCGTTGATGAGGCGGCACTGATAGGCGGCACTGATAGTCAGCACTAAAGGGCACTGATAGGCAGTACTAATGAGGTGGCACGGATAGGCGGCACTGATACACAGCACTAATGAGGTGGCACGGATAGGCGGCACTAATATGCAGCACTGATGGGCGGCACTGATAGGTGACACTGATGATGGGTACTGAAAGACGGCACTGACTGGCATCACTGACTGGCACAACCCCTGGGCACTGACTGGTGGGTGGCACAGGTGGGTGGGCACAGGTGGGTGGCACTGCTGGGCACAGGTGGGTGGCACTTCTGGGCACAGGTGTGTGGCACAGGTGGGTGCACTGCTGGGCACAGGTGGGTGCACTGCTGGGCACAGGTGGGCGGAGCTAGTGGGCGCACTGCTGGGTACAGGTGGGCGGAGCTTGCGGGTGGCACTGCTGGGCACCGATCATCAGGGCACTGATCATCGGTGCCGATCCCCGCTCTGACAACTGCCGGTTCTCGGCAGTACTTTCCTCACGATCTGACAGCGTGAGGAAAGTGCAGCCGAGAACCGGCACTTGCATTTTCCTCTGATCAGCGTGTCATTGGACACCGCTGATCACGTGGTAAAAGGCCGCTGTGATTGGCCTTTTACCACATCACGTGATCAGCTGTGTCCGTAGGACACAGCGATCACGGAGATCGCCGGGTGCGCGCCCCCTGGCGCGCGCAGGAGAGCGCGTTCTGGGAGGACGTCATATGACGTCCACCCAGAACTGGCCGGCCGCAGTGCAGCCGTCATTCGGCTATCTGCGGTCGGCAGGTAGTTAAAAAGTCCAAAAATTTTGAAAAAAAAAATGTTTTTCTTATAAAATTTTGCAAATAAATAGTATTTTATTATAAATCTTGGCCAAAATGTATTCCGTTATATTTTTAGTAAAAATAAAATAACCCAAATTAGTTTATAACCAAAAATTATAATTTTTAAACATTTTTTAATTTTTTTTATATATTTTTTTTTTTTTACATACTGTCACCCTAGCAGTACAGTGTCACCATGGTGACACTACTAGTGGGGGGGTGATGAAGATTTTTTTTTTTTTTTTTTTTTTTTTTTTACACTGATTGCTTTTACACCCATAAAAGGATGTAAAAGCAATAATTTCTCCTCTCTAGCTGCATTGCTGCAGCCATGGAGAACTACTGAGTAAGCTGTGATTGGTCACAGCTTGTCACCTGGTACAAGGCTGTTGTGAATAGCCTTGTACCATGTGACCTCTGTGATCATTCCAGATTTCACACGTAGTAAGCAATGATGTCACAAGTAACATCTTGCTTACTACTCTGCATGTGATCACTGATTAGCCGATCAGTGCTCACATGATCGGGACCTCGTACAGAGGTCCCGTCCGACGATCGGTGTTCCACTGTGTCCGGACACAGCGGGCACCAGATCACAGTGCTGCACGCTCCCAGGGAGCGCGCACAAGCAGGGGGCGGGAAGGCCATTTATAAACGGCCACTTGAATCTGCACTGCCACCGTCAGGCAGTTTATATACAATGACCGGACGGGAGGTGGTTAATGTACATGTCATATAGAGGAAGGATACAGTGAAGAGGTTAATGTACTGGTTACACAGTGGCAGGATAGAGATGAAGGGGTTAATGTTCAGATGGGGGGGGGGAGATGAAAGGGTTAATATACAAGTCACATGGAGTATGTACAAGAGAGGAGGGGACATGAAAGGGTTAATTAAAATGATTCCTTTGTCAGTGAAATTGAATGAATCTGCAGTTGTAGATCTATTCATTCTGTCCTCATTCATAAGTACTAGATCACTTTACTTCCTCTCTTGTGAGAGGAAGAGGAGGGTTCAGCATTGTAAACAGCACGTGATTGTTGTGATTGATCACATGGTATCCAGTGCCTTGGAAGGCCTGGGTACGGTGTCTCTGTGCCAAGCTGACTGACAGCTCTGTACACAGCAATTAATGTGGATTAGAAGTCCAGTAGCTATTTATCCAGTGCTGTTCATAAATGGTACTGGATCAAGGGCTGCTGATGTGCTGGTCCAAAAGTGGTTAATGATAGAGAGGCCTCTTTGGAACATCGTACTCTGTTAGGTGCAGCTGGCAGTGGCTGTGGTGGGCAGCTGCCCTTTGTGGGCAAGTGTTTGGCCCTTGCTTGGATACCTTCATCTACAATGTGATGATGAAGAGCACAATGCTACAACTGAAGAAGACGACTGGTACTGGACCTCCTCTGTCACAGAGAAGCAGTCCTTTTCGTCAGCTGCAGCCATTGTGCTCCAAGTGGAAAGAGGAACTGGCCCTCATAGACATCTAAATCTGGAGATATGTCTCCCCCCCCCCCCACCACCACCACCACCACCACCACCACCACCACCACCACCACCACACACAAGAATGGGGGGCATCGTTTCACTGGGAAGACGCTTTACAATTGTCTGGACTCAGGACATCATAGATGAATGGGGCTGTGGGTTACCAATTAGAATTCCAATGCTTTTCCCCTCCATGTTTATGTGCTCAAAAATCTTTGAAGCCTCAAAAAGAGTGTTTCTTTATAGCAGTGGAAAGTTTGCTGGAAGGGTTTCACTGATTCAAAAGCCAAATGGAGACCTGAGGTCTATTCTAGTCTCATTAAATTCCTACGAATGCAAATTCTGGATGGAGTGCAGAGTGGAGTCACTTCAGCAGCAGGACATCTTGGTGACTGTGGATATCTTGGATTCCTGCCTACACATAGATCTTTCAGTCTCACTTGACAGTTTCTAAAACTTGTCGGGGATCTCCACAACCACTTTTTGATGTTGCTATTCAGCTTCTCCACTTTTCCCAGAGTGTTGAACCAAGGTGTTGGCTCTGGTTCTGGGGTTGCTGAGGACCTGGGGTATTCCCATTGTGGAGTACCTGGTCAACCTGCTTCTTCAAGAGCAATCCGCTCAAATCTTGATGTTAAACATTTTTCAGACAGTGCAGTTCCTGGAGATGTTCAGTTGAACCTCCAAACAGCCTTGATCCCAACATAACTTCATAAAGTCTGGAATACTTGAACCTAGCCCTGGACACGTTTGTCACGTCCAAGGTTCCTTCCACAGAAAAAAGTGCTTCCCCTTCAAGCTTAGGTGGAGTCCCTAAGGTCTCTAGAAAATCACTTCTGCCTGTGCGTGCTGGGGAAAATTATCTAAACGTTTGGTGCCATATGCCCAGTTCAGCTCCATATTCTGTTTGCCTGGGACAAGAGTCTGCAGTTCCTAGATCTGCCTATGTATCTGAATTTAAAAGCCAGGTTGGCTCTGGAGAGGTGGGAAAATGTTTTCTTCCAATATCGTGACAGGTTGTGATGACGGATGCCAGTTGTTTGGCTGGGGAGGTGTTCTGGAGAATGGGTTGGTTCATGAAACCTGTCAAGCAGAGCAGACTTTACTAATTGACATTATGGAACTTCAGATGATTTGGTTATTTAACATTGGCCTGGGTGCCTTTGGAGTCTCCTGGTTCTAGTGCAGTCCAACATTGCCAGGACAGTGGAATATACACTGCTCAAAAAAAATGAAAGGAACGCTTTAATCAGAGTATTGCATCAAGTCAGTTAAACTCCTGGGATATTGATCTGGTCAGTTAAGTAGCAGAGGGGGTTGTTAATCAGTTGCAGCTGCTTTGGTGTTAATGAAATTAACAACAGGTGCACTAGATGGGCAACGATGAGATGACTCCCAAAACAGAAATGGTTTTCAGGTACAGCCCAGTGACATTTTTGTCATACTCATCTTTTCTGTTTTTCACTAGTTTTTCATTTGCCTAGGGTCAGTGTTACTACTGGTAGCTTGAGTCGATACCTGAACCCTACAGAGGTTGCACAGGCAACCTCACGCTTCCAGGATGGCACATCAATATGTGCCATTGCCAGAAGGTTTGTCTCCCAGCATCGTCTTGAGCATAGAGGAGGTTTCAGGAGACAGGCTGTTACTCTAGGAGAGCTGGACAGGGCTGTAGAAGGTTCTTAACCCAGCAGCGGGACTGGTATCTGCTCCTTTGTGCAAGGAGGAACAGGATGAGCACTGCCAGAGCCCTACAAAATGACTTCCAGCAGGCCACTTGTGTAAATTTCTCTGACCAAACAATCAGAAACCTACTTCATGAGGGTGGTCTGACATCCTCTAGTAGGCCCTGTGCTCACTGCCCATGACCATAGAGCTCGATTGGCATTTGCCATTACACACCAGAATTAGCAGGTCCGCCACTGGCACCCTGTGCTTTTCATAGACAGGGAGCAGGTTCACTCTGAGTACATGTGACAGATGTGAAAGAGTCTGGAGAAGCTGTGTAGAACATTATGCTGCCTGCAACATCATTCAGCATGACCGTTTTGGTGGTGGGTCAGTGATGGTCTGGGGAGGCATATCCTTGAAAGGATGCACAGACCTCTACAGTCTAGACAATGGCACCCTGACTGCCACAAGGTATCAGGATGAAATCCTTGGATCCATTGTCAGACCCTATGCTGGTGCAGTGGGTCCTGGGTTCCTCCTGGTGCACGACAATGCCTGGCCTCATGTGGCGAGAGTATGCAGGCAGTTCCTGGAGGATGAAGGAACTGATACCATTGAATGGCCCCCACGCTCGCCTGACCTAAATCCAATAGAACACCTCTGGAATATCATGTTTCGGTCCATCCAACGCCACCAGGTGGCACCTCAGACTGTCCAGGAACTCAATGATGCCCTGGTCCACATCTGTAAGGAAATACCCTTAGGACACCATGGGGTTTATTTACTAAAGCTGGAGAGTCCAAAATCAGACTCCCTTCTGCATAGAAAACAATCAGCTTCTAACCTCAGCTTGTTCAATGAAGCTTTGGCAATGAAACCTGGAAGCTGATTGGTTTCTATGCAGAAGGGAGTCTGATTTTGGACTCTCCAGCTTTAGTAAATAAACCCCCATCTATCGTCTCATTAGGAGCATGTCCCGACATTATCAGGCATGCATACAAGCACGTGGGACCCATACAAGCTACTGCGTACCATTATGAGTTGCTGCAATTAAATTTCAGAAAAATGGACTATCCTGCTGCATAATTTTTTCACTTTGATTTTCGGGGTCTCTTTGAATTCAGTCCTCTGTAGGTTGATAATTTTCATTTGCATCAAACGATAGGGCATCTTTACATTCCTAACATTACCCAGTCCATAGCAGTATAGGTATCCAGCATGATATTTTTCCCCATTGAGATCTGGTGTTTTCAAAGTGTTCCTTTATTTGTTTTGAGCAGTGTATCAATTACCAGGGTAGAATAAAGCAGAAGTGGACATGATCTTGACCTGGGCAGAGTTCCATGTTAAGGCTCTCTTCGCCATGCACATTCAAAGAGTGAAAATTTGGCAGGCGGCCTTCCTCAGTCAACAGCAGCTGAACTCGGGTGGCTGGATCTTCTGGCGTTTCAACACCAAGCTGGACAGATGTGTCACCCCAGGCCAGGGATCCTCAGGTGTTTGTAATGGATGTCCTGGGGAACTTTGGAATCAGTTCTGTCTATAAGCTCCCCCACTTTAACTCCTGCCTTATCTGTTCTGCAGGTAAAAGGCAGAAGGTGTGCTGGTGATTCTCACGTTTATTACGTTTTACCAGGTATATATTTTCGCCTCTGTGGATGATAGTTTTGGCTGGCAGATCTAAAAATTAGAAAAAGGGAGGAAGATCTCTCTGTCTTGAAGAAAACTGAGATATGGTTCTTGACAACCAAGTGCTTGAATCTCAGAGGAAAGACTGAGATATGGTTCTTCACAACCAAGTGCTTGAATTTCAGAGGAAAGACTGAGATATGGTTCTTCACAACCAAGTGCTTGAATTTCAGAGGAAAGACTGAGATATGGTTCTTCACAACCAAGTGCTTAAATCTCAGAGGAAAGACTGTTTTAATATTTAAGTGCCAAATTTAATAGACTTCTCTGGATAGAAATGAGAATAGGATAAGACTTTCAAAATAACAGCCACTCAGGAAGGCAAGAATTTTTTTTTTTTGGAAGATGGATTTTTATGCATGCTTTGATAAACTGAGTTATCATTAAATTTGATGTCCAATGGATATCTGGAATACTGAGAGTGTCAATATTTGAACTTTTAATGCGTTGGCTCTTGGGATCTTTCTCCAGTCCTAGCCTCTCTTCAGTCCTAGCATGGGTCAAACTCTAATGCTGTCCTAGCATGGATCAAACTCTAATGCTGTAGCATAGGCTACAATTGTTTCTGTATTTTGGAACAGAGTTGGTGGATGATTTATGGGCCTTCGGCAGTGTATTTATTACGGGAGAAGAGTATTCTTACTGCCATACCTTTTCCCATTCAATCTAGAAGCCCCAAGGTATAGTCTGAATACACGTAAAGTACTTGTCCCTGGCACAGGAGATTTAGAATTTGTGAAAGAAACATTGGTGGTTCCTGAGTCAACGAATGAACCTAAGGAATCCCAAGGCGTGTAGGGCCAGAAAGGGATTACTGCAATAACTGGACCTTGTTATAATCAGATTCTGTTCAACAGATGAAAGATTATTGATGTTAGAGAAATACAGATGCCAGCTTGCAAAACCATGGACATTATGTTCACAGCCAGCCGGGAACCTGAGGCAGGTGACAGGTGTTGCCATCAGATCTAGATACCTCCATTATTTGCAGAAAAACCTCCTGGTCCAAGGTCCAGGGCTTGACAAATCACTGCCTCCCATGGACTTCAATGGGAAATTGCGCCCCATAGACTTCAATAGGAAAACACCTCCCATAGACTTCAATGGGAAAAAACCTATCATAGACTTCAATGGGAAAACTCCTGTCAATAGTAATCCTATGTGAACACTTATCATGCCACTCTATCACTTGCCTTCTAGATGAGATGGTAGACTTTATGAGAAGTCGGCTTCCTAGCTTGCAAGAGGGTGGGCATGACTGAATCTGAAAGGCCCCTGTTTCTCAGGACTGTGGCTTCAACAGCCATGCCATTAAAGCCAGTGACCTGGAAACAGAATGGAATACTAAGGGCAAATGTCTGTATAATCTAAGATGACCTATGGAGCATCTGCTAGTAGTTTGAATATGTCTTGAGTACTGCTTTCTCCTGGCTAAATCCAAAATGACAAAGATCACTGGAATGTCCTCTTTCTTGATTCTGCACAGTAGATAGGGGCAAATCTGGAGGGGTGGAGAGAGGTGTAGATCAGGATGAACTGATATTAGGCCATCACCAGAGTACCCACTACAAAGGCTTGATATCCCTGGCAACAAAACTCTTCAGTTTGTTGTTGAAGCTGGATGCCAGCAGATTCATGTTTGGAATCCCCCACCTGTCACAGAGGGGGGTGAAAACACTTCTAGATGGACAGCCCATTGCCTTGCATCAAGACGCTGGTGACTGAGAATGCCTACCTGCCATGCCTGGGATGTGGACAGCTAATAGGGCCAGAATATGAAGTTCTGCCTGAGAGAATCAAGTCTGTTCTCTTAGAATGGTGTTACGTCTATTTCCTCTGATAACAGATGTAGGTCACAGCCATGGCATTGGCCAACTGTATTCTCATCTTGTGACCTCTCAAAAGAGAACTCCAGTGTTGAAAGGATGACTGAGATCCAGAATGTTGATTGGAAGGCGCCTTACTCTAACCACCAAGCCCACTGCAATGATAGGAAGCTCTGGACTTCTCGACAGCCCAACAGGCTGGCATCCATCATCAGAAAATGTCATTATTTTGAAAAACAGGGTTTCCTTTCGTCCAGCTCTGGAATGGAAATCCACCACGCTAGGAAGAGTCTGACCTTGGAGGCCAAATGCATGGGAGTCATTAGATCCTGAATGAACCAGCCAGTTTAGGAGAAAAATCTGCTTCTACAGTTGGGGTGTTTCAACAAACGTAGTATTAATCTTCTTTAGTTTAGGAGAAGTGTCTGTAACAGGCAAATAATCCCAACCTGATGCCTCAGAAGGTAGGGGTCCTCTGCTGCTAACCCTTCCTCCTCTTGTTCTGTTTCTGGCTCAAGGGCAAAGTCAAAGACTGATTCAGGAGGGAAGGTTGAAAGGGCAAGGCTGTGGCCCCTACTGTCAATAGCCTCATGAAACTAGACATTTCACCCATGAACTCTGATATCGTGGTGAAAATTTCCTCTTTGGAAAGCATAGCTGAAGACAGACCCTGAGCTAACATACCCATCTGACCCCTTATCTCTGCACTTGTGGTCTGCCAAAGCCTGTACAATTTGTCCCCAGAAGGTTCTTCCCAACCCTTGCAACAGTGGAGCAGGCAGAGGATGCCTCAGGGCAAGGACATGTAGGCAGCTGTAATCTAGGAGTTATGAGAGTAAACCATTATAATGTACCCTCAAGAAAGGGAACCAGACGATGTTGTCAGTACAGAGCCCTAAATGCAGAGGAAGAGGCAGAGTGTGAAACACAGTAACCTCTGCAATAGAGTTGCAGTTGTACCATAAGGGTTCATGTACACAGGGCATTTGGAAAACTCTTCTAAACGATGGAAACTAACTACTGGAAAACGTAGGTAAAAAAATGTCACTTTAGCTGCGTTTGCATACTGTGTTTGCGTTTAGAAGTGTTTTTAAAAGATAACCTCAGGAGACCTTCCCAAATGCCCAGAATGCACTGAAAAAATAGTAAATAATTAACTATTTCAGACATTTTGAAAGAAATAGAGAAGCAGAGAGAGCAGTAGGTGTTGAGATTACCTGTCTTTTCTGGTTGTATTCACTATGGATTCCATTATCAGCATAATGCAGCACGTTCTACCATTTTTTCTTTCACGCAAAACCTGGAACTGACTGCGTACTAGGTCCATTTGAATACATGGAAAACACTTTGCATGCATTTCTGATGATGAAAAAAGGCTCTGGGCAGCATCTGAATGTGGAACAATTAAAAACCGCTTCTAAATGTAAATAAACGCGGTTACACGCATTTACAAACGTCTGAAACGCTGGTAAAATCTACTCCTGAATGCAAGTTTGGTGCATTCAAAAAAACGACTGTAAACTCAACTGACTGTAAAGGACTATGTATACATGGGCACATAGGAAAACATTAGGAAGAGTTCAGGGCTGCTGAAAAAAAATGCTCAAACAGCTCCTGAACATCAGTTTAGCAGCTGCAGCGTATATGAGGCCTACAGATGGCCTGCTTCGGTTTACACCAACATAAAACAAAACACCAGTAAGAAAATAATTTATTCTATATACTGCTACACAGTAGACAATACTAAAGTACACACCGCTTCCCAGAATAAAAACATCTAGTCAAGGTGCTGCCAGTCTTATGTCACAACTCCTTACAGTATAATGTTTAATTTGATATTAGCTCAGGGGTTTAGATGAATGAATCACCTTGTATGAAAATGCTACAGAACTCCTGTACACCAGCTACACAGCCTTCAGCATTACTGCTCAATCAGGTTAAAACATTTAGTTTAAATTCCAACTCTTGACAAAACTTTATTTCGCATTCCAGTAGCAGGTAATTTGGGAACCTCTGTCCAGCTTTTATTGCTGTTTTTGCTTGGACTAGTGAATGTGTAAACTATGAATCAGTGAATGCTTTGATGCACACTGCTGTGAATGTAATGGGAATTAGTAGTTTTTCCAACCCAACCATTTACACTGGAGAAGGTGTGCTACACTGAAGCATCTTTTGTATTGAACTAGCACCTTTTTTTTTTCTTGCATTTTTTTTAGACCCAGTGACACCATTTCTATATGTGATGCAAGCAGATTATGACTGGTGGGAGGGGTAAGCAGGTTGTAGCATCCTGCCTTATGCAGGCCATAGCCGGTTCGTTTATCGGCCGATTTTTCCTCCAAAAGAATAATCGGCCGATTTTCACACTGGTAGTAGGGCAATGGCACCGGCCGATTTTCGCAGTTCCTCCTCATTTCGTTTATCGGTCATGCTGGAAAATTCGTGAAAAACGGCTGATTTTCGCAATCATTGGTGGCAACATCGGTTTACAGAACGAAGTTTTGTTTTTCGGACAACAAAATCGGCCGATAAACAAACCGTCTATGGCCTGCATTAGTACTCCTCTCGAGCCCTCAGGCCTGATGAAGATGGTGGGCTGGCTCTTGAGAGGGATTATGCAAATATCCAAATGTCTTGATTGGTGAGAGTCAGACTGAGTGGGCTTTCCTAGGGAGGCTGCATGTCATGCAGATCACATTAAATAACATCCATGTGATGCTGAGCTATGATGGGAAAGACTGAAATCTTGGGGGGAAGTTACATTCTTTGACATAAATGAAAGCTATCTTTAGACAGTTAAATGTCTGCCCTGAACAACAGGTGGTGAGATAGTGCCTGTGCTCTGTCAAATATTGGTGCTGTTTTGTAGGATTTACCACCTGAACTGTGCACATAAGGGTTCACACCACATTAAAAAGGAAAGTAATGACATGGATGCACGCAATGTTGTATCAGGAGCAAAATTGGGCCATTTTTTACCACCCTAAAGGAATGAAATATTCAATGTATTACCCCATTTAGGTGTCCCTACAGCTAGCTATGCTGTTAGGTGATCTTAAAATGATCGCTAAACAGCAGACAATATGCAATTCTACTGCTTAAGCTGTGGAATGCTTCAGATGACATGGGCATCAAAAGGATTTTTCACTGGACAAAAGACACAATCACATGACTAGGTGGGCTATCCATATCAGCCAGCTACCAGTCCACAATGCAGACCATGCTCCACAAAGGGTTCAGTGGAGCCCTACAAATGTTGTGGGCTAAAGGTGTTGGGGGAAAAAAAAAAGTACACGCGTAATAGAAAACACCTGGGTAATTCCCGGGTGCACGTTTGTGGTGGATCCCACTAGCAGCTTTGGGCTGTGTTGTCCAACACAAAAACAAGGCCTATGTCCTACTGTTTCAGTTCACTGAAAAAAAAAAAAAAGGTAACGCTTTCCACTTCTGCGCAACATATCACAACAAGTGGCAGTGCATAGTAATTGTATACAGTCAATTAGGAAAGTATAAAAAAAAAAAAAAAAAAAAAAAAATGGAAGAGCACTGCAGTGCTTGAGCTATGATACTAACAAGCCCATTTTCATAAATCATAGAGGGATTACTGCTACATTCATTGATAACATTTTAAAGAAATCTGTACTGAGAAAGAAGGGAGGCTGCAATAACTGTCCTCTACTTTTTACCTGACTGTGGTGCCTAGTCAATGGTGTCAGTACTTTCTGAGTCAGTGACCTACAGCATGCATACTGATCAGGAGTTCTGACTTTCCTGATCTGCATACTTGTCCTAGGCCAGTGGGTTAGCAAGTTTTAAATCCACTTGATCAGCATGGCATTTAGTATTTTAAATAGGAAATTAGCAAGGGCATTCTCAATTTCTTTTACCCTTGCAACCAATGAAGCATGGTAATTTCACTTGAAGAGAACTGAAGAGTTTAGATACCTTTTAAATAATAATTCCAAACAACCAGTTAAACATCATCATGCTGCCTTTGGCCTGCAAAACCACATATTTCAAATCTGTATTTACCCATTTGCCAGGAGCTTCACTTTACAATATGCATGATTGCCTGCATTAATCTCTATAGTAAATGCAAGCTATAATACACATGCAACTTGAGTCAGAGAGACATCTCTGCAGATGAATTTTAATCTTTATTTACCATAGGAAAAGCTGTCTTTAATGAAGATGTGTCCTTAACACTGACCATGTGTACAATGTTAATAAAAAATATTTATATAGGGAGGCTGATGGAAGTCACTGTAGTTTTGACTCCAATTTTTCAGCAAGTAACAAGAACCCTAATGGTAGTAAATAAAATGACCTATTTAAAATGTTAAAAAGATACACAAAACAGCTAAATGTCTACTTTCAATCGCAACCTAATTTAAGTCCCGCCAAAACTTTTAATGCAGTATATGGAGTGGGCATCTAAAGTTTCAATCCCTTCTGGCTTGTTACCTGGTCTCTACCAAGGAGTGTTGTCTTCCACCTCAAACTGAATTCCATAACCTCACATATGGGGTGGGTGTGTGATCACATTGCTTGACATACAGGTGACTATAGCTGCATTCTAAGCAAGGCTTCCAAGTAGGAGGCCCTCAAATGTTACAACTGCCACTTATCAGAACAAAAATGGGACCTTTCAGTGTTTGTAGTTGCCAATGATGGAAGAAGTAAGTATACCTCAGGGCTGAGATACACAGAACAATTTTAAACAATGTAGCATAACCTGTTAGCAATGACCTCATCTGCAACATGACTTCAGCAGTGTTACAAACAAGGCATTTGTAAGCAAGGAAAAACCTTGTATGGTGTAGCTTCAGGCATCATGCACACAGATTCTGTCTAATATTGGCTTGTACATGTTAGTTTAAGAACATCAGTTTTAGCAAGCATTTACACAAAACAATCAGTCTGGATCCACACAGCTGGGTTGCACAAATGTGCAGCAGCACACAATATGTACTCTGGAATGCTGCAGTGCTATTCATTTTCACACCGGCATTACTGAGCACTACAACACACAGTAACATACTACCATGTGTTGTGGTGCATTGGTAAAAATAGTGCATTTACCTTTTGCTGTTTTAGCAGCTTAGGCAGCCCATTCCTATGCATAGACTGCTTTATACCATCAGCCTGATGTAAATTACAAGTAATTTGTGAGGTGCAGTGTGAAGAATGCAGGACATGGAATGCAAGGGGAGGGTACAGTGTGCAGAATGCAAGACAATGGGTGCAGGAGACGAGTGCAGGACATTGGGTTTAGGGTGTAAGACAGTAATGCAATCCCCCACTCCCCCCAGTGTCTTCCAGCATGTCCTGTGCATTCTCCCCTACAGTGTCTGAGAGAAGAGTGGACGCAGAGGGCAGCTTGTATGCTTAAAACATGTCCCTCCCTGGCTGGCTGCTTTGCAGGCTTGCCTTGTTTAGTACTGTAAGGACACTGTAGTCCTTTATCTCAGCACTTTGTGGGGTCCCCTGTGGCAGTGCAGAGGCGGAGCCGTGTTGGAGGTGCGGTCCCGCTCCTTCCTCCCTGTGGGCTCTGCAGGGACACAGGCAGCGGAGGGTGGAAGCAGGAGCCGATGCTAACAGCATTGCGGCTGCGGAAAGGAGAATTAGAAAGATTGGCAGCAGGAGTTCAGCGAGGAGAGGAGAGTCCTCCCATTCCGTGTTTGGCCGGTGTCCAGCCCCCCCTGCCCAGTCCTGACTTCACAAGTCAGGTGCTACTGCATCCTCCTCCATTCCCCTCACCCTCCTGCCAGGCTCTGCTCTAAGCCACATTCCTGTCTGAATAATTTGTCTGGGTTTCAGGCTGACACATTATTCAGACCAACAGTGAATAGGCTGACAAAAGCCCAGGCGCCAGGATGCAATTTCTAGTTGCCATGACGACCTGGTGTCTGGGGTTTGTTGAGGCCTGTTTGAATAGCACCCCAAAACACCCATGTTGCACCACAATGCATGGTAACACATTGTGCACTAATAAGGCAATTAATATGAAAAGCCAGCCTTAACACAATGCACATTAAAGTGCTGCAAAGATGTCAATTTGCCCTTACCTAATGGCTAAGAACAAACTATTAACAGAAAGTTAATAGTTTGTTCTTAACAATTAACTATTTTATAGTCTTAGTTCTATAAAGCAGAATAGGAACAGCTGATTCTTGGACTGTTTCTCTCTAAAGTAGTCCATAGATTATACAATTAATTTTCCACAGGTGGAAGGAAAAAAATGCTTGATTCCCCCATCAACACAGCTGGTATAGTATTCTTCCAGTGCGGAGCCTTCCCTGCCGGCAGAGCACAATGATTAGTATTGCCTTCTGTAGCTAACAGTGCTAATCGTTCGGGAAAAACCCATGAGGCTGGTTGTACATAAGTCAATCAATATATCAATGTAAAACCAGGGTGCCCATACATGGATCGAAATTCAGCCATTCCCTGCAGAACCAGCCGAGTTTCAGTCCACGTATGGCCGGTTTAACTGACAGTCGATATAGAGCTGTATAAACTAAAGGGGTGTCCTCTTCATGACTCACTTAGCTGTCTGTTCTGAACAGAGCTAAACAGCAGGGGTCAAATTATGCACTCTAAACAGCACATAAAGTACTGCAAAAGACCTGCAAAGACACCAAACAGTCTCTGTAACATGCTAAAGCAGTTTATTTGAAGCCCTTAAAACCACTTCCAGCTCTAGTCTGGTAGCTTTTTTTAATCAAAAATCTTAATGCAAGTGCTGGCTATGGCTTTAAACTAGATTTAAGCAGGTTTAGGGTCTTCAAGAAACCAGCTTGGTAAATGCTTTCTAAATTGGATGTTCTGCAGACTTGGGTTTACAATCCAATATTAAACACAGCCTGTATGTTTAGGACCTTAAAGTGCTTTCAAAGTTGGAGAACCACAAAAACATTTAGTGCTACAGTGTATATTAAGAAGCATGCTTTAGGAAACAAACCATAAAACTGGTGTTGTGTAATTGTCAGTTTGCACTGTGGCACAATCCTTTAGATTTGAAATGCTAAAGAAATGTAGCAGCAACATTTTTCAAATAAATTAACAAGATATGGCCGACACCTCCAGAAAGTTTAAGGCACCGAAGGCCGCAGCATATTCTGAAAGTCTAGGTCTTCACTGGTATTGTTTGCTTGCACTCAAAGAGATCAGGGTTAGGTTCTGGGAGGCCAACTGGATGCTCTGCTGTAGCTATCAAAAACAGATCTAAGGTTGTCTCTGTACATTTGGCAATAAATCGAATGAAAGGTCTCACGTCCCCTTCATTTGCCAGGTCTAAAACATGATAATATTCTGACCTCTGCTCTTTCCGGATGGTTACTGGTGGGTATCCTGCCTGCATGAGAATGAGATTCATGAGCAAGCGTGAAGTCCTTCCATTACCATCTACAAATGGGTGGATATAGACCAGTTTATAATGTGCTAAGGCTGAAAACTCCACAGGATGTAAGCTCATGGCTTCATCTGAATTTAGCCACAGCACAAACTCCTGCATATGTTTATGGACATCTCTAGGATGTGGCGGTATATGATGACCCACAAACACTTGGTTAGTGCGAAACCGCCCAGCTTCAACAGGATCCACATAGCCAAGCACTCTCCGGTGTATCTCCAGTATGTCGTTGATTGTCACAGAACCAATACGAGACACTAAAGTGGTGTTCATATATTTCATGGCTGCATGCATACCAATCACTTCATTTTGTTCCTCGAGGCTTTTACCAGGCACTGCGTAGCGTGTTTCAATTATATGTCGGATTTCAGACAATGAAAGTGTGTTGCCTTCAATGGCCACTGTATGATAAATGTGGTGATAATAAGACTCTTCCATAACTCTGCGGAGAGCTGAGTTACCCTTTGGAATGGACATCACTTTCTTAACCTTACGGTCAATTATACTGAAATACCTCTGATCTATTTCTTCAACCAATGGCAATGTCCGATCGCGGTTTATTAGAGCCTTTTCATTATGGGGAGAGATCATCAATGCTTTGGAATATAGGTAGTCTGCCTGGATGACATCTTTTTCTTCCTCCAAGAGGATACCTAGCTCATTAAGTGCATCCACATGATCTGGATCCATCTTTAAGGCGTGGAGAAGAAGTTTATGTGCCTTTTCTCTTTTACCTTGACGCTTCATTTCTAGGGCTTGGTTGAGAGCAGCTCTGGCTTCAAACGCGACCTCTGCAATGTTAAAAATAGGTTTTTTTTTAATTAAATTTCAGTCTTTATCAGCCATGGGCAGTCACATTCTGTTTGAATAAAGTCAATAGGTTACAAAAGACCAAAAATGAACTAGACATTACACAAAATGGTAAAATGTCAATATAAAAATTAGTTCAGGGATATATTTTCTTGCTCCAGGACAGCAAACAGAACAAAATTTCTTCCCACTCCCTGGCTTAAAAACAGGATCATCAATTCAAGAAGTAGGTATATACACTATATTGCCAAAAGTATTGGAACTCCTGCCTTTACACACACATGAACTTTAATGGCATCCCAGTCTTAGTGCATAGGGTTCAATATTGAGTTGGCCCAGCCTTTGCAGCTAAAACAGCCTCATCTCTTCTGGGAAGGCTGTCCACAAGGTTTAGGAGTGTGTCTATGGGAATGTTTGACCATTCTTCCAGAAGTGCATTTGTGAGGTCAGGCACTGATGTCAGACGAGAAGGCCTGGCTTGCAGTCTCCACTCTAATTCATCTCAAAGGTGTTCTATCAGATTGAGGTCAGGACTCTGTGCAGACCAGTCAAGTTCCTCTACCCCAAACTCGCTCATTTATGTCTTTTTGGATCTTGCTTTGTGCACTGGAGTGCAGTCATGTTGGAACAGGAAGGGTCATCCCCAAACTGTTCCCATGAAGTTGGGAGCATGAAATTGTCCAAAATGTCTTGGTATGCTGATGCCTTACGAGTTCCCTTCGCAGGAACTAAGGGGTCAAGCCCAACCCCTGAAAAACAGCCCCACACCGTAATTCCCCCTCCACCAAACTTTACACTTGACACAATGCAGTCAGGCAAATGCTGTTCTCCTGGCAACCGCCAAACCTAGACACGTCCATCAGATGGTCTGACAGAGAAACATGATTCGTCACTCCAGGGAACACATCTTCACTGCTCTAGAGTCCAGTGGTGGTGTGCTTTACACAATTGCACTTGGTGATGTAAGGCTTGGATACAGCTGCTCGGCCATGGAAACCCATTCCATGAAGACCACACAAAGTTTGGAGGTCTTTAGCTATTGACTCTGCAGACAGTTGGCAACTTCTGTGCACTGTGCACATCAGCATGCGCTGACCCCGCTCTGTCAATTTACATGGCCTATCACTTCATGGCTGTGTTGCTGCTGTTTCCAGTTGCTTTCACTTTGGTATAATACCACTAACAGTTGACAGTGGAATATTTAGTAGCAAAGAAATTTCATGGATGGACTTATTGCACAGGTGACAACCTATCACGGTACCACCCTTGAATTCACTGAGCTCCTGAGAGTGACCCATTCTTTCACAAATGTTTGTAGAAGCAGTCTGCATGCCTAGGTGCATGATTTTATACACCTGTGGCCATGGAGGTGATTGGAACACCTGAATCCAACGATATGGAGGGGTGTCCCAATACTTTTGGCAATATAGTGTATCTTTCTAAAAACTAAACACTTTTAAGTAGTATGAATAAAAATGTGGTTTGGCTGCTTTTTATTGGTTTCTGGGTGGAGACTATCCTCCCTTTCCTGTCTCAAGCAATAGGAATTCTCCCAACTGAGCCACAACAGCAATGAAAATTTGGGAGATATGATAAAGTATAACTAAAGGCAATTTTTTTTATGTTATTTTGGGTAGAGTGCAGAGAGATTAGAATAGATTAGTCAGTTTTTTATTGCTGTCTGGACCCCTCTCTATTTGTCCTGTTTACCATTATCATTGAAAGTGAAAGGAAAAGATAATCCCACACTTTGGGTTGTCCCCAGAAATGTAGCAGAGAGTAATAGTAACAAAGGGGAAATCTTCCAATGGGGACACTAGTTCTGGTGACCTGGGGATCCCCAATGAATTCATTTAATTTGCAGCGATTTCCTCATTTTCTGTTTGGCTATGGCACAGGAAGTGAAGGTAAATCTCCCCAATGGAACACAGATGGCGAATCAAAAATCTGACGGGTTATAATCTTCCCTTGCTCTTACCAAAATGAAAGAAAAAAAACTTTTGCCTATAGTTCTACTTTTCCTAGCAATATCCAAAACTACAACCAAAAATGTTTTGGGCAAAATTAGACTGTCAGAGTAATTCTTATGTTCATTTTAAACTTAATGTTAGTCATATATTTGAGGACATAATGTTTGCCATGGTATGTGGAAGACGTTGGTAAGAAAGGATGACATCCAACAAAATGTGCATTACCTGGAGAAGGTTTCTGTTTGAACACCAGAAACTCAATTGCAGCTGAAGTAACGGAAAGACCCGTAGACTGTCCTGTGTATGTGTGTATGCGTTCATCCCCTCCCCAGAGGTTAAAATGAAGGAGAACTTTCAGAGCTGCTCTGTAATGTTCCTCCAGCCCACTCAGGGGGACAAGGACCACCAAAAGTGACCCAGATAATATCACCAGTGCTGCTCTCATTCCACAGCGGGCACCTAAGTGTGGCCATTGAAATTCCGTGGTGGCCATTGAAGTATCGATCATCCAATTCCACACACTTGCAGCATGGTCAGGCTCCTGAAGGTCACCACGATTCTGCAATAAAACAAAACATGATAAATGCTGCTGTAGAAAGACTTGAAGGCTTATTAAACAAAACAATGGAACGTGCCATAGCTAATGAAGCCTAATGAGAAATCATTTCTTGACGGATATGGCTAAAGTAAACATAAACCTTATAAGCTGGCATATACTGGAGATATCTTTTTTTGACATTTAATCAACACTGGTTTTACTTACTTTTTGCATTATAAAAAAAAAATGAAAAAAAAAAACAAACATTTTTCTTCGTTTCTGTTATAAAAGTTTGCAAATAAATAATCTTTCTTCATAAATTTAGGCCAAAATGTATTATGCTACATTTTCTTTGGTAAAAATCCCAAAACCCAAATCAGTGTATATTATTTAGTCTGTGTGAAAGTTTTAGATTGTACAAACTATGGGATATATACTGGAAAATGTATCATTTCCGATATACTTACTGCCTATCTCATCTCTTGAGGTCCTAAATGCTAGGAGAGTACAGTTACCCTCCAAATTACCCCTTTTTGGAAAGTAGACATTCCAAAGTATTTAGTAAGAGAAATAGTGTGTTTTTTGAAATTCCAATGTTTTGTCACTTTTTTTGGAAAACTAAGAAATTTTATTTTTTTTTCCCACAAAAGGTGTCATTTTAACAAGTTATGTCTCACACACAGCATAGACATACTTACAATTACACCCAAAAACACATTCTATGCTTCCTGAGTAAGGGCATACCATATATGTGAGACTTTTTCACAGCCTAAATACATAGAGGGGCCCAAAATCCATGGAGTGCCTTTGGGCTTTCAAGAAGTATAAATTAAACATAAATGACGCATCTAATTTCCTGACTACCTATCATATTTTTGGAGGCCCTGAAGAAACACGGCCCTAGACTATGCACATTAAGGTACATACACCTGTGACAGTACATACACAAGAACCCCCCATTACACTCGTGTTAATGACTTTACATACATGAAAAGCTCAACCCCACCTTTACACCTGTGTCAGTGGGAACCCTATTGCCACCACTGCCACCTTACATCTAAATCAGTGACAGTTACATCTGTGTCAGTAGCAGTTCATACACATGAATCCCCTATTACACCTGTGTTAGTGACAGTACATACAACGTCTAAAATTCAAAATACTAACCACAGCTTACAAAGCCATCCACAACACTGCCCCTAGCTACATAACCAACCTCATCCACAGATACTGCCCAAATCGCCCACTCCACTCCTCCCATGATATCCTCCTCTCTAGCTCCCTCATCACCTCTTCCCACGCTCGCCTCAAAGAATTCTCCAGAGCCTCTCCCACCCTCTGGAACTCCCTACCACAGCATGTCCAGTCAGCCCCCACCCTGTCTGCCTTTAGCTGATCTTTGAAAACTCACTTCTTCAGGGAAGCCTACCCCACCTCCACCTAAGAACAGTACTTGGATCACCTCCACCAGATCATCCCCGACAGCTATCACCTTTTGTATCACCTCCCCCTTCCTTTAGATTGTAAGCTCCATGAGCAGGACCCACCTATTCCTTCTGTACTGAAATGTATTGTAATTGTACTGTCTCCCATATATTGTAAAGAGCTGAGCAAACTGTTGGCGCTATATAAATCCTGTATAATAATATTAAACCCTTCCCTCCTTTGCATCTGTGTCACTGACAGTACAAACCTGAGAAACCCCCATTACACCTATGTTAGTGACAGAACATACAGTGGGGCAAAAAAGTATTTAGTCAGCCACCAATTGTGTAAGTTCTCCCACTTAAAAAGATGAGAGAGGCCTGTAATTGGCATCATAGGTAGACCTCAACTATGAGAGACAAAATGAGAAACAAAATCCAGACAATCACATTGGCTGATTTGGAAAGAATTTATATGCAAATTATGGTGGAAAATAAGTATTTGGTCACCTACAAACAAGCAAGATATCTGGCTCTCACAGACCTGTACCTTCTTCTTTAAGAGGCTCCTCTGTCCTGCACTCATTACCTGTATCAATGGCACCTGTTTGAACTTGTTATCAGTATAAAAGACACCTGTCCACAACTTCAAACAGTCACACTCCAAACTCCACTATGGTGAAGACCAAAGAGCTGTTGAAGGACACCAGAAACAAAATTGTAGACCTGCACCAGGGTGGGAAGACTGAATCTGTAATAGGTAAGCAGCTTGGTGAGAACAAATCAACTGTGGGAGCAATAATTAGAAAATGGAAGACATACAGACATACAAGACCACTGATAATCTCCCTCGATCTGGGGCTCCACGCAAGATCTCACCCCGTGGGGTCAAAATGATCACAAGAACGGTGAGCAAAAATCCCAGGACCACACAGGGGGACCTAGTGAATGACCTGCAGAGAGCTTGTACCAACGTAACAAAGGCTACCATCAGTAACACACTACGCCACCAGGGACTCAGATCCTGCAGTGCCAGACGTGTCCCCCTGCTTAAGCCAGTACATGTCCGGGCCCGCCTGAAGTTTGATAGAGAGCATTTGGATGATCCAGAAGAGGACTGGGAGAATGTCATATGGTCAGATGAAACCAAAATAGAACTGTTTGGTAGAAACACAACTTGTCGTGTTTGGAGGAGAGAGAATGCTGAGTTGCATCCAAAGAACACCATACCTACTGTGAAGCATGGGGGTGGCAACATCATGCTTTGGGGCTGTTTCTCCGCAAAGGGACCAGGACGACTAATCCATGTACAGGACAGAATGAATGGGGCCATGTATCGTGAGATTTTGAGTGCAAACCTCCTTCCATCAGCAAGGGCATTGAAGATGAAACGTGGCTGTGTCTTCCAACATGACAATGATCCCAAACATACCGCCCGGGCAACGAAGGAGTGGCTTCGTAAGAAGCATTTCAAGGTCCTGGAGTGGCCTAGCCAGTCTCCAGATCTCAACCCCATAGAAAACTTTTGGAGGGAGTTGAAAGTCCGTGTTGCCCAGCGACAGCCCCAAAACATCACTGCTCTAGAGGAGATCTGCATGGAGGAATGGGCCAACATACCAGCAACAGTGTGTGCCAACCTTGTGAAGACTTACAGGAAACGTTTGACCTCTGTCATTGCCAACAAAGGATATATAACAAAGTATTGAGATGAACTTTTGATATTGACCAAATACTTATTTTCCACCATAATTTGCAAATAAATTCTTTCCAAATCAGCCAATGTGATTGTCTGGATTTTTTTTCTCATTTTGTCTCTCATAGTTGAGGTCTACCTATGATGCCAATTACAGGCCTCTCTCATCTTTTTAAGTGGGAGAACTTGCACAATTGGTGGCTGACTAAATACTTTTTTGCCCCACTGTACATGAAAACCCCCTTCCCCCTTTACATCTGTGTTAGTGACAGTAAATGCATGAGAACCCCCCATGTATGTGTCAGTAACAGTCCATACATGAGAAACTCAACCCCCCCACCATATGTGTCAGTGACTGTACATACATGAGAACACCCATTACTCCCTTTACAGTGGTGTCAGTGACAGTACATAAATGACCCACCCCCCACGTATATGTCAGTGACAGTAAATACATGAGACCCCCTTCCCCCACGTGTGTCACGTGAAACTCAACCTCCACTACATAAGTGTCAGTGACAGTACATACATGAAAACCCCCCTTTACATCTGTGTCAGCGACAGTACATACACGAGAACCCCCCTTTACATCTGTGTCAGCGACAGTACATACACGAGAACCCCCCTTTACATCTGTGTCAGTGACAGTACATACACGAGAACCCCCTTTACATCTGTGTCAGTGACAGTACATACACAAGAACCCCCTTTACATCTGTGTCAGTGACAGTACATACATGAGAACCCCCCTTTACATCTGTGACAGTACATACATGAGAACCCCCCTTTACATCTGTGACAGTACATACACGAGAACCCCCCTTTACATCTGTGACAGTGACAGTACATACACGAGAACCCACCTTTACATCTGTGACAGTGACAGTACATACATGAGAACCCCCCTTTACATCTGTGACAGTGCATGACTGAGAAACCCCATTACACATGACCTCTGTGTCTATACATACATGACCGACATTCATGTGTCGGTAACAGTATATCCCTGAGAAACAACAACCCTCCACCCCACTATTACACCTGTGTCAGTACATATACAAGAAGCACTTCCCCTCCCACCAGGGTAAGAGAGCCCCCAGACACCCCATCATCATGTCACTACATACATGGGAGCCCCCGAACACCCCCATCACCTGGGACCGATTGGACTTCCTCTACAGGATGACGTACAGCAAACTTCTGGCTCTGGCCCCACCTACCTGAACCTCTCCACTGCCATTGGCTGTTTCCGTTACGTATCATTTTCCTCTAACCTATCGCCTTTCTTCGCCACGCCGCACGGCACGGCCTCAAACACTAGGAGAATACTGTGTGGTAGAGTCCAATCACTCGTGTGTCCTCACACCGATCTATGAGGGCGGCTTCACTGCTGGAATTTTCCTATTGCGTGTCATAGGAGAGGCTACAACATGGCGGGGACAACATGGCGAGGGACAAAACGCTTTGTTCTCTACAAGCTACTTACGTAACTTTTAGAGGGTTGGACCGCAAACCAGAGCGTGGTGTATTTTGATTGGGTGAAATGTAAAGTGTAGTTGTACTGCAGTTCAAGAAACCCAACTGATTTCTGGAGGTTTAGAAAGAAAGATTACAATCAATAGCAATCAATATATATTATTGCCATAAAAAGCAATGAGTAATATCACACTATGTCATTTCAAGCTGCAGATGCTGTGATGATCGAACTCGAATGAAATGGCGCTTCTCTGCAATAAGGCAACCAGGAGGCATCCTGTATGTAGCCCCCTAATTTGCAGCTTTTCTCATTAAATCATTGATGTTGGGCAGCACAGTGGCTAAATGGTTAGCCCTTCTGCCTGGCAGCGCTAGGGTTGCTGGTTCAAATCCCAACCACGGCACCACCTGCCTGGAGTTTGCATGTTCTCCCTGTGCCTGCGTGGGTTTAGTCTGGTTTCTTCCCACACTCCAAAGACATTCTGGTAGGTTAATTGGATCCTGTCTAAATTGGCCCTAGTATATGTATAAATGTAAGTTAGGGACCTTAGATTGTACACCCCTTGAGGGTTAGGGACAGATGTGAATGTACAATATATATGTAAAGTGCTGGGTAAATTGACAGTGCTATATGAGTATGTCATGGTCCCCTCTCTCACTCTCTCGCCCCCCCCCCTCCCTTATTACATATCCCTGCGCCCACATCAAAGTGGTGTGCCAGACGCCAGGGATCTGCCCCCTGCGGTGCAGTTTGCACCTCCAGACACTGATGAGTCTGATACCCCGTTGTGCCTGCACGTGGATTTTCCACATGCTGGCCACCTGGGTGTCTCCGCGCGCCCCCTCCCCTTGTCTGCGCTCTCCGGAAACAAAGGCTGCGCGGCCAGAGTGAGGAGGCGAGGCTTGTTGCCCCAGAAACCCGACGCCGGGTCGGCAGTTGCCGGGGCAAACAGGAAGCGTCCTGCTCCAGCGATAAGGAGACCGGAGCAGGACCCGAGGACTTAGTTCGTCCCCTGCTCGGGGCAGAGTGCTGTGAAGGGTCTGAGTTGCAGCCAGACCCCACAGCCAAGACCCTGCAAGCCCATCTACTGAGCACCCCTGCCTGCTGCCAAGTGTCCCTGGAAGCTGTCTGTTGCTGAGTGTCCCTGGAAGCTGACCGCTGGGAGTGTCCCTGCACACTGAATGCAGCTGAGTGTCTCTGGAAGCGGTCTGTTGCTGAGTGTCCCTGGAAGCAGACCGCTGGGAGTGTCCCTAAAAGCTGTCCGTTGCAGAGCCTCCCTGGAAGCTGTCCATTGCAGAGTGTCCCTGGAAGCTGTCCGTTGCTGAGTGTCCCCGGAAGCTGTCCGTTGCTGAGTGTCCCCGGAAGCTGACCGCTGGGATTGTGCCTGCAAGCTGTCCGTTGCGGAGTGTCCCTGGAAGCTGTCCATTGCTGAGTGTCCCTGGACACTGCCCGTTGCTGAGTGTCCCTGGAACCTTTCCGTTGCTGAGTGTCCCTGGAAGCTGACCGCTGGGAGTGTCCCTGGAAGCTGTCCGTTGCTGAGTGTCCCTGGGAGCTGACCGTTGGGAGTGTCCCTCGAAGCTGTCCGTTGCTGAGTGTCCCTGGAAGCTGACCATTGCTGAGTGTCCCTGCAAGCTGCTGAGTGACCCTGCACGCTGTCCGCTGCTAGGTGCCCCTGGAAGCCGCCGCTGAGGGCCCCTGCACACTGCCTGGTGTGAGTGTCCCTGGAAGCTGCCCGCTGCTGAGTGTCCCTAGAAGCCGTCTGCCGTGAGTGTCCCTACAAACCGCATGTTGCGGAGTGCCCCTGCAGTCCCCTACTGGGTGCCCGGATTATCCTTGCCTGAACTGCCCCTATCGTGTGCCCGAACTATCTTTTCCTGAACTGCCCGTATTGTGTGCCTGGACTATCCTTGCCTGAACTGCCCCTGCTGTGTGCCCGGACTATTTTTGCCTGACTTGCCCCCTATTGTGTGCCCGGACTACCTTGGTCTGAACTGCCCCTGCTGTGTGCTCGGATTATCCCTGCCTGAACTGCCCCTGCTGTGTGCTCGGATTATCCCTGCCTGAACTGCCCCTGCTGTGTGCTCGGATTATCCCTGCCTGAACTGCCCCTGCTGTGTCCTCGGATTATCCCTGCCTGAACTGCCCCTGCTGTGTGCCCGGACTATTTTTGCTTGACTTGCCCCTAATTGTGTGCCCGAACTACCTTGGCCTGAACTGCCCCCCATTGTGTGCCTTGACTACCTTGGCCTGAACTGCTCCCCGCTGTGGGCCCGGATGATCTTTGCCTGAACCGTCCCTCTGTTGTGTGCCCCAGACGTTACCCTTGTTGCCCCGATCAAGTGTCCCACATCCCTCAATAAAAAAACCTTGTGTGCCCACTGCTCTCTGTGTGCGTTCTGTCCCGCCCACACCTCCATCACAGAGTACCTGTAATAAATAAATATTGCACTGATAAGTGTGTTGAATATAGTTTTGCCACCCTTTCTTCAAGCCAAACAGGGCACTTTAGCATTGCACAGCAATGTTTTTTTTTGTAGTATACACCATGGGATTATAAAAGACATCAGACTTCTTTGGGTAAGCCACAGTGAACAGCGGTTGTGGCCAAATTGCATTAACTGTCTGTCCCCAATACAATTCCCCCCCCCCCCCCCCCCCAAGGTCAGTCTATCCCAAGTACAATCTCCCCAGGTCAACCTGTCCCCAATACAATCCCTCCCCCCAGGCCAGTCTAACACAAATACAACCCCCCACCCCCCAGGTCAGTCTGTCCCCAATACAACCCCCCCAGGTCAGTCTATCCCAAGTACATTCCCCCCAGGTTAGTCTGTCCCCAGTACAATTGAACCCCCTCAAGGTCAACCTGTCCCCAATACAATCCCCCCCCCCCAGGTCAGTCTGTCCCCAGTAAAATCCCCCCACCTTCAGGTCAGTCTTTCCCTATTAAGATCCACCCCCAAATCAGTCTGTCCTCAGTAAAATCCCACCCCGCCGGATAATAGGCATACCTTCTGGATTGGGTCCACAGGGAGCCTTTCCCTCATTGGGATACTTGTGGAACCATGTTTTGGTGTAGGCCTCATGTTGCTTGTGAGAGGAGAGAACAAGCTTTTCCATGTCAATTCAACTTTAGAACCCCATAATGATATAGAGGGAGAGTGTGGGTCTTTCCACTTTAATGAGATGCAAGATTTGGCGGTATTGATTTGAGTCAGAACCAATTTTTTTTTTGTTATAGTTTTTAGTTGGTATTTCTGAAAAGTGTAGGAGGAAGAATGAGAGATCCTCAGGGAGGACACAATCAGTGAATTTTTGGGCGATCCTCTGTACTTCACTCCAGAATTGTGACAACACCGGGCAGGACCAGAATATCTGTAGGATGTTGCCTCTGCCCTCCTGGCTCCACCAGAAATGGTTTGAGAAAGAAGCAAGGAAGGTGTGAAGGATTGATGGGGGGGGGGGGCAGTACCACCTCGATCGTAGCTTGAAATTGGACTCTTGCATTCTGGTGGATATGGAAAACGTGAGGAAGAATCTAGTGATATGTCTGCATTGTTCTGGGTCAAAACATTTGTTCAGGTCAGTTTACCGTTTTTGAACGTAGGGTGGTTTATAGTCCTCTAGAGAGATTTTTAGTATATAGTACACTTGAGAAAGAGAGTGCCTTATCAAGTCTGTGTCTGAGCAGAGTTCTTCTAAGAACTGTAGAGCTTATTGGAAGATATGAGGAGAGGAAGCTATCTCAAGAAGCTCTCCATGTATCCAGTTTGAACATGCCAGAGGTTTGTGTGAGGCCGTTGATAGAGGGCCATTGTGAGGCTTCTAGGAAATAAGAGGTTTGAAAGCATTGACAGTGTAGTAGAGGTTGGAATGGGCCACCTATTAAGCCTAAGGGAAATGGCAGACTCCCTAAGATCGGGTACAAGGGGGAGCAGTTAACAGGCACGGGGAACTGGACGAGGGGCTTAACACTCATCTTCAAGGTGAATCCGATTGTTGGGTGCGATCTAAGGGGAAATGGGAGGTCAGTAAAGCACCATGGAACACCACAGAGCAGGATGTTAAATTGGGCCTGTTCGATTTGGGGCCAGAATTTGAATTTTGCATGTCTGGACCAACCTTTTAATCTGACTAAGTGTGTGTCCCGGTAGTATTTCGTGCAGTCAGGTAAGGCAAAGTCGCCATACCATTTAGGTAGCGTTAATAAATGGTGGGGGACTCTCGGCTTCTTATCTGCCCAGATGAAGACTGGACTCATATTACCAGCTATAGATCCTAGAACGGAGTTATACCAGTGTATCTGGGGATCCTACTGGACTCCTCTCTGTTCTTGTTTTCCCTCCAGCTGCCATTTCTATCTTCTCTCTAAAAGTATCTGTTAAGAGGCTGTTATTTTTACTTATGGTTTCCCATACTTTTTCAGTTCTCTTCCAGAACAAGCATGCATTTCACAGGAGTGAACAGCCACAACTTCGCAGGAGAGGTCATTCGTACCAGTCTCTGTGTTTTGTGGTTTCCTTTAAAAGCTTGTGTATACAGGCACATCCCAAAAATTCATTGATCAGTCTACACAGATCTGACACACCTGAAGGGTAAATTAAAAACCTATGGTAAGGTCGCCAATTATGTACAAGGCATGTCTTAAACACAGCTCAAGAGTGCCGACCACAGAAAGGCCAGAAAAGGAGGCACATCTGTGAAACCAAACATTTACTGAACCATGTTTAATTGTGTAGCAGATGTTTACTGCTATAACGTAAAGGAAAATGAAAGCCATTATTTAGAGTGTAATTCTTGCTGTGTGACATCCACCTGCCTTTCTATATGAAGCTTGCCACAAATTACAATCTGATTGCACAATCTCCTTAGATTTATCAACCAGTCAGACTCAACCATCCATTGAGTAGGGGTCACCTGAGCAGACATACAGTACATAGAATGGATTGGTTAGGAAGGAACTTGCACTACAGGTACCTACAAATATTTGAGAACATTCACCCATTCTGGACATTTATCAGGGAATGTTTTTAGATCAGTAGGCTTTCCTTGATACATCCCAGCTTGAGTCTTCTTGGACGTGGAATAGATCGGCTGATGCACACACATATTTTGTACAACATTCATTGAAATAGATCTGTCCTATGGACAGTCCAATAATGTCCTTTTATAGGCTCATCATAAGGGACCACTGCATGATTTGCAAAGAAAGTGTATTGAGCCTCCTCTTTATACAGCAGCAGAGTATGCCAAAAGAGGTAGTCTTTACAAGGCAACTTAATACAGCTACCAGTGACTACCTTTCAGGGACTCCCACAATCAACTTGGTTTCAGATGTCATTTGATACAGGAAGAGGTGGGAATTTAACCACTTGCCTACTAGGCACTTATACCCCCTTCCTGCCCAGGCCAATTTTCAGCTTTCAGCACTGTCGCACTTTGAATGACAATTGCGCGGTCATGCAACATTGTACCCATATGACATTTTTATAATTTTTTTTCAAACAAATAGAGCTTTCTTTTGGTGGTTATTTACTTGCCACTGGGTGTTTAATTTTTTGTGCTATAAACAAAAAAAGAGCAATACAGGGCAGCACAGTGGCTAAATGGTTAGCACTTTCACCTGGCAGCACTAGGGTCCTTGGTTCGAATCCCAGCCACGGCAGCACCTGCCTGGAGTTTGCATGTTCTCCCTGTGCCTGCGTGGGTTTCCTCTGGTTTCCTCCCACACTCCAAAGACATGCTGGTAGGTTAATTGGATCCTGTCTAAATTGGCCCTAGTATGTGTATGTATGAATGTGAGTTAAGGACCTTAGATTGTACACCCCTTGAGGGTTAGGGACTGATGTAAATGTACAATATATATGTAAAGCGCTGCGTAAATTGACGGCGCTATATAAGTACCTGAAATAAATACATTTGAAAAAAAAAATTTTTGTTTCTATTAAAACATTTTGCAAACAGGTAATTTTTCTCCTTCACTGATGTGCGTTGATGAGGCTGCACTGATAGGCAGCACTGATGGGCACTGATAGGCAGCACTGATGAGGTGGCATGGATAGGCGGTACAGATGATGCTTCACTGATATATAACAATGATGGGCACTGATAGGCAGCACTGATGGGTGACACTGATGGGGGCACTGGTGGGTGGCACTGATGGGCACAGGTGTGTGGCACTGCTGGGCACAGGTGGGTGGCACTGCTGGGCGACACTGCTGGGTGGCACTGATCATCAGTGCCCTGATGATTGGTGCCGATCTGTCCTCTGACAATTGCTGGTTATCGGTGGTACTTTCCTCACGCTGTGACAGCCGATAACCAGCAACTGCGTTTACCAGTGATCTGCTGTGTCATTAGACACAGCTGATCACGTTGTAAAAAGCCGCTGTGATTGGCCTTTTACCACATGAAATGATCAGCTGTGTCCATAGGAAACAGAGATCATGGACATCGCCGGGGGCATGTTCTGGGAGGACATCATATGACACCTGGACAACCGCGCTGTGGCCGTCATTCGGCTATAGCGCGGTTGACAAGTGGTGGTAAAGTGCATGTAATTCCAAAAACATAAATGTAATATAGTGTAGCTTACCAGTCTTTAGATGTGGTGGCTACATTAGTCTTCTTTTATTTAAGCTTTTTACCCTTTATTTTCACCTGGTGATCCTGCCAGTAACACACTTCGGGGTGGATTTACAAGAAGCAAATAGACTGTGCATTTTGCAATTTTAGTTGCAGTCATTTCCCCCAAAGCTTAGTGAATGTGGCAAAGATCTGCTGATTTCCATCATCCAATCGTATGCAAGCAAAAATACTATTTTATTTTTCTATATTATTTTCCTTGCACTTGATTGGGTATTCTTTACATAATACAGCTTCACCACATTCACTAAGCTCTGGCAAAGTGCACAGTCAATTTGGCATTAGTAAACCACCCCCTTTCAGTCTTAGTCTGACATCACTCATTCGCTGTACAATATCAGAACCGAAACAAGAGAGGGCTACAGAACCCTGCTCCTCTCCTATTCTACACAACATAAAGGGGCATGGTTCTGCAGTCCTCAGAGATATCAGAGGACAAAGTGTTTCATAAATATAAGCACAGGCAGAGACGTTATCAGCCCACATAATTTCAGTTAATATTAAAACAGACTTACTAAAACATTTCCAATTGTATATTTAAGGTACGAAAAGAGAGCAAATATTGAATTTCTGGCTGTGGGTTTAGAAACACATCAAACAAATTTTAGATAATAAACTCAGACAAGAAGACGTATAATGTTCAAGTAACTGCTTTATTTAAAAAGAAGTCTATAAAATAAACCTTCATCTCTTCACAATACTAAATTGGTAGTACATATGTTCAATAGAGGTTCTGGAAATTTAAAGGGTAAATTTACCTTTTCAGAAAAAATGAAAAGGCGAACTAACACCATATACCTTCCCCATCCCTCAGGATCCCCGCTGCACTTGTCTCCAGTGATGCTGAGCTGTCAGTGCCCACGCAGCCCATCCAGTGGTCCTGGGATTTGAAATCCCGGCTCTTTGCTGTGCAGCACTTCTGGGACGACCAGAACGATTGACTGTGCAGGCGCTGACCAACCAGAATCACTCTAGTCCTTCCAGGAAGCAATGCACACAGAAGAGCAGGGATTTCAAATCCCAGACTGCTGGATTGGTTGCATGGGCATTGACAGCTCAGTATTGCCAGAGGTAAGTACAGCGGGGACTGGGAGGTGAGAGTAGTAGGATGTTAGTACACTTCTTCATTTGCTCTGTAAAGGTGAACTAACACTTTAAGTAAACTGTATTTTTTTTATTTTTTTTTTTAGAAAAAATACTTAAAACACACCTTGTTTTCCCTTTTAAATAAAACAAACATTGTAAAATATTTTTTGATTTTGTGCTTAAAAAAATAAAATACAGCTAAAAAAAAAAAACAAACAAACCTGAGACAGTGATGCAGCCATTTAGGGTGAGGAAATTGTGGAAGAATGGCACTTCACACAGCATATTGTTTTATGACCTTTTTTTTTCCCCTTTTAGCATCATGTTTCCAGTTTGATTATTCCAAACTCGGTTAATAATGCTACAATTAGAAAGAGAACATAGAGGACAAGTAGGGCAAATCCATAGGTACGACGAAGATGGAAACACTGCACTGGTACAAAAACCAGTGAAAACACCAGGCTGATTCCAAGACCTCCAGCCAAAATCCATACCAAAAGATCATGTGCGTCCAGCTGAAAAACAAATAGGGGACAACATTAGAATGACTCTTAAGTTTGCTTTAGTGTGTGTGCGTATGTAAACAGAAATAGCGTGAAGAAGAATCTGAACTGTTGCAAACTGTACGCAAATTCCAGCTCACATTATTTTTTAAGAATTTTGATGGTCATATATTTATGTTTAGGTGGATATCCGATCCCTTATGTATCTTCTTTATTATTATACAGGATTTCTAATTGCATGGATGCCTGGGCCATAGTCTTAACGTATGTGTATCAGTGTTTTCATTGAAAGGTATTGGCAGCATGGTCCTAATGGTAAACTGGGGGTTCACATACCTTTCTGGACAGTTAAAGACCCATGTGTATAATAATCAATGGTATATGCTATAACCATGTTTGATTGATTTAGGTCATTGACATAATTATAGACTGTACTGCGGATAATTTATTTCTTCCCCTGAGGAAGCCCAGGTGGAGCGAAACATGTAGGGAAGCACCATCCTTATGCTGCAGAAAACAGCCAAGCTTGTTATGAATGTCAAGAAGTACTGTACTTGTTTGTACTCAATAGAATTTGATTGTAATAAATTGGAGAAAAATTTATTTTAAAACAAATCTGTTTATTTTTATGCACCTTTAAAATCCCACAATTTACATTCCTTGGTTTAATGAGCAAATATGGTTACCACGTGTGTACATATATATACTGTATCACCCTCCTAGTTAGGTGTTAAACTGCCAAGTAAAATTTTAATATTTTTCTTTTGGGGCTCTTTTGTAATCTGCAGTTGCTGATTGTTTTGGTCTGATCAGGGTCTCAACAAGCTAGACTTTGTGTGGATAAATCCACACAAATCCACAGAGAAACCGAGTACCATAAAAACAACTTTATTATGTACCGTTAAAAATCTATTACACAACACTAAAAATTACTCTCCTCATAGGGGTTCACAACATGCAAAGATTACAATTACCATTCACATGTGGATGTGACGTGTTTCAGGAATCCTTCTTCAGGAGCACATGTAACAGAATCTGTACACTGGAACCCACTCCTAATCTTTAGTAGAGTAATATTAGCTTGTAGGGTAGCCTGGAATTCATAGTATGAGCACATCGCCCATAGAAGTGCAAATCAGTAAGCCAAGGTGAAGCCACTGCCTCTCAGGTGGGAAATTCAGGTACATTCAGTAAACAGCCAATGGTCTTGTACATATAATCTTAAGATAAGACTACCTTCCCAATGGGCAACCATTCAGACCCAATGTAAGTAAGTCACCATAAAGGCAGCATGGTACTCAAGATAGTTAAAGAGGGGGCTAAATTGGGAGAAATTGCACTCGTGTGAACGGGGCTCTTAAGTTTGGGATTTCCCAAGAATACAAAGTAAAAATAATTATGTTAACTAAAAAGTAATGTGTCTGCAATTTATGTTGGTATATACAGATGTAGTTTATTGGTAAAGATACACAAAACAAATATGGTCAAAATAAAATGAAAAAGGGACTACAGAAAATATCTGAATCACAGCTCACCTGTAACACAGTCTTTGATGGGCCCATCTGCAGCAAACAGCCTAGACCAACTCCAATTAACACATCTGTAGTTCAGTTAAGGAAGAAATAAAAAAACAAAAAAAACTAACAAAAAAAACACAGCTCTCTGAAAGCAGTGATCAGCTTGAAGATAAAGCAACTGTTTACACCAATTTTATCAAACACAGTGACATATAATAATTTGTAGATTATACGGTTTAACTGTCATCTCTCTCACATTCTGGGGAATTAACTAATCTCCCAGCGCCATTTCAAGTGGCGTGCACCACATTAACTGAGCAGATAGACCTATTTTAGGTGCAAGGATACTGAATATGATTCCTCCAAAGCAAGCAGAGAATGCCATGCGAGGATAGCCTTGACGAGCTAGCGTGAGGTCAGACACAAAATCTGTAAGAGTAGAAGAAACAGAGCTTATGAATAAAGCTGTAATCAGGCAAAACCACAAGAAATTCAAATTCTTAGTGACTGTATGGTCTACAAGGAAGTGGCTTAAAAAAAGGCCTTCCAGTGACATTATCCTCCAACCTGCTTTTGGCTAGTTGACTCTAGCTTGAGAACTCCCTTGTAAATGAAACCCACAACATACTTTTCAGGATGAGGTCCAGGCATATAGTATGATTCTCAAACACAGCATTACATATGAGATAGCTGCAGTAAAATTGCACCAGCATGTGTCACTGTGGGTGAACTATAATCCTTAGCTTTCATTTTTATTACAAAACAGTGTAAATGTATTTGGCAGGAACACCACTATGCAGTCATAAGAAGGAGGGGGACTTTTTTTTTTTTTTGCTGCAAACCTGTTTAAATGTAGATAGTTGTTATTTTTCTGCAATTAATGAGCAAGTCTGTAGACTTACAATGACATTATCTGTGTAGTTTGGATGACCATGCTAGAACAGAATTGTCTGAGTCATTGATGTTTCAGCTTCTTGAATTAACACATCAGTGTGGATACTTGTATATTTCATATGACTGTTATCCATGCTTTCCTGTATTTGGCACCACTACCTGTATTCAAGCAAGTGCACCGAACTTTCATCTATTGTTTCACTTTTTTACTGATCACTGTTGATATTACAGGACTGATCGAATTATCAATCTTGCTGCCCTACTATCTTTGCCACAACATCGTTGGAGATCAGTGGATGTCTTTAAGTGGTGAGACAATTTCAACAACATTGTTCGTATCACCATCGGATATTTATATGGAATTATATGCATGAAGATACATCATCCTGATCTAACGTCATGATAACTTTTGATTTCATTTATGCAGCCTAGCATAAACCTAGCATTTCTGCAGTCTACAATTTTTGATCTATTCTCATAGGGCTTTATGCTATCTGGTTTCTCTAGCCCATTTAATGCTATACTCAATTTAGGCCACATGCATGGACAAATGTTTTTATTACACTGTCTTTTAATGTTATTTGGCTGTTTGTATGTTCATTTTGAGAAGAGCTGATTCTTCACATGATCCTTGGGATCATATAATAAAGTTACTGTATTTTTGCATGCATTCATATTGATGCATTAATTACTCTGCCTGGGATTTACAAATACCAACTTTTTACAGTTTTATCTTGACAACTGCAATTTTTTTCTAGGACAGAATTGACCTGTGTTGCGTCCCTTTGAACAGATCATTTTGCATTTTGATGTATGTGTATGAGTAATAACATGTTCATATGCAGAATGCAATGCCCATTAACAAAGCAGAAGGGGCAGCATGTAACTCAGAGTGGCACCAAAGCAAATTTTACACTTCAATGGGGATTTATTTTCTACTTTTATCATTTACCGGCTTGTGGCTGGTCAGAAAAAAAAAAAGGAGGTAAGAATCTACAGTGTAGTACTTGCAGCATCCTCCCTAGGTCACTTTAAGCACTCAAAGGATTCTTCTAGACTTCTGATGGTTCTGCAACCTGGCAAAAGTTATTTTCATTGTTTTTTTAACTCAAGAAAAAAGTTTTTTGAAAAAAAAAAAACTGTCAAAAGAAGACATTCCAGAGTACACATACAGTCAGGTCCATAAATATTGGGACATTGACACAACTCTAACATTTTTGGCTCTATACACCACCACAATGGATTTGAAATGAAATGAACAAGATGTGCTTTAACTGCAGACTGTCAGATTTAATTTGAGGGTATTTACATCCAAATCAGGTGAACGGTGTAGGAATTACAACAGTTTGCATATGTGCCTCCCATTTGTTAAGGGACCAAAAGTAATGGGACAATTGGCTTCTCAGCTGTTCAATGGCCAGGTGTGTGTTATTCCCTCATTATCCCAATTACAATGAGCAGATAAAAGGTCCAGAGTTCATTTCAAGTGTGCTATTTGCATTTGGAATCTGTTGCTGTTAACTCTCAAGATGAGATCCAAAGAGCTGTCACTATCAGTGAAGCAAGCCATTATTAGGCTGAAAAAACAAAACAAACCCATCAGAGAGATAGCAAAAACATTAGGCATGGCCAAAACAACAGTTTGGAACATTCTTAAAAAGAAATAACACAACGGTGAGCTCAGCAACACCAAAAGACCCGGAAGACCACGGAAAACAACTGTGGTGGATGACCGAAGAATTCTTTCCCTGGTGAAGAAAACACCCTTCACAACAGTTGGCCAGATCAAGAACACTCTCCAGGAGGTAGGTGTATGTGTGTCACAGTCAACAATCAAGAGAAGACTTCACCAGAGTGAATACAGAGGGTTCACCACAAGATCTAAACCATTGGTGAGCCTCAAAAACAGGAAGGCCAGATTAGAGTTTGCCAAACGACATCTAAAAAAGCCTTCACAGTTCTGGAACAACATCCTATGGACAGATGAGACCAAGATCAACTTGTACCAGAGTGATGGGAAGAGAAGAGTATGGAGAAGGAAAGGAACTGCTCATGATCCTAAGCATACCACCTCATCAGTGAAGCATGGTGGTGGTAGTGTCATGGCATGGGCATGTATGGCTGCCAATGGAACTGGTTCTCTTGTATTTATTGATGATGTGATTGCTGACAAAAGCAGCAGGATGAATTCTGAAGTGTTTTGGGCAATATTATCTGCTCATATTCAGCCAAATGCTTCAGAACCCATTGGATGCCGCTTCACAGTGCAGATGGACAATGACTCAAAGCATACTGCAAAAGCAACCAAAGAGTTTTTTAAGGGAAAGAAGTGGAATGTTATGCAATGGCCAAGTCAATCACCTGACCTGAATTCGATTGAGCATGCATTTCACTTGCTGAAGACAAAACTGAAGGGAAAATGCCCCAAGAACAAGCAGGAACTGAAGACAGTTGCAGTAGAGGCCTGGCAGAGCATCACCAGGGATGAAACCCAGCGTCTGGTGATGTCTATGCGTTCCAGACTTCAGGCTGTAATTGACTGCAAAGGATTTGCAACCAAATATTAAAAAGTGAAAGTTTGATTGGTGGTGTATAGAGCCAAAAATGTTAAAATTGTGTCGATGTCCCAATATTTATGGACCTGACTGTATGTCAGTGCATAGTTCAACTAGGCATCATGCACAGCATCGACAATATACAGTGCCCTGAAAAAGTATTCATACTCTAAAATTTTCCACATTTTGTCAGGTTACAACCAAAAACGTAAAAATATTTTATTGGGATTTTATGTGATAGACCAACACAAAGTGGCACATAATTGTGAAGTGGAAGGAAAATGATAAATGGTTTTCAACATTTTTTACAAATAAATATGTGAAAAGTGTGTTGTGCATTTGTATTCAGCCCCCCTGAGTCAAAACTTTGTAGAATCACTTTTGCTGCAATTACAGCTGCAAGTCTTTTTGGGGATGTCTTTACCAGCTTTGCACTCTAGAGAGTGACATTTTTGCCCATTCTTCTTTGCAAAATAGCTCAAGCTCTGTAAGATTGGAAGTAGAGCATCTGTGAACAGCAATTTTCTGGATTTTGACTGGGCTATTCTAAACACATGAATATTCTTTGATCTAAACCATTCCATTGTAGCTCTGGCTGTATGTTTAGGGTCATTGTCCTGTTGGAGGGTGAACCTCCGCCCCAATCTCATGTCTTTTGCAGGTTTTCTTCTAAGATTGCCCTGTATTTGGCTCCATCCATCTTCCCATCAACTCTGACCAGCTTCCCTGTCCCTGCTGAAAAAAAGCATCCCCACAACATGATGTTGCCACCATCATGTTTCACGGTGGGGATAGTGTATTCAGGGTGATGTGCAGTGTTAGTATTCAGTCACACATAGCCTTTTGCTTTTAGGCTAAAAAGTTCAATTTTGGTCTCATCTGACCAGAGCACCTTCTTCCACATGTTTGCTGTGTCCCCCACATTGCTTCTGGCAAAATGCAAACGGGACTTCTTATGGCTTTCTTTCAACAATGGCTTTCTTATTGTCACTCTTCCATAAAGGCCAGATTTGTGGAGTGCACGACTAATAGTTGTCCTGTGGACAGATTCTCCCACCTGAGCTGTGGATCTTTGCAGCTCCTCCAGAGTTACCATGGGTCTCTTGGCTGCTTCTCTGATTAATGCTCTCATTGCCCGGCCTGTCAGTTTAGGTGGATGGCTATGTCTTGGTAAGTTTGTAGATGTGCCATATTCTTTCCATTTTTGGATGTTGGATTGAACAGTGCTCCGTGAGATGCTCAAAGCTTGGGATATTTTTTTAAAACACAACCTTGCTTTAAACCTCTCCACAACTTTATCCCTGACCTGTCTAGTGTGTTCCTTGGCCTTCATGATGCTGTTTGTTCACTAATGTTCTCTAACAATCCTCTGAGGGCTTCACAGAACAGCTGTATTTATACTGAGATTAAATTACACACAGGTGGACTCTATTTACTAATTAGGTGACTTCTAAAGGCAATTGGTTCCACTAGATTTTAGTTAAGGGTATCAGAGTAAAGGGGGCTGAATACAAATGCACACCACACTTTTCAGATATTTGTAAAAAATTTTGAAAACCATTTATCTTTTTCCTTCCACTTCACAATTATGTGCCACTTTGTGTTGGTCTATCACATAAAATCCCAATAAAATACATTTACATTTTTGGTTGCAACATGACAAAATGTGGAAAATTTCAAGGGGTATGAATACCTTTTCAAGGCACTGTAGCAAGCTTCTGCACCAATAGTGAGCACATATAGCACTTAATACACAGTATCTCACCAGCTTGTAGCATCACGTCCAGTGAACCTGCGCATAATCTTATCAGTGATATGACCATGGACCTGCGAAAGCATCTTATCCTTGTGCACATTCTCATAACATTCTGTGCATCACCAAGTATATGGGTGCTAAGCCAGGTGTGTTCAGCCAACCTCGCCACACTTTATCAAATTTGGCCGGAAAGGCCCTATGCTGATATATAAGCCGCTCATATTGTAGGGTTACCCTCATATGGTCAAGCTATGCTTTTGAAGAAGGTGGATATATGGCTTTCCAATGTATTACGACAAGTTTGCATACTTGAAATAGAGATCTGTTTTCTGATCTCTATCGGTCTTTCTTTTGTAGAGTTGTAGTCCCTTGGAGCTAACTCCCTGCAGGGGGGCCACTTCCAAGGCGATTATACTAGGGTCTTAGTGATATGGCTTCCTGTCACTTTTGTTTACAATTGTCAACCCTACGATTCAGTGTTATTTGGTATCAGCTACTATGACTATAGCTCTAGCTGATTTTTCTGTAATACCTGATCATCGCTTAGACATTGTGTGAGTGAATGATGTGCCTGTTCTTGCTCTTGCCAATAATAATAAAATATTGAAACAGAAAAAATCTGGAGACTGCTTCCCTAATATACTGGTCTTGTACCACCTCATCTATAGTACCTAAAATACATTGTTTAGGATCCAATGCAATCATAGCTTGAAAAGATTGTTTAATGATGTTAATTAATGTTTCCCAGTATCTGTGTAGTTTAGGACATCGCTGTATCATGTGAATCAGATCCCCATGGTCGCTACAACATTTACTACAAATTGGGTGTTTTTTTTCATTCTACATGGTAGTTGCCTCAGTTAATCTACTAGTGAATGAGGTAGAAAAGCATTGTGACTTTAGTGCAGCAATGGGCAAACTACGGCCCGGCGGACCTTTTAATCCGGCCCGCGGATGTGGCTGTCAGGATGTGCGTAGGCGGGGCAGCGTGACGAACGTGAGGGGAGGGGAGCTAGGCTCCTCTCACAGTCCGCCCTGAAGACCGGAACGGCGCGGGAACACGGCGAGAGGAACGCACGGAGCAAAGGTAAGTGAATTGACACGTGGGACTTGGCTTACTACTTGGGGGGGAATAGTACTGTGGGGGATGAAATACTATATGAGGGATGAATATGAGGGATGAATTAATATGGGGGATGAATTAATATGGGGAATGAATTACTATAGGGGGGATGAATTACTATAGGGGGGATGAATTACTATAGGGGGGATGAATTACTATATGGGGGATTAATTACTATGCTTACTATGGGAGAATATTACTATACTTACTATGGATGACACATACACATCATTCATCTACTCTTGGTCCGGCCCCCGGGTCCAATATATGAACCCATTGCGGCCCTCAAGTCAAAACGTTTGCCCACCCCTGCTTTAGTGTCATCTACAGTACATGGCTAGTTGTTGCTAGAATGTCTTAGTGTCTTTGGGGAGAACACGGTCTCGTTTTTGGACCACCCAACTACTCTTTCACCCTACCGAACTGAAAATAAAAAAAAATCTGAGAACAGAGAGTGGACATCATTTTGGCTCATGTGTTATTAAAGAATCACTAATGCTAACAAGCTTATAAGATATCCAATCTAGAAGAAAACACTGTTCCAGGTAAAAAGCTGTCAGCCTTACACAGCCCTCATGCGGGTGCCTGCTACGGCTTGCCACCGGAAAACTGATCATAGTTACTTTATCTTTGCTACTTTGTTCATTGTTTCTAGTTGGAATTTGTTTGTTACTCTCCATGGTGATTTTTATTAACCTTAGATAGCTGTCAAGATGAAGGCTGCTGTACACACGGGCAGAATGTCGGCTGGTTTCTACTGAATCAGCCTATGCCACCCAACATTCAGCCCGTGTGTACTAGGCTTTAATCCAGAAATGTTACCCCTTATCTTTGTTATGAATAAGCACAATTTTGTGTGACACCCATTAACAAGTAGCTACTCCTTGTCCTCTATTTGGTGTGCTGTCCCTATTTGGAATATTGATGGAATAAACAGGTTAACCGGCTGTACAGTGGTGTTGAGCCATTCCTTCCTATGATCAAAGCTTATAAATCCAAAACTGGTTTAGAAGCACTCATGGGTCTTGCAGAGGCATCTTTCTTGAGAAAGATGAACTGAGCTTCATCAAAACGTTGACAATAAAAACACTGTTGTTTTTGATCTTCCTCCTCTGCAAGACCCGTGAGTACCTCTAAACCAGTTTTTGATTTATATGGATTTCTTTGTGGGTGAGCACCTAGGCATTTATCTCAAACAGAGTGCTGTGGATATCTTTGGAACTATCAAAGCTTATAAAATAGACACGTCAACTACTGACATCCATATATGTGATCATCTGGGCTGGCACAGTACCTACTATGCATTTTTCCTTATATGTGTTACTGCCCAGTTCTAGAGGGTTACAGGGACTTAGAAGTAACCTAAAATCTTCCTATTTCTGTAAATTCAGGATAACTACTAACCAAATCTTTCAATTTCTGTAAATTTAGGTTATCTACCAACCAGCAAAAATAAAGATATCTATATAAGATATGCTGCTTACTAACCCCCAATACTGTTCCCCCAGGCAAGCAAGGTTAGCCCCAGCACTGTGTTACTCAGCCGGAAGACAACTCCAAAAGTGCGCAGCAGGTTAACAACTTCAGTTGCAGCAGCACTGATCCACAGAGCACTGGCAATGAATCCCAAGAAGGAGAAAAGCTGAGGAGACAGCAAAAGAAAGCAATAAACACAAAGCATAATACACAATAGAGTGCAGTGAACAAATTTTGTTTTTTTAATTATATGCTTACAAAGTAGTACTTGGGTGGCTGGCCATTGTTAGTGGTGAAGAAAACGATGACTGCCAGTGGAGTTCCAATGATCAATAGAACAGCCCAGATTGGCATTGTGCCCTGAATAAGGTACAGTGCATCTGTGGATGGAAGAAAGACACACGTACATTTCTATAGAACTCTTACATATCTAGTACAAGAACTTGGAAATAATGTTATGGTAAGCAACTGTCTAAATAAGAGTTGAGAAAGTGATTGTTTACAGTAGGAAATTGTATTTTTGATGGCACTCACATGTTCCTGAATTTAGACAGAAGACACAGAGAAGAGGTGTGGTGATTAGATGAATGCAGTTCAAAGGCCTCTGCCAGTTGCGATCCTCTTTGTCGGGGTCCACCACAGGGACAGAGATACGGAGCAGCAACTCAATGGGAAACTGGGTGGGGGAGTTAAAAAAAAAAAAATTAAATGAATGCAAGTCAACATGGAAGGCATTGCCCGGCTTTTTAGCCCCCTAGGTTTCTGTTACCTTTGCAACTTTTAGAATTTTCCAGTGCCAAGGTTTTTGCCTCCACTTCCTTGCATCCACTGGATTTAGAGATTCCAATAGGATCTGCCAGGTTCCATGCTGGACTGCTAATAATGGCTGATACTCATCCCCTGTGTAAAGAATTATTTTTTATTCATTGTGCCTGATACTGTCCTCACTTCAGGAATACAACTACACAAAAAAGTGGCCTGAAACAGGATGTAATATTAAACCTGAAAACTGGATAGTTCCCGGAAAAAAAATTTGGTTGCATTCAACCCTTGTCTAATGCTTATATACTGTAGAAGTGTGTAACAGAGGAATAATTGCTATGTTACACAGTCACAATGTTTAACATGAAGTTATGAACAGACAACAGTCTCATCTGGTAGGAAGTACGGAAACTAACAATAATCATACCAAACTCAGAGCCATGAGGAGTGGATTCTCCAGGTTCTTCAGATTCCGTTAGAAGATCTGATTATAGAAGGAAGAAATACAGGACATGAAAGAAAAATAAAAGCCTCTTTTACTTGTACTAATGTTTGAGCATCAGTTTTTTTTAGGAGCAGTTTCAGGAGTTTTGCGCATATTCACGTGTTTGCACACACAATATATTCCTAAAGTGATACTAAACCTAAAAACTTTTTTTTTACCTTAATGCATTGCTAACATTAAGGTAGAAAATCTTTTTTAGTCTCCCTGTGCTCTCCCTTCCCTGCATGAGAAGAGAGGGAGAAGAGAGGGAGAAGAGATCAGTGCTGTGCACAGCTGTATCTCCTCTCCCCTTGCTTCCTCTTCACACAGGGACTCAAACAGCAGCAGGAGCCATTGGCTCTTTTTGCTGTCAATCAAACAAAGTGAAGAGAAAGTGTGTGGGCGAAGCTAAGTCCCGCTGTGTATATCTATGGAGCACGGCTCCGTAAACACACAGTTTGGAAGCATGCATGCAGCGTGTCCCCACAGCAGACAGCTTGCTATGGGAGACACACAAAGAAGAGGACAAGCCGAGATCGTCGGGGGGGGGGGGGGGGGGACCCGAGAAGAGGAGGATTGGGGCTGCTCTGTGCAATACCACTGCACAGAGCAAGTAAGTATAACATGTTTGTTATTTTAATTGAAAAAAATGTGGACTTTAGTAACACTAAGGAAAATGTATTAATATTTATGCTCATATGCACGTATTTGTGCGCATGCAGCATAAATTACTGATCAAAAATGCACTTTTTCCTATTTTTTTTTCCACTAAGTTTGGTTCACATGCCTATGTGCACAGGCACATTGTATATAAAGGGCTACATTTTACCTTAGTAAAAAAAACCCGCTGTACCAAGCTTTTTCAAGCTTCAGTGTGCAACAGGCCTATCTGAGCTTGAAGGAATTTTACTTTTGCTGTGCTACCATTAAAAGAGCTCATTGACACTGTGTATCCAACAGCTCGTCAAATTAAAAACTGAGTTTATGGATCTCAGAAGCCACCATGTAGTTTACTGCAGCAGAGTTAAAATGTTGTCTATGCACCCTTTCTTTTATTTCCTAAACTTTACAGGAAAAAAGACAACTTATTTGCTGACACAGGCAATGTGAAGTTCACCAGTGAGCTTAATCACCAATCCACTTCCTATACTCCTTAAAAGTAGATGTTGGGGCAAAATATATTAGAACACATGCAAGTATGCTCCTATCCTTCTATTTATGGATCACAATGCAGTGTCTCTGCTGTAATGAAATGCCAAACAGTGTTGTCAGCTCTACCAAGTTCTTTTCTGCAGGACTACAGAACACCTCTTACTCATTTCCATACCTTAGGAGGCAAGACTTCTGTTGTCCAACAAAAGAGAACTGGGTAGGACCAGCAACACTGCTTGGCATTTCAGTGCAGTAGAGGCAGCATGCACTGAAGTTATGAGCTTGATGGATTTCTAGCAGGATCAACAGGTATTTTTCTGTGCTTGCAGTATTTTTAAGAGACAACATATGGGGAAATGCACACATATTAAAGAGATACACTGAATATATTTTTTTAAACTTTTGCCCAGACATGCAATGTAAAGGTTCCAATGGAGCAGTTTCCACCAGTTTACATAAAGCGATAAAGCTAATATCTCACAGCTAGACTCTCCATGAAATGGTTTACGTTACAGAGTTTGAAACCAAAATTTGCCTCAATAAATGAGTAGCATTTGAGAAGAAGTCTGTGCCTACTTATGCCAGCTTATGAGTTAACTTCCCAGTTATTACTCTAATTTACATGGAGTGGTCATTTGCCATATGCTTGATGAGGTAAGAGTAAAATGGAACCAACAAAATTACAGATATATTACCTGGCTCGCTTAAGCTAGGGGCAGCCAACGACCGATGGCGCAGCCTCTGATAGACCCAGGTGGAGAACACCACCACAAGAACATAAGCCACATACATCAGTATATACACTGTGTGAGCAAAATAGAAAATTAGACCCTGTAAGAGTAATACAGCTTAAAGGTTTCACCCTTAAATCAGGTGCCCATATAAATACCAGAAGTAATTTTGCCATGATTCTTGAATATTTTTTTGCAGGCCAATGTCTACCATAGACATAGGCATTAAGACTGTAATACCAACTTTTGCTTTAGGTGGTGCATGAACATTTAGTAAGTGCAGAAAGCAAAATGCAAGGACTTTGTGTTTCTAGGATTGAACTGGATGGACTTTTGTCTTTTTTTAGCCAGACTATGTAACTATCAGAAAAGGTATATAGTGAGCGCGTAATCCATAAGCAGCTATGCACTCAAAGCAACCAATATATTCAATAAATCAAATGATAAAAACTAGTGCAGCGCTAAAAAATGAAATATTAGATCAAATAAATTCAGAAAAACGCCCATAAAGTCTATGAATAGTGGCTGGTAAATATACTGGATAATGGTGGTGCTCCGTGGGAAATGATAAAAATGCGCACTCACCAGAAATAAAATGAATAAGAGCGTTGTATAAAATTCCTCATCAGAGGTCTGGTCAGAGGTCTGGTCACCTTGGGCAATCCTCCCTTCTGCGTGATGACAGGACTCAGTAAAGATGAATAAGATCCGGGTAACCAGAGGTTTCCTCAAAGGGGCTGGCTGGAAGGAACTGCTTGTTAACAGGGGATCTTCCACCTCTTGGTATAATGCCTGGATCCTGGCACAGGGTTTCTGGAAGATCCCCTGTTAACAGGCAGTTCCTTCCAGCCAGCCCCTTTGAGGAAACCTCTGGTTACCTGGATCTTATTCATCTTTACTGAGTCCTGTCATCACACAGAAGGGAGGATTGCCCAAGGTGACCAGACCTCTGATGAGGAATTTTATACAACGCTCATATTCATTTTATTTCTGGTGAGTGCGCATTTTTATCATTTCCCACAGAGCATCACCATTATCCAGTATATTCACCAGCCACTATTCATAGACTTTATAGACATTTTTCTGAATTTATTTGATCTAATATTTCATTTTTTAACTATGTAACTATGTTTCTACACAAAAGGAGAAGTATGTGGGAAATGTTCAACTATCACTGAAAAACCCACAAAAGCAAATACAGAACTACATGTATATACAGCCAAATTTAAAGTAATTAAACATTGTATGATATGTAATGGATGGTAATAAAGAGGTTGTAAACCCTTACATATACCCAATGAAGTGACTCAGGTGATACACAGAGATAAAACAAATCCTCCTACATAAGTTCTACCTGTTTATCTGTAGGCCTCTCTTTTCTACAGTTATTCAAAGTCCATAATTGATACAACTTGTCTGAGCTTTCAGAAAGCAGGGGGCAGGGAGCTGAAGTTACATTCTGGAGAGCTCAGCGAGAGCTGATTGGAGGGAAGGGACAAGTTTCAGTCAGAATCTAAATTTGGCCGAATTTTTGGTTATTCAGAGATTTGTATGCATCCATAAAAATACGTTTCGTTTATTCGTTTTCTAACAAATTTAACATTTTCAGAACAATAGGTTGAAAATGAATTGACCAATCCGAATTCTGTAAGAAGAATAGTTGTTTGTTAAGGAGAGGGCCTGGAAGCCGGTTGCTGCATCCTTAACAACCAATGACTCATCAGCTGTCAGTGGTTTCAAGCGAGCGCCCCCAACCCCTCCTGAACCATATCAGACCACATGCCCTCAACATAGGAGGGTGCTTGTTGATGGGGACAAGGATCTCTTCACCACAACCCTGGGCAGAGGTTGTGGGGGTCTGCGGCAGGGAGCTTATCAAAATCTAAAAGGCTCCTTTAACAAGGGGGCCCCCCATGTTAACAATTATGTGAATTTTGCATTCAGCTGCCAGAAGGGAAACCACTGACAGCTGAAGAATCATTGGTTGTTAAGGATGCAGCGGCCGGCTTCCCGGCACTCTCCTTAACAACCAGCTATTCTTCACACAGAATTCAAATTGGTCAATATATTTTCGACCGATTCGAACTGTTCTGAAAATTTGAAATTCGTTAGAAAATGAATAAAGGAAACTAAACAAATGTAAACTAATTCCGAAACGAATCTGCAAAATGAAATTAGTAACAACAAATTTATCCAACACTAAACACATTTATTTTGACCTGCACATGTCTAGGACACCCCCCCCCCTTCACACAGCACACAGGAACAGAGCTGGGGCTATCAATCCAATCACAGGATGTGTCCTGGAGTTTCCTCCCCGTCACCTTTTTATATCTTGTCAGAAGTGACTCTGACAACAGTAGAAAAAGGAGGCAACAGTACACACTATAGCGGGATATGCTTTGTTCATATTTGATGCCAGAGGTTACAACCACTTAAATAAGATTTTTTTCATCTAAATAGATGTAATGCCATTGTTTGGTATAAAACTATTAGTAAAGACTGATACTGAAATGGAAATAAAATGCAATGAAATAGGACAATGAGACAAAAGATACACACCCAGAACAACCGGTAAGGTCACATAACCTTGATACAGCACATAAAATGTTAGGAAGACGGCAGCGATGTAGAATGTAATATCTCTCAAGAAGGGACGAGAAGCAGCAGTAAATGGCTTTACCAATGCGATGCCTCCAGCTACGACTGTGGTGACAAATACACCAGCACCTGGGAAACAGGACATCTGGGTCATACACCTGTCTTTTTTAGAAGGTAGTTTTACACCATCTTAAATTTTATTGGTTTTAATACACACCAAAGAGAGCGCCAATAGCCAGCCCAGCAGTCCTGGAGTCTGAGAATGCAGCCACAGCACTGAACACATCCGGGGCCCCATTCCCAAAGGCCAGAAAGGTGACACCATGAAAGTGAAATGGTCAAGGAAATCTGCTTTACCAAGAAGTCATCCTGTTGTCCAGACAGACTGGCCTATTGTGCTATTCTGTCATCATGGACAACCGTTTTCCATTGTGCAATTATTTATAATATAATTATAGCACAATAGTAAACATGTGCCCTTAAACAGCAAAAATGCACAATGGAAAAAAGGACTTGTGAATAAAAAAAAACAAAAAACAAAACCACAAAATAAATGTATTGGTGTTTGAAGTGTGTAGAGAATTGATGTAGTTCCAACATCAGAGACACTGAGCCCTGGTACACACTGGATCACATTTCACTTGAAGTCGCACAATTTCAAAGCCACATGTCAGTGCGACTTGGCAGACGTGTGTGACTTCATGCATAGATGTCTATGCAAGTCGCACCTGAAATTGCAAAACATAGTGCAGGAAATTTTTTTCAAATTGGTGCGGCACCGCAAAGTCGGAGTCAGGTTTCATTGCCAGCAATAGGGTGCAACTAGTCATGCAATTTGAAGTGGTCAAATTGCACGACAAGTCGCACTGGTGTGAACCAGGGCTGAAACACAGAATTATTTTGGGGCATAGACAGGTATATCAGCTTTGCTCCACTGTCTAAAGTCTCCAACCATCAGTTTCCAGCAGCCTACCTTGCATGTCAGCTGCAATTTGCCTGGTGCAAGCAACTAAATATGTGAAAATTACACTTAAAAAAAAGTATGGAATTAAAAAAAAATCAGAGCTTCGATCCGATGCTGCATCTGTCTCCCGCTGCCTCTACACCAAGAACTGAGCATTCAAAGATCACCGGTTGCTCAGTTCTCGGTCTTGAGCAGAGAGCCAGTGACTGTTAGTCACCGGCTATCTGCTCTGCCCCTCCAGCGCTCACTGGATCATCGGGCTGAGGAAGGAGTGGGGGTGGCCATCTCAGGCTCTCAGCAGCGTGCTGAGAGGATGAGCCAGCTGTTGGTCAGGCATCCGGGTGGATCCCGACATTAAAGTCAGGATCACTGAAGAGTCTGGACCAGCTGGGCGACATCATCCAACAGCAGGCTTTTGCCTGCTGTCGGCTGAATATAGGTCACAGGAGTTCTGGACTAAGTACACTCCTGTGAACTACAGAAGTATAGCCAAAACAGCTTTGGCTATACATCTCCTTTAAAATACTGACACCTATCTTAAAAAGTGTGTCCAAACCCACAAATAAAAACTTGAATATACTATCCCAGGGCAGCAACTCTTTCTCACTGTACTAGTCTGAGGGAACCCTGCAGCTACTGACAATTGTAGTAGAGGAAAGCAAATTGCCCCAAATTCCAAAATGTTGATGGTCAACCAACTCTTCTGCCATCCCCTGGCTGTCAAAATACAATAAGCACAGCGGGAGAATGGAGGAATTAAATATCAGCATATGGCCTGCTTATGGAGATCAAAGACCATTTGGGCACGTAAGCAAGATCAGACTATCTTACAAAGTCTCTTGGCTTCAATTCTAATTAGGAACATGCTGGTCAGAGGGAGGAGCACACAAAAGTTGCAAGCACTGCCTTATAACCAGGGAAAACAGACAAGGTCTTCTAATCTGTCCAGTCTTTTTTCCCCACCTTCAGCAGTTTTGGGCCTACTGGAGACTGCCCTGTAGACATTTGATGATCACGGGTTGACAGGCCATCATATGTCAATGGGTACCTATAGTTTTTGCTGGTTAGTACACTGACTACATAAGCTACAACTAAAAGTGTCTATAGACAAACAACAGATATACTACATTACCTTACATTAAAACATTTAAACCCTAATAAGTAGATGAAAAAGGATACTGCCACATTATGGGAAAGCCTGAGTGTTCTTGAGATTGCAGACAAGTTTGGACAAAAGCTAAAAAAAAAGCAATGGAAAATCAAGCACATTGAATGAAAAAAACATCGAATGTAAAACATTGCGATGAAGACACTGACAGTAGTCCCATCCAAAATGAGTTACTAGGCCCTATGACTATTTAGGCTCACATTTCGTACATTTCAGAAAATTGCTTTAAAGCATTTTTTTATATGGTATTTATTTGACTTTTATCAAAACACAAACAAAAGAAAAACATGCACAAGAAAATAAACACATTCAAGTCTACAGTGAATGGTGATATTAAACATGAGATGTCATCAACATGATCTTGAGTAAAGTAAGTATCATAAGACCCCATGGCAGTCAGAGGAATAGAAGGAAAAGGGTGAGCACTAAGAGCAAGGAAGGAAATGTAGGGGAAATGGAGCATAAAGGGTTATGAAAACAGGAGGGCTGAGAAGTAGGACAATAACATGGATGGGGGTATAAACATAGGAGCCAGTGCCCAACAAAGGCCATAATCACTAAAGGAGATACAAACCTGAAATCAAGGGAGCCCATAGATTACTCAATTTTCTTTCCATCCACCACAGGGGGAAGAAAAAGAAAATTGCTTGATTCACCCCCATCAAAACAGTCAGTGTGATGGGGGAATGCCTCCAGCAGCGCTGTTGTGTTCTGCCAGCAGAGCGCCTTCTAAGCAGGCAGAACACAATGGATACTGCCACCGGCTATAGCCGCTGGCAGTAATCGAATTTCAAAAAATCCAACAGGCTGGTTGAACCGAAGTCGACTGATGGATCGATTTGGGTACATCACCCTCCCCATACATGGATTGAATCTTGGCTGGCCCGTGCTGAACCACCCAAATTTCTATCCATTTTTGGCCGGCTTAAGACTAACATTCAGGATGTGAGACATAGGGGATTATTTACTAAAACTGAAGAGTGCAAAATCTGGTGCAGCCCTGCAAAGAAACCAATCAGTTTCCAAGCTGTATTGGCAAAGCTCAATTGAACAAACTGAAGTTAGAAGCTGATTGGCTACCATGCACAGCTGCACCAGATTCTGAGTGCTATAGTTTTAGCAAATCTCCCCCATAATGTCCAAGTACACTCGGGGTGGGGGGTTAGGGAGTATTTAGCACAGAATGTTATTGTTTTAAAATGATCTATTGTAACAAGGAAAACACATTGTTGAACAAAACAATACCCTAAATTCCTGAAAAATAGTTTTCATCGAGTGATTTTTCTCTTAAACTGGTTATATAGGCTTAAGGTTTTTTTTTTTTTTTTAATCTTCATGCATTATATGCATGAAGGTAAACAACCTTCTGTGTGCAGCAGCCCCCTCAGCCAAGCTTGAGCCCCATGGCGAACCAGTAATGTGCATGAGATTCTCAGCTCTCCGGGGATTCTCCCTCCTCATTGGCTGAAACAGCAGCAGGAGCCATTGCTGTGAATCACAGCCAGTGAACCAATGAGGAGAGAGGGGCAGGGCCGAGCCAAGCAGCTCGGGAGTGAACTCGCTTGGGTGCCACCATAGCAAGCTGCTTACTCTGGGGGCACTCAGCAGGAGGGAGTGGCCAGGAGTACTGGTGGGGGGCCCAAGAAGAGGAGGATCGGTGCTTCTCTGTGCAAAACCACTACACACAGCAGGTAAATATAACATGTTTGTTATTTGAAAAAAAAAACCACTGCCTTTAATATCACTTTAATCTCCCTCTTTAGAAAGGTAGGGGGATGGGTGTACATGCACTCAAGCAACTGCCCGGTACCACAACACATATGCTAAAAAAAAAGTGTCCGCTCTTTTGCTTTATGCAGCTTGTTCAGCTGTCATTAAATGTAGTCAGCATGGCTCTGGAATCACTGCCAATTAGACTCTGCAGGGCTGGGTGGGGGATGTATCAGCCTGTGCAGCAGCATGGCATCCTATAGGTCCCAGGCAAGAACACAGGATGCACCTTTACAATGGTATCAAATGGGATCACAGATTTGCTTCCATGGTAAGCCTAGAGGGGACTGGCAGAATCACTGGGCATTTATTCTGCATTGTAACTTATAGAGAAATAAAAGCCAGTAAAATGAATATTGTGAGGACAGAGGAATGTACCCAAATTATGATTTTAGGTTTACAAATACTTTAACTTCAGGTATCAGCTGAATAGTTCTAACAAAGTATATTTTTGCCAAGTTAGAAAAGTTCAAGCTTTTTGTAAATTATCTCCAACTAGACAGGTCTATGTTGTAAGTAAAGAAAAAGTCAACCAAAATACTCACAACTTTTCGGCAGTTACTGCAAGGATGATGAAAAGGTAAAGAAGCCACAGGGCCTAAACAGGAAATAAGAGGTGACAGACAATTAATCTACGAACTATAGTGTTGTGTCAGAATATACAAGTTAAAAAACAAACATACAGGTTGTGCCAATACAAAACTCAGATATAACCCTGCACTGCCATAAATTATCCCCAGCTACCTGACAAAGGGATTTTCTGCTTTCATTATGAAAGGAAACCATTTTTTATGTATTAAAGCTCAAAGCTGGGGTGACCCTGCTTAACGCTGAACTCTGGGATAAGCAAATATTGTCTAAATACAAGAGGGACGTGTACTCTTTCTTGAATCTTGGTGTGCTTTGTGTATGTTTTCCAGATATGCGCATTAGCCTAGTGTGAAACTTTGCCTCTGTGTAGGATCTTCCTGTAATAAAGACTAAGCACTGCTGCCCTCTTTCTGTGTGCAGGATGATTGGTCTGGTATCCGCCCCCTCCTGTAGTTTTCTGTAGGCAGCCTGTAGTGGGTGGGGCCAGTTGGGTCCCACCTACAGCTCTGACCCCTGCAGAGGTCATGTACAGCACAGCGATGATGTTGTTGCTACTTTAGTATGGCAATATCTAGGTTTGTACAGGCAAGCACATAAAGTGGCATTTACAGCCTTTGTGGCTATTGAGCTATATATTATAATGAAAATATCTGCACCTGGAGTTTCGAAATATAAATAACCACCATATAATACTTCAGCTCAATGGTAAAAGCAACATAACACATTGAAGGAAATTTATTAAAAAAAAAAAAAAAAAAAAAAAACGAGCTTGATTGTATGGCAACCAATCAGCTTCTACTTATTTTTAAAGCATAACAGAATGGAAGACAGATGCTGATTGGTTGTCACGGACTGCTTCTCTGTCTGCTAAACATTTGATAAATTTCCCCCACTGTAATAATTACAAATAACTCAGAATCTGCTGAGGTGCAATGAAGGACAGTGCCTTTCTAAAGCCAGACTTGCATCACACAGGGAACTGCTGTCTATGAAACAGTTAATACTTGCCACTTAGCATCAGTACACAGGTGAAGCAACTGTCATAAAAAATCCCCGAAATACTGTATATGAAATATAGTGTGTTTTCTTTTTACGCCAATCAGCTGTAGGCCAGGTCTGACCCAACATACAGCCGAGTTAAAAAAAAACCCAAAAAACACAATTTTAAAGCAAAAGGTACATGAAATTATAAATAGGCAATCTGTTAATGCCCAGTCGCAGTGCTAAGTGTACGCTGTATTGGTGTTGTGTTATAATGATGCAGAGATACTTTTATAGCATCACAGTGCATTACAATGCATGGCAATGTGTCACAATGCACTGCAGCACAGAAATTCTTGAATGCAAAAAAAATAAATAAATAAAGCACTGGAGTGCATTGCATGTGTACAATGCATACCAGTACATGAGGGTTATGTGCACCATAGGGCATGCCACTGATGCAAATGGGCCCTTTGTGTGTTGACCTCATTCACCCAACTACAAAGTGCCTTATAGTGTCAAGAAATGTATTTCTGGGGGCGTGGCTTGGTCATGGCAGCGTGAATACGCACGTGTAAGAGCTCTGTGAGACCCGAACCCTGAGACAGACAGTCCAGCTGTTGCAGTGCACCGCTTTAGATGCCAAGAGAGAGGAAACCACAGCCTGCAGCCAGTGAGCCGAGGGGACCAGTGATTGCTCATTATTTTCTCCGACAACACGCGGCCTCCTCTCCAGCGCCCGCTTCTCCATCCAAGATGGTGCCACCAAAAGTCAGCATGTCGGGACCCTCTGGCTCTAAGAAACACTATGTGCCGCAAAAGGGGGACGAACACTCTACCCCATGCCCATTCTCACCTATCCTGACCCTAGTGCTCCCTCGGGCAGACTCCCCCGCTGGCTCATCCTCTTCTCCCATCTCGGGCACCTGGAAAGAAGGGGAGCTCCGGGACCTTATCGCTACCTACCATCGCTGATCTACCTACCAAGCAAGATATACAAGCCAAGGCTTCCTCTATAGCGGCAGCGCTGTTTCAAGAGCTCCAGGACCTGACGCGGTCAAAGCAGCGGTATGTTTACGTTTACATTTATTGATATGTCTCGGTTCTTCGGTCTCACATCTCTGATTGTCTAATCAGAGTCTCACTTCATCACCCCCCCCCCCCATAGGGTAATTCCCCTATGGCGCACCACGGTGGCGATTTGAATTTCACAATGAACCCAACCTTGGATGTTTCCAGGGGCAAGTCTCATCATTCTTTTGCCTGACTGAAGCGTCTTAAGGTGGAACTTCATCTATTACAGTTGGTGGATCCTTACAATATAATGCTCAGGATAGAGACTACTCCTTTTTATCTTCTGTTCATCAAACTTACTCACACCTGGACTACCTCTTAGTTTGACAAAAGGACTTGCCCAAGGTCCATTCTTCCAGCATAGGCGACATCCTTCTATCGGATCATGCCCCAATCCATCTTGCTCTGCGTTTGGGCGCTATAGTCCATAGCCCCCCAACTTGGTGCCTTAACAAAGCTTTTCTTCATTTTCCAGATATCCATCAGGCTGTGGAAACCGCCATAACGGACTATTTTTCTCTCAATTCGGGTTCGGTGGACAACCCGCTCTTACTCTGGGAGGCACATAAGCCTGTCATCCGGGGCTCCCTGATGGAGATTGGGGCACGTCTGAAATGGGAAAGTAGATACCCTACTCGCCCGCCTCCGTCGGCTCGAGAGGGTGCATAAGGCCAGCCTAGCACGTGACACCTATAGGGATCTTGTTAAGACATGGGAGGAATGCCCTCCTTTTCTATAAAGTTAAACAGAAACTGCCATGGTCTCATCGCACGATGAACGAGTTCTCCAAAAAGCCAGGCACCTCCTGGCCAGGGCACTCCATGGAGCTTCTGGCTCCAAATTACTTACTTCAGTGGGCATGGCCTTGGAATTCCGCTTCTTCTATCAAGGCCTATACAATTTACAAACACGTTCTACTAGTGCGGCTGAAAGGGACCTTGGACATTCAGTCCTGCATTTATTCATCTGGAATGCCATCACTCCCACAATCAGCACGGAAGCAACTGAATGCACCTATCACTATAGAAGAGCTGGGAGTGGAACTATCCCAGTCCAAACCGAAAAAGGCCCTGGGCCCAGACGGTTTCACTGCCTCCTACTATAAAACCTTTTGTGACCTGCTAGTCCCCCCCCCATATAGTGACCGCATGGAAGTCTTTGGTGAAGCGGAAGGCCATGCCACTTGACTCCCTCTGGGCCTATATCTTGGTAATTCACAAGGAAGGCAAAGACCCTGCTCTTTGCGGTAGTTATCGGCCGATAGCTTTGCTCAATACTGATCTGAAACTTTTCGCAAACGTTATAACCAATAGGTTACTTCCACATATTCCTCAGTTGATTTACAAGGATCAAGCAGGTTTTGTCCCTCTCAGAGAGCCACGAGACAATACTATACGAGTGCTCAACCTAATCCATGCTGCTAGGACCAGTAAGCGCCCACTAGTTCTACTTCAGCTGCGTTTCTTTCTCCGCCGCTGCTTTCTCACTCCAGGCACAAGTTTTGAGTCCATCTGCCATAGGGGGGAACCGGTTCGTCATTCCCTCTCCAAGATATATGCATCTCTGATCCACCCGGGAGCGGACTACGTCCCACCTTTTCTGGTCAATGGGAGACAGACCTGGAGCTACAACACACTACACAGCAAAGGGATACAATTCTTTATTTCTCCCATAAATCCTCTATTGCCTCTAGGGTTTAGGAAACCAGTTACAAAATACTCACCTGGTGGTATAAGGTCCCCACCAAACTCCACTGCATTTCCCCTCATATCTGGCTCCTGCTGGCGCCACCCTCCCCCCCCACAGCCATTGGAAGTGTTTTTCATACTGTTTTTACACTTACCACTTGATATATGTTGATTTCCTAACATATCTGGGATTAGACTACCGTAAGAATTTATCTCTTTCTTAACCCGTTACTGTGACCAATGCTCAATGTGAAACTTTTTATCTGACGCTTTCAGTTTACATTTCAGAACTCTAGTGTTCACTGTCATTTGGTTCTGTCAGTATTGATCAGACTATTGTTGTTACTTTCCTGATATGGTTCTTTATTGTACGACATTATGTTTTGTGTTATTGAACCCACATTTGTGAATTCTTGTGAAAAGAAATGTATTGCTGCACCTGGGAGTCATAGATGTTTGTGTACAGCTGTGGGTACCAGCCTGTACAAATCCATGACAGGCTGACAAACAATGGGACTGTATGCATGTAATTGCACATTTAATCGGTTACATGTGTACAGGGATTTATGAGCACCCAGGATGCCAGATTTCATGCGTAGAGCCTCAGTGTCTTTCAGCTTGTCATGGATTCATACAGGCTACTGCCTACGGCTGCAAACAAGCACCTGTGACTCCTGGGTGCAGAACTAAGCTAATTGATGCCGTTTGGCCCTTTGTGTGTGAATGAGGTCTAGGGCCTCATTCACACGGACACTGTGGCCATTACAAAAAAAATCAGTAGTTTTTTTTATGCAGCTGGAGCAGTCTACAGCTGCATGCAGGCCGACTATGTTACTCAATGGGCATGCAGCAGCTGTACAAACATAGGTCCTAGTTTGAAAGGCATGGGGGTGCGTGGCCCCAAACACAGGCAGTGTGCATTTGAGGCCGCTTACCTGCATGACTGTCAAATTAGGACCCATGGCTGTGTCTCTATAGAGAAACATAGCCTGCCTGCATGCATTTCCAGTCACATAAACAAAATGCTCATTTGCACTGTATGGGCCATAGCACACGCATGAATGAAACCTTAATTATTATAAAAGTTTTACAATTTAAAAATTTTTACAATTATATTTACTTTTTTTTTTAAAAAAACAGTTCTGTTGGGAATGGGGGAGAGACAGGCTTTGGTAAAATATCAGGAGTCTAAACAGACCCCTGATGTCTCACCTTTGAGAAAGAGCAAGAGATTAAGGACACAGAGTCTTCAATCCACTTCCCTGCAGCCTCAGCTGCACTCACTGAATGAATGAACAGGAAGGCTCCTGTACAGAGGCTTCTTGTTCATTCAGAAACTGAAAGCTTCAGTTATGAATGAATACAGGAGTGGTTGGCATTGATCACTCACTGTATTAATTCGGGTAAAGAAAGGTGTGTGTGCGGGGGGTAAACATTTTTTCCTTTCCCTGCACTTTATTCTAAAAGCAATCCCCTATGTGTCTGCTGCAGCAGCTCACAGTCATCGGGAGGGAGAGTAGGAGAAGTCAGCAGCACTGCAGGGAAAGCCCTGGGGGATTGGCACTGCAGGATGAGGATAAAGGACAGGCAGGATCTCGAAGAGGTAAGGGGGATCATGAAGAGGAGGCAGAGGAGACACAGGGCAAAGCAGCTGTGGTAGAAGCAGGAGGAGTGCGATTTAAATTTATGATGAAGAACTATAATCAGTGGCTTGTCATTTGCTGATCACAGTTATTCTTTTTATTCAGCAGCCTACTGGACAGTTCTGCTATAAGATCCTAGTCATGGCCAACTGAGATGGCTCATGTGACTTTACTATAGCTGACTATTCCGAACTTTAAACTGCTACATTTTCAGTACACAAAGTACTATATACTTATGAAGGTAGCAGCTTTAACAGTAGGCTTGTGACAGGTTCACTTAAGTTAAAGTAATTTATAAGATCTTATTTTGCGCTGCCCAAGTCAGGCTTGACTAAACGTAATCAATAAAAAGTATAGTCAGCATGAGTATCTAGAAAACAAGGTCATGTACTGTACTATGTACTCATACTGTATAAACTGTATACTGCAATCATGTGATACTGAAACAGAGTATCATTTCTACAGACATACTGTACCAGATGACATACATGTGATACATATTATACATTCTAAATAATTATGCATGTGAAATAACACGGTACTACAAAAGCTTTAAAGTAGTACAAAAAGCATTTATAGTAAAAGGCAAATATGCTCCAGTATATTTGCAACCTATGGAAGAATTAATTCTCAGGGACTTGTGGAACTTGAAAGATTACTCTAAAAATAGATTAATATTAAACATGTAAGATGTCAGGTACTTTCCACAGTAGGGGTATACAGGCTATTGCTGCATTTACCATGAGAATGGTAAAAAGGCTTTATAGTTTGAATTAGGTCTCTCCATTAGGTGGAGGCGGCACACTGATGGATTTTGGCTTAGATCTACCTGTATAAGTTGTCTAGTTGTACAGATCCCGACCTCCCAGAAGGGCTGGAGTTTGGAACATGACCAAAATATGCGTCTCAGTCACTCTGTTAGCTAACTGCTACACTATTTGAATTCAGAGGTAAAAATGGTAACTGGATTTAGCAGCACCTTATTTAAAAACTCTTGTTCACCTTTAACAAGGCAAACGTAAGGCACAATGGTTATGAACAAGCCAAGAAAACGAATGACAAATTGCTTCTAGTGTATCCTATGTCTACATGAAGCTGAAATCTGTCTGAATGCTATGGCTTACTGCACCTAGCATATACACATTAATATGCCTTGCCTTATAAAACAAGTCTCCATGTGATGATCAAATGACTGAAAAAGTAAAATGCATAGCCAGCTTTTATTTCCTTTAATAGAATCTTCTGTGAGCTTTCCCAATCTTGGCACTGTAAATTCCAACTGAAGGCTTACACAAGCGCTTACAGAGTTAATCATTGCCAGGCTGACATAAATATATACTTACATACAAGAAGATAGCCAGCGGAAAGAGTGTTGGAGGAAAGCTGCAGAATGCCCCATCCAAGTAACTAAAGTATCCATCATTGTCAATGCAATCTGGGGTTCTTTTGATGAAGTCACAGCGAAGGGAAGCATTTACCTTTCCCACCTCTTGACACTGCACAAAACAAAAACCACAGGACAAAAGTAAATCCAAAGGTAATCATTAATAAATGTTACATTATTTCCAGAATTGTGTATAAAATGAGCCAACCAAGCTAAAGGGAATTAGATTCAGCCTATATTGGGCTAGTTTGTGGATATCTATAAGTTACCCAAAAGAGGAATCCCCCCACCTTCAAAGTTTAGTTCTGATAAGTATTGACTATTGTAACTCCCTCCTCATTGGCCTACCTAATCGCACGCTATCCTCCCTTCAGTCTACCATGAATGCTGCTGCCAGACTCAGTCACCTTACTAACCGTTCCGTATATGCCATCCCTCTCTGCCAATCCCTCCACTGGCTTCCCATTGCCCAACGGTTAAATTCAAAACATTAACAATAACATATAAAGCCATTTATAACTCTGCCCCAAAGTACATCACCAATCTTGTCTCCAAATATCACCCAAACCGTACTCTCCGCTCCTCGCACAACCTCCTGTTCTCTAGCTCCCTTGTCTCCTCCTCCCATGTTCATCTCCAAGACTTTTTCAGAGCTTCCCCCATCCTCTGGAACTCTCTACCCCAATTTATCAGACTATCATATATAAGGTAAAATATACAGTAAGCGCTCATCAATAGTGGCAGCAGCTGAACATAAAGGAAAACGCATATAAAGTCCCACAATTCATATATATAAAAAAAATGCAGCGCTTGAAAAGAAAGGTGATGATAAGACACAGTCCAGTGAACAAAATGTGCTCCGTATTTCCTAGTGCAGGTGGTAAAGATTTACACTAACCAGATAGCGTAAAATTATACGCATGTGTATATGTATCCTGTAGAGTCCCCTTCTGCACTCAGATCTGGTCAAATAGATAGCCGGAAAGGATAGACATCCTACGCCCTCTCGTGGTAAAAGAGTGGTCCAGCAAGTCAGAGCGATGCCAATCAGAGTAAGCCTTCCCCCTTCACTGGAGATGACAAGGAGATTCCCTTGGGGCTGTAAAAGTTGAGGAAGCTCCACTCCTTCAGGACCCGGTCACAGATCTAAAGTGAATTCTCAATCTTCCAATACACCTTCTTCTGCCTTCAGGTGTGTTCTTTCCTCTCCAGATAAAGGAAAGGCTGAGCAATTCACAGGCCCTGCTGTATGTTCAGCTTGCATTTACAGACTATCGCTTACTCTGCTCACTTTTAGGCAATCTCTGAAAACCTCTGTTCAGGGAAGCCTATCCTGCCCTCAGCTAATAATGGAATCTTCTACTCCTCCTACCAGTCCATCCCCCACAGTTACCACCTTTTGTACCACTAGCCACTCCCTCTTAGATTGTAAGCTCCAAGGAGCAGGGCCCTCCTAACCTTCTTGTATTGAACTATATTGTGGCTGTATTGTCTCCCGTTACATTGTAAAGCGCTGAGCAAACTGTTGGTGCTATATGAATCCTGTATAATAATACTCCTAGATTGTAAGCTCCAAGGAGCAGGGCCCTCCTAACCCTCTTGTATTGAACTGTATTGTTGCTGTATTGTCTCCCGTTACATTGTAAAGCGCTGAGCAAACTGTTGGTGCTATATGAATCCTGTATAAGTACTAGCACCTTTTTTTCTTCATTTTTGGTGCTTGTCAGGAATGGGGGAAATTAGAGTTGCTAAATCTATCCCAGTCAATCTGTAAAAGTGTTGATTTGGCGGCACATTTTTCCTCCTCTACCATCCCTGTCTACTCTTCTTCCCCCTATGACCCGTTCGGCCCACTTTCATCTATGCCAGCTCTTCTTCCCCCTGACCACTCCTGCCCAATTCTATCCTTACATAAAGAGTGTATCCTTTTCTTTCTATTGCCAGGTCTTTTCTTCAGACTTACCAGAATCAAAATGTGATGTCCAATCACGGACATGTTTTTAACGAATTCAGTTCAACAGCAATTTTTTAGCAAACATGTAAAAATTAGCATTTTTGGCCATAAAATGTCTTAAAACCCCAAGAACGGTGTCTATTTTCTGAAAGCAAAGACCTTGAAGAATACTTGGAGTATGAAAGCTCTCAAGACATTTTCTTTTGGCCTCTCCTAACCATTAAGATTCACTAGAAAAATCTGTTCCACACTTATGTTATTTCATTAAGAAATCTGCATTAGGCCCTGGACATGCAGAATCTTTGTTCCACTTAACACTGAATATAAGTTCTCAAAAAGTATTTTTTAAAGTGGTTGTAAACCCTTACATATACCCACTGAAGTGACTAGCCTTGTGCTACACAGAGAGGAAACCAATCCTCCTACATAAGTTGTACCAGTTTATCTGCAGCTCTCTCTTCTCTACAGCCAAAGTAAACAGTACTTCTCAGCTCTAGAAGGCAGGGGATGGTGATCTGATGTCGCAGAAGGAACAGCATAGGGCTGGCAGCCGAGTTTAATTCGAGACCTGAGATTCCTGGAGGGAATGAACACCCCCCTCCTCTACACAGTCTCATAGGGAAACATGCACAGCTGAGGCTGTAAATCACCTTTTGTATGCAGAGGGAAAACATCCTCTGGGATTCTGTGGTGTTGGCATAAACTGTCAGAAGTGACTCATGCAGAAAGCAGAGGAAGGAGTAGAGACAGAAAATAGCAACCTCACTAAGGTGCTTTGGATTGAGGCTATTTCACATTATAGAGGGATATGCTATGTTTGTTTTTAATTTCAGAGTTTTATGACCAACCACTTTAACAACTTTCCTGCTGCCCTATAGCAGAAGTACTGCTACAGGGTGGCAGGGCTGTGCAAAATCACATATACACATTATACATATAGATATATATACACACACACACACACACACACACACACACACACACACGTGATTTGCATTTCTGGGTAGGGGGGCGCCACTATTGGCGGCTAGGGATGTCAAATACCGGGCCCCGGCCAGCACTCAGTGATCGTTGGGTAAAGCCGACAGGAGAGAGATCTGTGTGTAAACAACACAGGTCTCTCTCTCCTGTCAGCATGGACATGCTGTTTTGTATCGCTCTGTACCGCAGGGAGATACAAAACAGCATGTCTCCCTAGTAAAATACAGCACACAGTAAAACAGTACACAGTTAACCCTTTGATTGCCCCAGCTGTTAACCTCTTCCTGCCCAGTGTCATTAGTACAGTGTCAGTGCTTTTTATTAGCACTGATCACTGTACTAATGTCACTTGGGATGTCAGTGGCAGTTAGTTCCCATCCAGTGTCAGAATGCCCGTCACAGTTCCGCAGTCCCGATAAGTCACTGATCGCCGCCATTACTAGTTTTAAAAAAAAAAAAAAAAATTCCAGTATATATACCGCCATTTGTGGACTCTATAAAACTTTCATGTAAACCAATTAATTTACACATATTGGGATTTTTTTTTTAGCAAAGTCATATAGCAGAATACATTTTGGCCTAAATTTATGAATAAATTAGATTTTTTAAAAAGGACATAAATTTAATTTATGTACAGCGTTGCATGACCATGCAGTTAAAGTAACGCAGCGCTGTATCGCAAAAAATGGCCTGGTCAGGAAGGGGGGTAAATCCTCTGGAGGGCAAATGGTTAAATTGTGCATGTTTACTACCAGCTATTTGAAAACATCGTTGTAAAACCACATAAAAGTCTATGCCATAAAGCACTCATTTCTCAGTGCACACTGTAGAGCTTCCCCTTTATAAAATGCAATAGGGAAGCACTATACACTGGCATGTAGCCAGCTGTAATGTTACCCCTTCCCAATAGGGAATACTAAATCATATTACTAAATAGTATAAATATTATGTGATAGTGGATGAAACAAGGAAGTACAAACTGGATGATGAAACTGGACACAAAAAAGCAGGAGGAATTACATGCCACACTCTGGACACTAGATTCATCAGGTTTGTCTAGCTGTCCCTGAACTATACATAGAAATGTTCTAAGATATGTGCACACAAACATTCTAGGCAGCAATCAGGACACACCTTCATATAATCATAGCTTGTGGCATGCAAGTGTGTAACTTCTGAACAAATACCAAATCCATTCCAAGTCATGCACAAGCCTCACTAAGTAAACTTTCTTTACTTTCCCTGACTGATCCAAATCCTCTTTCATTTGTGTCTCTTGCACCTCCCCTCTCAGACACTGCAGTTTACAGTGGGAGGGTTGTAGCAACAAATACAGAGCTGTTCATCCAGGACTAGGTGTGGCCAGGAGCTGATGGATAAACTACTGTTTGTGGATCAGCAGCGAAAATCCAGATAGCAACATCCCCTGTGACATCTCACCCACTGTAGTGCAACACAGGCCCAACCTACATGAGAGGGGCAACTGAATTTAAGAGCAGTGCAGCATCGTTGCCACAACATCACAAGAAGCTGCAATGAGAGGACTTCACTGGCAGTCTCAACAGGTATTTGAGGAACTATGCACAGGGACTAAGAAAACCAAGTGCAGATGTATTCATAATTAAGTGAAGCAGTATATTCTTCTTAATGAGGTCAAAGTTGTACTTTAACACCTTCCAGCCCGGCCTATAGCAGATTGATGGCCGGGCAGGACACTCCTCGTTGTGACTGGGCGTCATATGACGTCCTGTGAAAACGAGCCACTCACACCCGTTGCAGATCATATGACCAATCAGAGCAGATCACATGTCAATTGTATACAATGGATGGCTTCCTGTCATGCCATCCATTGTATACAATTATGTTGTTAGCTGTGACTGGTCAAGGCAGTCACATGATACAGACAGGGCCTATCACAACCCATCTGTATCATGTGATGAGCTTTGCCCAGTCACAGCTAATCACAACAAAAGACTGAATGAATCAGTTTCATTCAGTAACAATGATTGCAAATATCAATGAAATACATTGGTATTAGCAATCATAATGTGTAAAAAAAAAAAAAAGAAGAAAAATCCTGATCACTTGCCCAGAGTAGTTCAATGTTATTGTGGTAAGATTGTATTGCTTTGGTCACAGTGTACTGAAAAATAAAATAGTAAAAAAAAGAAAAAAATTTAATAAAAAAAAATAAATAATAGAAACATTTGATAAAAAAACACAAATTCAATTATTATTATTATTTTTACCAAAGAAATGTAGCAGAATACATTTTGACCTAAATTTATGAAGAAATGCTTTTTGTTTGCAAATTTTTTAACAGAAACGAAGAAAAATGCGCTTTTTTTCAAAAGTTTCAGGTGTTTTTTGTTTTATTTAGCAAATAATAAAAAACTCAGTGGTGATTAAATACCACCAAAAGAAAGTTCTATTTGTGTGAAAAAAATTGTAAAACTTTCATATGGGTACAGTGCTACATGACCGTGCAATTGTCATTCAAAGTGCGACAGCGCTGAAAGCTGAAAGTTGGCTTGGGCAGGAAGGGGGTAAAAGTGCCCGATATTAAAGTGGTTAAGCCAATTTATGGTGACAAATGCTTAACATGATTTAAGTGGAGTTTAATTAAACATGAAACATCCCCAAATGCCCCAACGGCAGCAGGGGGTTTCTCTGCCCTCCAGCCTGCTCCAAGCCCAGCAGAGTTCTCTGTGATCTAGTAGTTGCAGAATTGCCATGTCCTTTACCAGTATTAGTCCAATGCAACACTACCTACCAGCTGCTAAAACCTGGAGGTTGCAGCTGGACCATACAAAGGCCTGAAGTCTAAGATCTCCCCAACCACTAGTCTAAGGTCTCTATTTAGATGGATGTGATATAGTGGGTAAAGGGGAATTAGGGGATACCCAATGTTTGGCGCCTTCCAGCCCTTTAAGGGTTCCAGAAGCCGGGAGGCGGGGTTTAAGGTCATGTGACCGCCGTGATGCGCCATCACAGCGGTTGCATGATCGGGAAAGGTCCCGATCAAAAGAGGAGATCGGGACCTTTCCGTGAGTACCGGACATGTGAGCTGGGAGCACACAGGGCGCGCGCTCTCGACACATATGTCCTTTTTTTAATAGAAAGCAAATGTGCGACCGCTCGGCGTCTAGGCCCAGATGCCGGGAGGCCGCACATTTGTGTGTGGCCGGTGTGAAGAGGTTAAATTAAAGCTGGACATAGATTATGCAATTTTCTTTCCTTCTAACACGGGTTGAAAGTTGCTTCTGCCTTTCAGCACCGAAGTCCCCAGTTAGAATCCCAGCCAGGACGCTATCTGCTTGGAGTTTGCATGTTCTCCCTGTGCTTGTGTGGGTTTCCTTTGGGTACTCCGGTTCCCTCCCACACGTCAAAGATGTGCTAGTATGTCAACTAGCTCCTGTCTAAATTGTCCCTAGTGTGTTAATAAATTCACAGACATGTATAGAATTTTGTTTTCACTTTATCATTATGGAATACTGAGTATAGATTAATGAAGAAAAAATGAATGTAACCACTTCAATACTGGGTTGCGATCTTTCACCCCCTTCCTATCCAGGCCAGTTTTCAGCTTTCACTTTGAATGACAATTACGCGGTCATGCAAACACTGTACCCATATGTAAATGTTATTTTTTGAGACAGAGCTTTCCTTTGGTGGTATTTACAAACAAATAAAAAAAAAACCATGGGGAAAAAACATTTTCCTTCGTTTATGTTATAAAAATTTTGCAATAAGTAATATCTTCTTCTTCATGAATGAGCGCTGATGAGGCGGCACCGATATGATGCACTGATGGGCACTGATGAGGCGGCACCGATATGATGCACTGATGGGCACTGATGAGGCGGCACCGATATGATGCACTGATGGGCACTGATGAGGCGGCACCGATATGATGCACTGATGGGCACTGATGAGGCGGCACCGATATGATGCACTGATGGGCACTGATGAGGCGGCACAGATATGATGCACTGATGGGCACTGATGAGGCGGCACCGATATGATGCACTGATGAGGCGGCACCGATATGATGCACTGATGGGCACTGATGAGGCGGCACCGATATGATGCACTGATGGGCACTGATGAGGCGGCACCGATATGATGCACTGATGAGGCGGCACCGATATGATGCACTGATGGGCACTGATGAGGCGGCACCGATATGATGCACTGATGGGCACTGATGAGGCGGCACCGATATGATGCACTGATGAGGCGGCACCGATATGATGCACTGATGGGCACTGATGAGGCGGCACCGATATGATGCACTGATGAGGCGGCACCGATATGATGCACTGATGGGCACTGATGAGGCGGCACCGATATGATGCACTGATGGGCACTGATGAGGCGGCACCGATATGATGCACTGATAAGGCGGCACCGATATGATGCACTGATGGGCACTGATGAGGCGGCACCGATATGATGCACTGATGGGCACTGATGAGGCGGCACCGATATGACGCACTGATGAGGCGGCACCGATATGATGCACTGATGGGCACTGATGAGGCGGCACCGATATGATGCACTGATGGGCACTGATGAGGCGGCACCGATATGATGCACTGATGGGCACTGATGAGGCGGTACCGATATGATGCACTGATGGGCACTGATGAGGCGGCACCGATATGATGCACTGATGGGCACTGATTATCAGTGTAAACCATGTACTGACAGACTTGTTGGTTATTGGCTTTCCTTTCTTCACACAGAAACAGCGTGTGAGGAAAGGACGGCCGATAACCAGCAAGTCTGTTTACATGTGATCAGCTGAGTTTGGATATAGCTGATCACAGGTACAGGGTCATGTGACTGGCCCTTTACGCCAATCTGTGATTGGCTGTGTCAAAAAGGACACAGCAGTCACAGAATGTGCACAATCCATGCCCTGGGGGCACACAGGGAGCAGAGTTCTGGGAGGATGTCTATAGACGCCCTCCCAGAATTAGACAACAGTGCTGTAGCCGTCTTTCGGGTATAGCGCGGTCGGCAAGTGGTTAAACAACTGTAGTATCAGGCTGCAACATAACAAAAGTGTAAAAACTGAAGAGGGTCTGAATACTTCATGAATGCATTGTAAGTATGCATATGAGATGGGGACTTCTGATTGTAAGATCTTTGAATGTCCAGCATGTAATGCACTGCTGTCATAGCTATATAAATACCTGTAATAAATAAGTATTTGATATGTTTCAATTACCTTCCCAACTTTCTCAAATAGCTTGTAAAACACTGCCACTTTGCAGGAGAGATGCTTTTGACAGTTCTGTCAGAGTGGCAAATTCACATATGACTTACAAACACTTACATGAATCTGTCGCAGGTTCAGTCGTTTGTCACACCACCTTGAGACAGATTTTTAACCACCTCCCATCCGGCCTTTGTATATAAATGGCTGGATGGTGGCAGTGCAGGGTCAGGTCACCGTTTATAAACAGCCTCCCCGCCTCTGCTTGTGTGCGCTCCCTGGGAGCGCGCAGCACCACAATCCAGTGCCCGCTATGTCCTCTGGACACAGTGGAACACCGATCGTCGTACGGGACCTCTGTCTGAGGTCCCGATCTTGTGATCACTGATTGGCCAATGAGTGATCACATGCAGAGTAGTAAGCAAGATGACACTTCTGACATGTAAAATCTGTAATATCACAGATGTCATATGGTACAAGGCTATTCACAACAGCCTTGTACCATGTGACAAGCTGTGACCAATCAAAGCTCACACAGTAGTTCTCAATGGCTGCAAGAATGCAGCCAGAGAGAAGGAGAAATGATTGCTTTTACAGCCTTTAACAGTGTAATAGCAATCAGTGTAAAAAAAAAAAAAGGGTGACAGTATGTAAAAAAAAAAAAATTATATATATAAATAAAAATGTAAACAATGTTTAAAAATTATAATTTTTGGTTAGAAACTAATTTGGGTTATTTTTTTTTCTTTACTAAAAAGATAACGGAATACATTTTGGCCAAGATTTATGATGAAATATTATTTATTTTGCAAAATTTTATAGGAAAAACTTTTTTTCAAAATGGTTTTGACTTTTCATTTACATAGCAAAAAAAAAAATAAAAATCCCAGTGGTGAATAAATACTACCAAAATAAAGCTTTATCGGTCTCAAAAAAATGCTAAAAAATTCATATGGGTACAGTGTTGCATGATCGCGCAATTGTCATTCAAAGTGTGATAGCACTGAAAGCTGAAAATTGGCCTGGACAGGAAGGGGGTAAAAGTGTCCGGACTGGAAGTGGTTAAAGAAGTATCTACAACACATTTACCACATTTACCTTTAACTACTTCCATACAGGGCACTTGCACCCCCTTCCAGCCAATTTTCAGCTTTCAGTGCTGTCGCAGTTGCGCGGTCATACAACACTGTACCCATATGACATTTTTATCATTTTTTTAGACCGATAGAGCTTTCTTTTCGTGGTATTTAATCCATGTTACACATGTGGTGCCATCTGTAGAACTCAACTTGCTGCACTAAAAAAAATGACACACTTCGAGGGGCAGAGTTAACAGACCCAAGAGGCTGCCATATTTGCTTGTAGGTGAGCACTTGGGAGCAGCCACCTGTTTTTACTGTCCATTTGAGCTCAAACTGGCCATAGACAGTTTTTTTTTCTTTTGGCTAGTGGACTGAGCAAAAGAAAAAAATAACAAAAAAGCAAAAAAACTTTCTGTGTGGAAGGAGGAATCCCCCTTGTCAGGACATATTCTGACAGCGGGATTGGCTGCTGCCACTGATCCAACTTGTCAGTTCAACAGACATCAATCAAACTATCAACTTTTGTTGAACAGATAGGGCCGCACACTGATCCAAACTAGTCCGGCCCCTGCTGAACCAGCCAAATTTTGACCTGCCTATGGGCAGCTTTAGCCTTACACTTTGTTTTTTCTTTAGAAAACAGCCACAACCTGAGATGACAAGTCTGTGTTCTATCAGCAGCTGCAGTATCTCCCAATCATTAAAAAGGAACTTCAATCCACTCACTGCTGGCCCCATCCCCACCTTAAAGCGGGAGTTCCATCCAAAAGTGGCAGCTCCGCCCATCTGCCTCCTACCTCTCTCCGCTGCCACATTTGGCACTTTTTAGATGGGTAATGCCGGGGGCTGTAGATCTGCTTAAAGCTGGCTACACATGGCTCTTTTTTTTTTTTGTTCAGCCAGCTGAAAAAAAAAAAACCAAACTGATTTCCCCTTCCACACATTCAAGGTGGATGGGGGAATCCTTCCAGATCCAGCATGGCCAACTTTACTAGCGCTGCCATCTTTGATGAACTGACGTATCCTCTGACATATCAAAGTGCTTTTCCTGCCCATCAGGACCTGGTAGAGCCCTTCAGTAGATCTGCACATGCAGGAACGTGGCTTGATTAGGAAGGGGGTAGGGGGAATCTCCCCTATTGTTTTCTGGAATCAATTATTTACAGGTTGATAAGAAGCAAAAGGGATCTGGTGACTATGAATAGTTATTGTTCTATAAGCATGTTATTTGTGTATACTATATGTATATATTTTCTCTCCCCTCCCCTATACATATATGTGCAGAGAAATACAGCACAGTGGCTAAATGGTTAGCATTTCTGCCTGGCAGTACTAGGGTCGTTGATTCAAATCCCAACCATGGCACCACCTGCCTTGAGTTTGCATGTTCTTACCTGGCTCTGGTCCCAGTCCCACGATGATCCAGTCCAGGAAGCGTGGCTGCTCCTTCATTCAGTTCGGTCGCTCGATGTTCGCACGGCCGCTCGGCTCCACCTCCTCACCGGTGATTGGCCGCTAGAACTGTAGCTCAGGAAAGGCACACAGGCGAGGAGCCGGAGCCGAGCGGCCCTGCGAAAATCGATTGAGGGAGCGGCCGGTAAGTGTGTCATGCAGAGGTGCTGCGGCAACCACATATGCTGGCTGCAGCAGCACCATACTGGAACAGGGGTCAGCAAGTGTCATTGGTGTCAGTTGGAGGAATAGTGCCCCATCATTGGTGTCACTGATACTAATGATGGGGCATTATTCCTCCCACTGACACCAACGATGGGGCACTATTCCTCCCCCCACTGACACCAACGATGGGGCACTATTACTCCCCCCCACTGACACCAACAATGGGGCACTATTCCTCCCCCCCACTGACACCAACAATGGGGCACTATTCCTCCCCCCCACTGACACCAACAATGGGGCACTATTCCTTCTTCCCACTGACACCAACAATGGGGCACTATTCCTCTTCCCCACTGACACCAACGATGGGGCACTATTCCCCCCCCCCACTGACACCAACGATGGGGCACTATTCCACCCCCCACTGGCACCAATGATGGAACACTATTCCTTCCCCCACTGACACCAATGATGGGGTACTATTCCTCCCACTGACACCAATGTTGGGACACTATTCCTCCCACTGACACCAATGATGGGGCACGATTCCTCCCACTGACACCAATGACGGGGCACGATTCCTCCCACTGACACCAATGACGGGGCACGATTCCTCCCACTGACACCAATGACGGGGCACGATTCCTCCCATTGACACCAATGACGGGGCACGATTCCTCCCACTGACACCAATGACGGGGCACGATTCCTCCCACGGACACCAAAGATGGGGTACTATTCCCCCCACTGATACTAATGATGGGGCACTATTCCTGCCACTGATACCAATGATGGGGCACGATTCCTCCCACTGACACCAATGATGGGGTGCTATTCCTCCCACTGACACCAATGATGGGGTGCTATTCCTCCCACTGACACCAATGATGGGGCACGATTCGTCGCTCTGACACCAATGATGGGGCACGATTCCTCGCTCTGACACCAATGATGGGGCACGATTCCTCCCACTGACACCAATGATGGGACACTATTCCTCCCACTGACACCAATGATGGGGCACGATTCTTCCCACTGACACCAATGATGGGGCACTATTTCTCCCACTGACACTGATGGAGTACTATTCCTCCCACTGACACTAATGATGGGACACTATTCCTCACACACTGACACTAATGATGGGGCACCATCATTGGTGTCAGTGGGAGGAATAGTGTCCCATCATTGGTGTCAGTGGGAGGAATAGTGCCCCATCATTGGTGTCAGTGGGAGGAATAGCACCCCATCATTGGAATACCATACTGAAATACCATACCATATTGAAATCAAATCTGATGTTTTTTAATTTTTATTTGGTGTGCGTTGGAAGAGGGGTAGTGTTATACGGCGAGTATAGCCCAAACCCTATATTTTAACAGGAAAAGTAGGGGGTTGTCTTATACGCCGGAAAATACGGTATATATATATATATATATATATATATATATATATATATATATATATGTAAAGCGCTGCGTAAATTGACAGCACTATATAAGTACCTGTAATAAAGAAATAAAAATAAAATAAAGTGCTAGGTAAATTGATGGCGCTATACAAGTACCTGTAATAAATAAAAATAAAATAAATTGCTGGGCAAATTGACAGTGCTATATAAGTACCTGTAATAAATAAATACAAATAAAATAAAGTGCTGGGTAAATTGATGGTGCTATAGAAGTACTTGTAATAAATAAATAAAAATAAAATAAAGTGCTGGGTAAATTGACGACGCTATATAAATACCTGTAATAAATAAAGTGCTGGGTAAATTGACGACGCTATATAAATACCTGTAATAAATAAATAAAAATAAAATAAAGTGCTGGGTAAATTGACGACGCTATATAAATACCTGTAATAAATAAATAAAAATAAAATAAAGTGCTGGGTGAATTGATGGTGCTATAGAAGTACCTGTAATAAATAAGTAATAAATACATTAACATACATCAATACATATTAAAACATGCGCTACAAAGCAAACATATTGGAAAAGATTTGAGATGAATGCGTGTGATGTTTCTACTTACTTCAACCTCTTCTGTAGTGTAGTTTCCATAGTTCCCATGCCTCTCTAAAGCTGGAAGTCTGGAGAATAGTATGAGGTTGGTGGCTTCTTGACTTCCAGGTACAGCAGTCACAAACCATTGTGAAATGGCCAGGGGCATCCTGTGTTTGACAAGCCAAAGTTAACTGTACATCCAAGGAAAAGCTAAAGTATATATACAGTGAGCATTGTACACGGTCATTATGTCACACCAGGCTCCTCTGTCAAGCAGTGACCCCTTCCTGTCTGGATACGACCGTTGTGTATACACTTCCTTCCCAGCTGAAGATCATGTGAGGCAGAGGAGGAAGTTAAAATGCCATTTAAACAAGTCACACTTCAATCACACTCTCACACCCATATTTTCTGTCTTGAATAGCCAAAAATGTGGTTATAATGTGCTAATTCACATTACCTAAAATACAAACTTTTTTCTTTTTTTTTTTACATCAATAGTGGTTATGATGCGCTTATTCGCTTTTCCAAATTTTTTTTTTCTTGATCATTAAGTAATTTTTATTAACTAGATTTTTGTTCAACAACAAAAATAAAAGTTACAAAGAACCACCGCAGATCACTTCTACAGAACTGCCTAGGCGTGTTGAGCAGGTTTTTGTTGTCAAAAGTGTAAAAGGCTGAACAGTTTGATCTTAAATGCCTGGTTGTGTCACCCTCTAGGGGTAATGACGGTATTCCAAACAGGTAGAAATGATTTTGCTCATTAGGAAAGTAAAATGAACTATTAGTATCTCATAAAGGTTACATGATTTATGGCACTAGTCTTGACATTCCTACATAGTTAGTCTGGCTGAAAAAAAGACAAAAGTCCATCCAGTTCAACCAATATAAAAAAAAAAAAAGTTATAATCCTACACCCAGTGGTGTCCCTATGGGGGTGCAGGTCGCACCGGGTGACACTATCACAGGGGGTGCAGGAGCAGGATGCCAGCAGAGTACTGGCCAGTTAACGGGGTGATCCCGGATTCCCAGCACAGTGACAGCTGCCCCCAGTGTGGTGGTAAAATGAGTATCCCAGACCCGTGAAGATATGTATCCTCTGAAGCAACTGCACATGTGCCGGTTTCTGGCTGAAGAAGCTGATCTCCAATTTTAGCACAGAGCTGCCACAGTAAACCCCTTACAGGCTGCAAACCGCTGAAGCTGATCCCAGGGATCACTATGGGTTGCAAGATCAGTTAACCCTGTATAGGTTCAACCTATACGCTACACCGGCACCACTCCTTCCTCTCTGGAGGGGTGACACCACGTGTTACCACTCCGAGTGACACCAACCCTAGGGACACCTCTGCCTACACCCACAGTTGATCCAGAGGAAGGCAAAAAAACCCAGCAAAGCATGATCCAATTTGCTCCTGCAGGGGAAAAAATTCCTTCCTGATCCACCGAGAGGCAATTGGATATTCCCTGGATCAACTTTACCTATAAATGTTGATATCCAGTTATATTCTGTGTATCCAAGAAAGAATCCAGGCCTTTTTTAAAGCAATCCACAGAGCCAGTAGTGCTAAGCACCTAACCATTCAAGCTAATCCCTGCTCTCTTATCTATACAATCGAAGGGCCCTTGCATACTACCAGAAGGGTGGAAGACAACCATGTCTGGATGTAGAAGGAAAAAGGAGCACCCATGAGAAATTCATACAAACTCAGGAAGCACATACATACTCCATGCGGACAGAGCTCCAACCCAACACCCTAGGTTCAGCAACTAAAAGTGTTACCATATGGCCACAAATGTTACAGATCTGGGTATACAGCGGCCTCCTACAAGCTTCTTCTACAGAACATAATATCTGCTAACACGACATTTCCATTTTACCCCAATATATGTGGGACTGGAGCATTTGTTATTGATATGCACAGCTAAAAAGTGTCCCGTGCTTAGCACATGGAATGTCTGCAATCTTCAAAGCAAAAAGGTACAACTAATACATATTGCTGACATTTTCACAGTAGAAATGTTATTAAAACCACACAGCTATTGAGATGGCAATAATGAGGAGAAAATCCAAAAAGTACCTACAGTATATGACCAAAATAAAATACAGCAATGGTTAGTTGGTGAACAGAATGGTTAAAGCGGGCAGCACAGTGGCTAATTGGTTAGCACTTCTGCCTGGCAGTACTAGGGTTGTTGGTTCGAATCCCAACCACGGTACCACCTGCCTGGAGTTTGCATGTTTTCCTTGTGCCTGCGTGGGTTTCCTCTGTATACTCCGGTTTCCTCCAACACTCCAAAGACATGCTGGTAGGTCAACTGGCTCCTGTTTAAATTGGCCAATGTATGAATGTGAATTAGGGACCTTAGATTGTGCGCCCCTTGAAGGTTAGGGTCTGAGGTGAATGTAATATATATGTATGTAAAGCGCTGCGTAAATTTACGGCGCTATACAAGTACCTGTAAATAAATCAAATAAATAAAGCGGAGCTCCTAAAAAATGAAGGCTAAGAGAAGTCCAGGAAAGAGGTTACCCAGCAGATCAAGAGACTTAAAAAACAAGGCTTTAATAGATGTCCAAAATATACAAAACATTAAAAAGCATAAATACAGCCCATCACATACAAAATAAAATGTACAAAAAAGACGTCTTGTCATCACAGGCAGCTGTACAGCCAGCATGCACACACCATACACAGCCACACCCTGGGAAAGTACCTTATTATGAAAACCAGAAGGTTAAAAAGGCAAAGGGAAGTTCCACTTTAAGTACTGGTCCCCCGCTACCCAAGAGGAACTAGGAGCCTTGGGGAGCAGGAACCTGATTTTGACAGGTACCCATTCCCACTTCCGCTGCGATTGGAAATGGAAGTTGTCCTCCCCCTATCCCCGAAGACTACGAGACCATTCACAAGGCACATTGCTACTTGCATATGCGCAGTGGGCACCTGACTGTGAAGCCGCAAGCTGTCACAACTGGGTGCCCACACTCTGAATGCTTCCCGACCGTCCTATAGCAGATATACTGCTACAGGACGACATGGGTACGCAAAATCACGTATATATATGCGATTTTGCATTACTGGGTAGGGGGTACGCGTGAGGCACACGTGCCCTACCCACGCCGCCATTCGCGGCCACGACTGTCAACCACTGGGTCCCGGCCGGTGATTACTTGCCGGTGCCCAGTGATTGCCGAGCATCTCTGACGGGCAGGAGAACTATTTGTAAACAATACAGTTCTCCTTCCTGTCAGCTCGTGCACACAGCTTTGGATGGCTCTGCACAGCACAGCAATCCAATGCAGTTTGATTACAGTGATGCACACAGACACAGCCCCATAGTAAAACATGCCCAGCACACGGTTAACCCTTTGATCGCCCCTCATGTTAACCCCTTCCTGCCCAGTGCCATTAGTACAGTTTCAGTGCTTTTTCTTTTGGGCACTGATCACTGTATTGGTGTCACTGGGGATGTCAGAGACACCAAATCAGTTCCCCCCCACTGTCAGAATGCCCACCGCAGTTCCGCTATAAGTTGCTGATCGCCGCCATTACTAGTAAAATTAATTAAAAAAAAAAAAACCCAAACAATTCCAGTGTCTATACCACCATTTGTAAACGCTACAACTTAAACCAATTAATTTACACGTATAGGGAATTTTTTTAGCAAAGACATGTCGCAGAATACATTTTAGCCTAAACTTATGACGAAATTTGATTTTAAAATTTTTTTTACTGGATATGTTTAATAGCAAAAAGTCAAAAATATTGTTTTTTTTCTCAAAATTGTGGGTCTTTTTTTTTATAGGGCAAAAAATAAAAAACACACAGGCGGTCAAATACCACTGGAAGAAAGCTCAATTTATGTTGAAAAAAAAGGGAGAAAACGTTCAATTTTGTACAGCGTTGCATGACCGCACAATTGTCAGTTAAAGCAACGCAGAGCCGTAACACAAAAAATGGCCAGGTCAGGAAGGGGGGTAAATCCTCTGGAGGGCAAGTGGTTAAGATGCCGGGGAGAGAGGTGAAACCGGCTGCATTGAGGACACCGCAGGATCGTGGGACAGGTGAGTGGATGTTTTTTAAAAGTCAGCAGCTACAGTTTTTGTTACTGTTTATTGTTTTCAGATTTGACTGGAGCTCCGCTTTAATAATAAAGCCTTACAAACATTCATTATATCCTATAGGTAAATAAAATATAACCATGCAAAGAAATTTGAACACTGGGTCCAAAAACTCCTATTTAAATATATTCCTCAATATCCACCGAGGATATAAATCTACTTTGTGTGCTCCAAATGCCTTTGCAAAGTCAGATATTTCCTTGTAAATGTAGCAGTGATATCATCACTGTGCAGCACATAACTTGTGCAGAGCTTTGGGAGTGGCCCAGCAGGCTCCACCCACTACAGACTATCAGCAAACTACAGGAGAGGGGCATGTACAAGGTCATCCAGTGTCCTGGTGCGAAGATGCTAATCTGTGCCCCCTCCCCCAGGTGGAGTAGGAGATGTTGTGTGAATAATAGCAGCACAAGTAGTACGCCACTCCTACATCAGTGGTGTCACTACCAGGAAAAAATGTCCCCAAGGTGGTCGTGTCACAGGAAGGAAAAATGACCCTGCATTAGAAGTGTAACTGGAAGGAAAAATCTCCCTCTGTGTTGTCACTGGAAGAAAAAAAACGCCCCTGCATTTGAGGTGTCACTGGATAAAAAACTGCCCCTGCGTTCATGGTGTCACTAAAAAGGAAAAACGTCCCTGCGTTGAACTCTTAGTTTGGGGAGGACTCATTTAACAGGTGTATAAAGGGGGAAGGAAGCTGGGTGGTTGGGGACTCCCAAAAGAGAGTTGACAGGCAGTGAGGAGGCATTATGCAGCTCTTGTGTTAACCCCTAAAAGCTACATCAATTGCATACAGTTGCGGCACAGTTAATGGGTTGTATTCTGTGGGTAGTGTTGTGCCCCGACATGACAGGAGGTTTATTTTGTGATTATTGCATGTGTACACCCCTGTCTATGGCCTTTTGTAGCTTAAGAAGGAGTGACTGGGGGGGGGGGGGGTAGTATAAATGCAGCTCACAAAAAAAAAGTAGCAAATAAAACACACAAAATAGTCAATGTCCTTCATGACATTATCCAGGGTTCCTGAAGAAGTTGCGCGATTCAGGACGACACGCATAGGGTGGATCTGGGAGCCATACCATATCAGGAAGGAGAGTACACCCTGATTATACATATAAAGCTGTAACTGTGCTGTGTCAGCCAAAGCCGCGCTGTGTCTGTAGCCATTACACTGTAGTGCACAAAGGAATGTGAGTGCTTTTAACATTATTTTGATAAAAGTTTAAAAGATATTTGGAACGCAATGAGGTCCTTTATTTGTTTTTTCTGAACTGCATGATCGCCCACACAGAGGAGCCAACAGTTACAGGAGGCATCAACAACTTAAGAGTCATGGTGGTGTACATGAGGATAAATTATTGCATTGGATCTGCACGAGAGAATGGCTTTTGAGTGAAATATATATATATGTTGGGACATTTTATTTAGTCTTTTTGATATATTTTACTGTGCGTGTATGAATGTGAGTTAGGGACCTTAGATTGTACGCCCCTTGAGAGTTAGGGACTGATGTGAATGTACAATATATATGTGTAAAAGTGCTGCGTAAATTGACGGCGCTATATACAGTAAGTACCTGAAATAAATAAATACTGTGGATGATTTTAAGCACATATTTATTTATGGTATATTCACACATTTATTTATGACAAGGTGATATTATTTTATTATTTATTTCAGGTACTTGTATAGTCAATTTACACAGCACTTTACATATATGTTGTACATTCACATCAGTCCCTAACCCTCAAGAAGCGTACAATCTAAGGTCCCTAACTTACATTCATACATACACATACTAGGGACCAATTTAGACAGGATCCAATTACAGTTCCAAGAAAAAGTATGTGAACCCCTTGGGATTACGTGGAGTTTTGCATGAATTGGGCATAAAATGTGCTCTGAACGTCATCTAAGTCACAACAATAGAAGAACACAGTCTGCTGAACATAATACTACACAAACATTAGATGTTGCCATGGTTTAATTGCACATAACATGTAAACATTCACAGTGCAGGGAGGAAAAAGTATGTGAACCTTTGGACTTAATAACTGGTTGACCCTCCTTTGGCAGCAATAACCTCAACCAAAACGTTTCCTGTAGTTGCAGATCAGACCTGCACAACGATCTGGAGTAATTTTGGACCACTCCTCTTCACAAAACTGTTTCAGTGTAGCAATATTCTTGGGATGTCCGGTGTGAATCGCTCTCTTAAGGTCATGCCTCAGCATTTCAATCGGGTTGAGGTCTGGACTCTGACTGGGCCACTCCAGAAGGCGTATTCTGTGCTGTTGCAGCCATTGTTTTGTTGAATTACTTGTATGCTTTGGGTCATTGTCCTGTTGCATCACCCATCCTCTGCGGAGCTTCAGTTGGCGGACAGATGGTCGTACGTTTTCCTGCAAAATGTCTTGATAAACTCTGGAATTCATTTTCCCATCAATGACAACAATCCGTCCAGGCCCTGAGGCAGCAAAGCAGCCCCAAGCCATGATGCTCCCTCCGCCATGTTTTACAGTGGGGATGAGGTTTTGATGTTGGTGTGCTGTGCCTTTTTTTCTCCACACATAGTGTTGTGTGTTCTTCCCAAACAACTCAATCTTGGTTTCATCTGTCCACAGTATATTTTGCCAGTAGTGCTGTGGAACATCCAGGTGCTCTTTTGCAAACTTCAAACGTGCTGCAATATTCTTTTTGGACAGCAATGGCTTCCTTCGTGGTGTCCTCCCATGTACTCCATTCTTGTTTATTGTTTTCCTTATTGTACATGTGTCAACAAAAATGTTAGCATGTGCCAGAGATTTCTGTAGGTCTTTAGCTGACACTCTGGGATTCTTCTTTACTTCATGCAGCATTCTGCGCTGTGCTCTTGCAGTCATTTTTACAGGACGACCACGCCTAGGGAGAGAAGCAACAGTGCTAAACTTTCTCCATTTGTAGACAGTCTGTCTTACCGTGGACACATGAACATCAAGGTTTTTGGAGATACTTTTGTAACCCTTTCCAGCTTCATGCAAGTCAACAATTCTTGATCGTAGGTCTCCTGAGAGCTCTTTTCTGCGAGGCATGGTTCACATCAGACAGTGCTTCTTGAAACCAGTAAACCCAAAACAGGTGTGTTTTTTAAGGGCAGGACAGCTGTCAGCAACACATTCAATATCATCACACTGATTGGAGTCAAGGTTGGTTCACTCCTGGCTCCAATTAGCTCTGGGAGAAGTCATTAAGCTAGGGCCTCACATACTTTTTCCTCCCTGCACTGTGAATGTTTACATGTTATGTGCAATTAAACCATGGCAACATCTAATGTTTGTGTAGTATTATGTTCAGCAGACTGTGTTCTTCTATTGTTGTGACTTAGATGACGTTCAGAGCACATTTTATGCCCAATTCATGCAAAACTCCACGTAATCCCAAGGGGTTCACATACTTTTTCTTGCAACTGTAACCTACCAGCATGTCTTTGGAGTGAGGGAGGAAACCGGAACAGCAAGAGGAAACAGGCGTAGGCACAGGGAGAACATGCAAACTTCAGGCAGGTGGTTCCGTGGTTGGGATTCAAACTAACGACCCTAGTACTGCCAGGCGGAAATGCTAACCATTTAGCCACTGTGCTGCCCATGTTATTCACGTTATTTGATATATACATTATCACTGGATATGAGGTTTATATGATATGCACATAAGACTATGTAGGTATAAGTAGCACGTCGTCCTTTTAATATATGCACTGTTTTAATTTTATGGGAACACAATTGGATGCCTGCAGCTACTAATTTGTTATTTTTACTTCATTTTTTTTTCATCACGGCAGTACTTTACTTTTGTTTAGGTGCCTAAACTGTTGTCAGTTTGGATACTATCTTATCAGAAAATACTGTTACATCCAAAATGACACCATGACCTAATGGCCTATGCATCTGGACAACCTCAGATGATAGGTATTGATGAGTGTCAGAGATAGTAAAGTGCTGTAGCCCTGGTTCACACCGATGCGGTGCGGAATTTACAGCGTTTTTAGTTCGAATCCCGCACCGCATAGAATCACACCCTGTTCATGCGAACAGCTGCGGGTGTGTATGTTAACAACATCCGGAAATCGGTCCGGAAAACACGGTGCGATGTGAAGAATTGGATCACATATGTGTGAATACTCATGTGATCTGATTCTAGTGCAGACCCAAAAAAGGGTCCTGCACACAGGGGCAAATTGCCGCAAGGCAAACAAGGCGTTTGCCTAGGGCAGCACTTTTCAGGGGGGTGGCGCAGTAGTTGCTCAATAGGGACACTTCCGTGGGAAAGGGACAGGGGCTGCTGTGTCTTACTTGTCTCTGCGACTCTGTGTCCCACTTTGATCCGTTCCACGATGCGCTGCTTGGAGACGGGTAGAGAGGTTGTCCGGTCCGGTGTCTTCCACTGATACCAGTGATGGGGCAGTATTCCTCCCACTGACACCAATGATGGGGAACTATTCCTCCCACTGACATCAGTGATGGGGCACTATTCCTCCCACTGATACCAATGATGGGGAACTATTCCTCCCACTGACATCAGTGATGGGGCACTATTCCTCCCACTGACATCAGTGATGGGGCACTATTCCTCCCACTGACATCAGTGATGGGGCACTATTCCTCCCACTGACATCAGTGATGGGGCACTATTCCTCCCACTGACATCAGTGATGGGGCACTATTCCTCCCACTGACATCAGTGATGGGGCACTATTCCTCCCACTGACACCAATGATGGGGAACTATTCCTCCCACTGACTCCAGTGATGGGGCACTATTTCTCCCACTGACACCAATGATGGGGAACTATTCCTCCCACTGACACCAGTGATGGGGCACTATTTCTCCCACTGACACCAATGATGGGGAACTATTCCTCCCACTGACATCAGTGATGGGGCATTATTCCTCCCACTGACATCAGTGATGGGGCACTTATTCCTCCCACTGACACCAATGATGGGGCACTATCCCTTCCACTGACACCAATGATGGGGCACTATTCCTTCCACTGACACCAATGATGGGGCACTATTCCTCCAAATGACACCGATAATGGAATAAAATAAGAGGTGGAGCTCTAATAGGAAGAGGTGGAGACTAAAGAGAACGGGTGGAGTTTACAGATGAAGAAGTGGATCTTAAACAGGAAGAGGTGGGCCGAACTTAGAGTTTATAACATCCTAGACAATAAGGATACCTACACTGTACTACAGAGGAATCCTCTCATCCCATATAAAAAAACTCTAAAGGGTATCATCAAAAGAGGGTTTGACATCATAAGTAAGAAAGAGAAAGATTATTTATGTCCTGTTGCCCCTAAACTCCCAATTTAATACTGTCTACCTAAAGTCCATAAGCACCCTATCAACCCTCCGGGTAGGCCCATAGTTAGCGGCATATGTTCTCTCTGTTCCCGAGTGGGAGAATACATTGACTTTTTCTTGCAACCTCTAGTATGTAAAACTCCAGTGTTCCTAAAAGACACCAAAACAAGTCTTGACAGATATTAAAGAGATCAAATTGCACAATCCTACTTATTTGGTAACGGCAGATGTTGCTGCTTTATACTGCAACATAAAACATGTAGATGGTATGGCAGCAGCAGAGTTCTATCTGAACACAGCTGAAGACATACCTGTCCAACAGAGGGATTCTATATTAGAATTATTGAATTATGCCATGAGTCACAACAATTTCTGGTTTTGTGACAAATATTACCTACAAACCACTGGTGTAGCCATAGGGGCGAAATTTGCCCCCAGCTTAGCAAACCTCTTTATGGCAAGATGGGAGGAGGATCTGATTTACTCCAGAGAATGACCAGAACTCCTGTTTTATCGCCGTTATATAGATAGGCTTGAAAATATTCCGAAGGGGCAATTCCTGCGTTTATGCAGAAATTGTGACAAAATTGATGATTATATCTCCCAATCCAATACACTGAAAAATAGATTTGTACAGAAAGGCTACAATGTTGCCACTTTAGAAAAAGACATTATAGCAGTAGGTACGTTAAAAAGAGAAGACCTCCTTGCCCCAAGAAATAGACCTAAATCGGACAGATTTTGCCCATTTATAACAAATCTTTCTGTCCAATACAAAGAGGTAGCAAGAATTATCAAGAAGAACTGGACCATTCTAAAAAATGATCCTGTTTTAGGTGATGTGTTACCGGAATATCCTGAGATTACTTACCGGAAAGCACCCTCTTTGCGGCATATCTTAGGTCCTAATGTAGTTAACCCTCCGAAACTACTATCTTTTGGTTTTAGTCAAAAAGATTTCTATCCATGTAATAGATGCATGTTATGTGTTAACAATGGAGTCCACAAGAAACCCGTAAGAACATTTTATTCCAATTCCACAAGAAAACTATATGACACACAGTCAGTCATTACGTGCAATAGCACGCATGTTGTCTATCTTCTAGAATGCTCTTGTGGTAAGCAGTATGTGGGTAGGACCACTAGAAGGCTTAGGGACAGGCTTAGAGAGCACTTATACAATATTAAAAAAGGATATAAGGAACATTCGCTCTCTATGCATTTTCGAAAATCACATAATAGAAACCCTCATTGCATGAAATTCACCGGTATTGATATTATTAAAAAAACACCGGAGAGGAGTTTTTAAACGCAGAGCTGTGTCCATGTTAGAGACTAAATGGATATTCCAGCTACGAACCCTTTCTCCTCAAGGCTTAAACATTGATCTTGACATCAATTGTTTTATTGACACCAGTTAACCTTTTTAACCCCCCCCCCTTTTGTGGGACCTTTGTACTTTTTTCAGTACATTATTATTCTATTTTTAGTACATCTTCTACATGGAATTTTTTGCTATATTTATTTATGATGGAGGATTTGGTGTCCTTGGTGCGATCCACCCTCCATAGAGGAGATTTCATTATAGATCATCATGCCATTATTACTAATACAATATTTTATTTGTTATATGGTTTATGTTTATTGATTTTATATTATTACTGTATTTTTTATTATTCCCATTTTTTATCTTTTTCATTGTATTTTAGTATTCACGTCTGGCATTTTATATATATTATCTAGTTTTATTTTTATATTTATTGTCCTTTATTACTATTTTTATTTATGTATTAATCCCTTTCATCAGGTTTTACCTTTTGTGGAATTTACAAACAAGGGTTTTTATTATTTATTATAATTATCTTATAACATCCTAAGCACTTTTGTGCTTACTAGATTTCAAATAGCACAGCATATTTTTGTTTTTATAAATTGAGGTTATGCTGTAACTTGTAGTCCCACAACCTTAAAGCATCGGTCGAGTTTATGTCTGTAGTCTTTTTTGGACTACAGTTTAATGGAGGCGGTTTACAGTCCGGTTAATATTTCATACACCCCTCAATACATCGATCGTGTGTAATACACTTCTCTAAGCACACTTTATAAGAATGGTGCCCATAAAGAGTGTGGCTTTAGATTTTTGATCATTTATATACACATTATAACTTGTTGTTATATTTTGCGAGACCGAGTTGCCCTCTACTTCCTTGGCGTCCGAATGTTCAACTGCGCATGCGCGCGACACGGTATTTAAATAACCATAGTATAAAGTGACAAGTGCCAAAACACACATAAGTGTATACACTATACACGCTATGAGAGACACAAAAATAATCTTGGGTATAGTGAGAGACACAAAAACAATCTTAAATATAGTGAACAAACATCAAATAAGCAGTGAAGTCATACAACACCAGTTTCTTGTTTAGTGTGGAGCACTGTCTGTTTCAGTGTGGAGGATTCCCACAGCACTAATATTTGGACTCAGTAAGGACTTTTTGCTGTTTTTTGTGATTTCACTATTATTGTTTCACTGCTTATTTGATTGTTTTTGTGTAACTCACTATACCCAAGATTGTTTCTGTGTCTCTCACGGTGTGTATAGTGTATACACTTATGTGTGTTTTGGCACTTGTCACTTTATTTATCCCATTTGTAGGGATTCACTTTGTTTACACTATTGGTGTGCAGTATCCCAAATTTGGGATTTGGGTTTGGAGGTTTTTTTCACAGTATTTGGGGTCTGTTACTATGACCCATGTTTTATTTATTTATTGTATTGCACTTTAAGGATTTTTTGCACTTTTATATAAATTCCCTGTATTGGGATCCATATGGTGGCATTTGATTATATTTAGTGCACTTTATATTGTTATTTAGCGCTGCACCATAATTTATAGCATTTATGTTTATCCCTTTAGAGGTATGAGGTTGGGGTGCTAGCAGCTTAGTCTAGGTTGTGTTCATTTAGCGCAGGAGCAATCACTACATTACTAAAGTATACAGGACCTGAAATCGCAGAATTGTATATATTTTTTCTGAACGTTCATCATGCATCTTTTCTAGATGTGCTGGCATAGTCTATTCCACATACCAGACCTTTGTGGTCAGACGTTCTTCTCACATAAAGACTTCTGAGTGTCTTCAGATTCTTCATGATTTTGCACTTACATTGATTTCATACCAATTTTCTATGGTTCCATGAAAGACATAATATTGACTGTAATAGACATGGGGAGAAAATAAGCCTGCCTGTGAAACAAATGGCATCGGTCATGGGGATTTTATCCAAACCGCTGCAGCAGAGAGATAGTGAAGGTCATTGAAGATTCAAGGTTCCAGATATATTATGTACTAGCCACAATATTCACAATCTGTGACTGACATTTCACCCGTTACAACCATTTTAAATGAGAACATAAAGCAAATAGTCAGAAAAACATCTGCAAGTGAGGAGGTATTAGCCAGAAAGTTGCAGAAGCTAGCAGAAAACAAGTATAAGAGCGTGGTAACATTAAACTCCTACAAGGACACAATCCGCATAAAATCTGCATGAAACCCCTGTGTGCTTTGCTGTTCTTCTACAGTCCAGAATCACACTGGTAGCCAAAATAGCTTTTAACCAAATGGGTCCTAGAGTGAGTTTACGAAGAGAACTGAAGGGACAATACACTATTAAGGTTAAATCCGTATAAAAATATATACAGTATGTTTTGTGTGTAGACAGCTGCAGACAAGGTGGGGTCACTGTCAAGAAAAACAAAGAACAATAAAAATAGTGATATGGGCTATATAGAGAGGAAAAAACAAAAAAGGTTTCAAGTGGTTATAAACCTCTGACATGACCCTGCATTCACTATATCTGGTCTCCCACAGTACACAGAACATGGAAATGCAATTATTTTATTAAATATAAACTGCTAAATACCCTTTCTCATCAGCAGTATATAGCAGTATTGTGATTTCTATCAGTGTCCGGCTGAGCACTGGTTAAAGCTTATAGGAGGAGTATTCATTCTACTGACTGTCCTATGAGGCTGCATGACCCCTGACCCTCTGTCTGGACAGCGCTGATTGGCCCTTTGATGATCACACCCTCTCAAAAAAAAAAAAAGCAATATGCACCTAACTGAGCACGTGCAGAGTGCCTCCTAGGGCTCTGTACTATCAGTAGGATTGGGGACAGTAGAAGAAGGAGGAGGATCAGAGAAGACAGGATCAAACATCATTTTTACACAATGCGTAGGATTAACTCCTTAGGTTCCACAGTGAGTATAACAAGCATGCTTTACTGCATATACAGACTGATTTTACTGTTGTGGGTTTAGTAACACTTTAATCCAATGCACCTAGTGTCTATCTGCGGTTTCCTCCCTCTGCTATCTACATAAATCTCTTCTGACAGGTTATGCTGACAACATAGAATCCCAAGGGGCAGCCCCTGCTACATTTACATAAACATTTTATAGATGTAGTTTTAATTTGGCAGGGAAGCAGCAAGACTGATGGCATTTTTGGAATTCATATAACCATAATGAATATTAAATTCACATATCACATTACAAAAGAGATTATTAGCTTCTTAGTCTTAAACCTATATGTGGAGAAAAAAGCATTTCTTCCAAGAAACACCACCTTTTTCCATTTTTTGCTGAATTAGTATTTTGTCTTCTTCGTGTGTGTGTGTGGGGGGGGGGGGGGGGAGGGAGGGGGGGTTGTTTGGATTTTTTCATGTCTCATATATTTGTGCTATTTCTAGTTAGTTCGGTGGGTGGAGGGGTGTTGGATATTGGTGTTCCTACATTTCTTTCTTTAAAAAGAACAACTGAAACTCCAACACCCACACAAATGGTCTTGAGTAATGGGGTAAATGAATCATCACAATAAAGAAAATACAACCTCCAAAGTGACCACCACAATAACAAACATTTTTTAAAAATGCCATATGCAGAGGGAAGTTTGTAAGACGACTTCAAAAAGAACAATATTATTCATAGAGCTGCATATTTAATAAAATATTATAAAAAAAATTAAAATGAATAAATCTTAAGCACCAACAGGGGTACAAATTTTGGTTTCAATGTGTTCAAAAATACACCGAAACCTCAATGTTCCCTAAAAGGTCTTTGTCTATTAAATAAATGACAGACTGTTGAAAAGGTACAAACAAAATTTTTAAAGTACATTTTTAAACGTACAGAACACAATGGGGTTGATTTACTAAAACTGGAGAAAGAAAAATCTGGTGTAGCTCTGCATAGAAACCAATCAGCTTCTAACCTCAAATTAATCTTTGGCCAATAAAAACTGGAAGCCGATTGGTTTCTATGCAGAGCGGTGCCAGATTTTGCACTCTAGTTTTAGTAAATCAACCCCAATCTTTATGCGACTGTTCTAGCTAGTAAGTAAACAGGACATTAAATATCATTTTGACTGTGCCTCTAAAGTGGAAATAAAGGCTACGTATAAATATGATTCCCAACACCTATGCTGTATAGATCTGGTAAAAAAAGATTTGGTCCAGTCATGAGATGCAGGAGCTAAGGCTCCTCTGTGTCATGCAGTGGCTGCTGCAGGGGAGAGGAAGAAGCACCAACAACAGATGGGCAATGGAAGTTGGTAAGTGACATCACATCTCCTGAAATTCAGCTCCCTTGTCAAGCGCTCCAAGACCAGGGGCGGACTGACAACTCATGGGGCCCCTGGGCAATAGGGGATCATGGGGCCCCTGTGTCCTTGCCCAACCTCAAAAAAGCCTATGAAAAAGGTACCAGGAGCACCTCATGGGGCCCCCTACTGACCCCGGGCAGTGCCCGAGTTTCGAAATGGTCAGTCCGCCCCTGTCCAAGACACAGGGGAGCTGGAACTTCTATATCACACAGAAAACAAGCACTGCTCCAGGATGGTCCACTGATCAATCACTGCTAACACACTGATAGGTGCTGGCCCAGCTTGCAACAGTCACAAGAGAAAGGATTTTGGTCAGCTGCACATCTAAAATTCACTTATTGTAGAATCTTCAATAAAATCACATCTCAGCACAACACAGCAGAAAAAAACAGCATACAACAGCTAACACATTTCGCACTTTTACAGAGCTGGTCAGCTATGAATAAATGCTGAACAAGCACAAAGTGTGTTAGCGATTGTGGAGACATGATTTTATTGAAGATTCTACAATAAAAGTGATTTTTAGATGTGCGGCCATCCAAAGTCCTTTCTTTCTCTTGTAAAGACTTCTGCATCACATGGATGGACTGGACTGAAATAATAAGTTTTCTTTCAATGACAATGCGGAGTAAATATAAAATAAACAAAGACGCACATAATTAAACTTTACAACGCTTTGTTATTTTTGTGCTGTAAGTGTCTGACAGTGGTCCATTAGGGGTTGGGTAATGTTCCCTCAAGGACCGGCAAAAGTAAAATCCACTCTAGCTCAAGTGATCAAGAGAGTGTACGCCATACGCATTCCACTCATAGCTAGATCAAGGAGTGCATACAGGGGAAAGCAGTGCCGACTCATGCGTGACATTACTTGTGATACTGAACCTTCATTGAGATCTGCTACAGGTCGGTCATCTAAGGTAGGTACTGAACAGAGCTAAATGCTTAATACACTTTCTGAATAGCAATTAGAAACTTTCTTTTACATAAGGGAACTGACAACTCATGGGGCCCCCGGGCAATAGGGGATCATGGGGCCCGTGTCCTTGCCCAAACTCAAAAAAGCCTATGAAAAAGGTACCAGGGGCATCTCATGGGGCCCCCTACTGACTCCGGGCCCTCTGGCAGTACCTGAGTTTCCAAATGGTCAGTCTGCCCTGAGGGAATCCATTTCCATGTGTGTAGTCCTGAAGAGGCTTCACAACATAGGGATTTTCTAAAGCTATTTTTTTTCTTAAACATGAACTACAAATATTTGGCTATCATTTAAAAAAAATAATAATGTGGCAAAAGTAGCATTTACACAAAAAAAGTATATCTTAAAGTGGAATTCCAGGCTTTTCCTAACGATGTTTAACCCCTTCACTCCTAAGGGTAAAACAAAGCTTAACGCATAAGCACAATTTTGCAACATTGCCATGTGTTAGTAAACCGTACACATCATCACAACTACTTTGTACATCCAGGTGAATTATATCGCGTTTTGTTCAGGACAAATTGGGCTTTCATTTGGTGGTAAATGATAATGGATAGCTCCTGATTTTTTTTATTATCAAAAGAAAACTGGCCCAAAATAGTAAAAAAAAAAAAAAAGTTTTTTTTAAATTTAGTTGTGTGTTTCTTGTTACTACCATAACCTACCACCAAAGAACAACCCAAAATAAATTTTCCAGCTCTTCATGATCGCAGCAATACCATATACAGTGGTACCTTGACCTACGAGTGAATTAATGTACGAGTTTTCCGAGGTATGAGTCGTCACTCGGATGATTTTTTGCATCGTTACGTGAGCAAAAAATTGCGGTATGAGCTCGAGACGCCGCTGCTAGATGGCGCAGTGAGCAGCGGCGCCACAGCATCCCCCAGCCTCCAACACACTCTCTCGTTTTCTTCACGTGTTCACCTCGTAGAGTAAACACTGTGATTCGTTGTGCTCGCGGTTTCTTGCTTTGTGCTTCGTGTTTTGTGCGAATTCCTTCTTCTAACGTTCTTGTAACCATGTATCCCAGGAAAGTAAGTGCTAGTGACAATGCTATTTTGGCATTCTTGGCATTTTGAGGGTTGGAATGGATTAAAGGCATTTTAAGTATTTTCAATGGGGAAAAATGATTTGATGTGCAAGCAAACTGAGCTACAAGCTCGGCCATGGAACAAATTAAACTCGTAGGTCAAGGTATCACTGTATGTGTATGTTATTTGTTGTTTGTACCCACAGTACAGCCCAGAAACAATAGTGCACATTATGGTTTTTTTTTGTTTTGTTTTACCTAAAACACACTGACACTAACTGACAGATACCAATTAAAAATAAATACTGACCTTTGACCCTGACCTAAACACTAAACCTGGCACTGAACTAGATCAAACCTTGATCTAGGTATTTTTTATTTTATCTTTTAATATTTATTATCTTTTTTTTTTTAAAAAACAGATTTTTTTCAATGTATCTCTCTAATCCATTCAGAAAGAAAAAAAAAAACAAGGGGGGCGGGCTGTGCAGTGACTGGTCACTGTGATAGCCAATCAGAGGCTATCACAGCTGTGTGGTGTGCTCCCAGCACATAGACAAGTACGCAAATATGCGGCCCCACAGAAAAAGCCCAGTTCTGTGAGGCCGCATATTTGTGTTACGTCAGCGTGAAAGGGTTAAACCAGATCCCACCCCTTACAACTCCTTTTCTAGCTATGTGAAAAGAAGATGCTTATACTTACCTATTCTCAGGATGCATCAGTTCAGTTACATCATCAGTTCCCAGTGGCAGTTGCAGTGAAGGAGAGAGATCGCAGACAATGGGTGGAATGCCTGGGCGGTGATATCACCCATGGACTTACTATGGGGCATATGTTATCGGCTGTGTCTCCTCTCCCCTGAAGCTGCCTCTGGGAGCTGATCATGTGAATGGACCGGAGCGCCCCGAGAATAGGCAAGTATAAGCATCTTCCTTTCATGGGCAGTTAGAAAAGGATTTAGAAGGGGGAGGGAGCAAGTTAAAAGTGGCTCTAAATGTTTACATATACCCAGTGAAGTGACTGGCCTCAGGTGATATACAGAGATGTACCTGTTTATCTACAGCCTTATTGCCCCTACATCCATTCAAAGTGCAGAATTTACAGATAAACTCTCTGTTCTAAAAAGCAGGGGGCAGGGGGACACACCTCCTTCATACAGCAACAGAGTTGTGGCTGTCGATCATAGGCTGTGGACACCCCTGTCACAATTTTTCTCTTGGTTTCAGGAAACTAGTCAGAAGTGACTAATAATTGTAGCAGAGGAAGAAAGCAGCAGACAGAAATGACACTTTGTGCTTTGGACTTAGACAATTACACACCATAGAGGGGTATGCTTTGTTCATATTACATGTCAGAGCTTTACAACCACTTGCTTGCTTAATTACTAACTTAAGCTTAGTTAGGAATAGCCTGGAATTCCACTTTAAGTTCAAACTGTAAATTCAGAGGATTGAATACAGTTTAAACATGCCTATTTTTTATATATGATGTGATCATTTGTCATGATCACCAACTTTAGGACTGACATTTGAAATATGTTACATTTATGTAGCTATGGAATATTATTTATGAAGCAGGGAATGTAACATTCAGCAAATGTAAACAGGTGGATTACCCATTCCCTGTAATTTAAAACACATACATCAGAAAGATTCACCCACAGTGAATATCGTGTGTGTGTCACTTTTAATGCTTTACAAAGATGCCCCTGTATATATAAAGCAGGGAATGTGGCAGTTACCAAACTTTCACAGCAAGTCAATCATCCTGATGCATGTGCTTTAACCACTTTACTACAATGCTATAGCCAAATGTCCAGTTCTGGGAGGGCATCATATGACAACCACCCAGAATGTGCCTCTCACATGCACCCAGTGGCTCACACCCAACCCTGTCTGTGATCGCTTTGTCCTTTGGACACAGATGAACCATGACATGGTAAATGGTCAATCACAGCGGCCTTTTACAATGTGATCAGCTGTGTCCAATCACAGCCGACCACCATGTAAATACACTTGCCGGTTATCGGCAGTACTTTCCTCACACTCTTACAACGTGAGGAGAGTACTGCCAGTAACCAGCAACTGTCAAAGCAGACATCTGTACTGATAATCAGGGCATCGATTATCAGTGCAGCCCCAAAAGTGCCCAACAGTGCTGCCCAGGAGTTCCCAGCATTGCTGCCCAGCAGTTCCTCCAATCTGTGCCCATCAGTGCTACCTATTAGTGCCCATCAGTGCAGCCTATCAGTTCACATCATTGCCTCCAATCAGTTCCCATCATTCCCACCTATCAGTGTGTCCTCATCAATGCCCACCAGTGAAGGAGAATAATTACCTGTTTGCAAACTTTTATAAAAGAAACAAAGAAAACCTTCACCTTTCACTTCAAAAATTTCACTCTTTTTTCATTTATAATGCAAAAAATATAAAACCCAGTGGTGATTAAATACCAGCAAAATAAAGCTCTATTTGTGTAAAAAAAATAAAAATTTCATATGGGTACAGTGTTGCATGACCACACAATCATCATTCATTGTAAGACAGAGCTGAAAGCTGAAAATTGGCCTGGGCAGGAAGGGGTAAAAGTGCCCGGTAGGCAAGTGGTTAAATGACACATTTAATGGATTAAAAATGCCTCAGTGTTAAACCTTAAAGTTTAGTAATGGGGGAAGATATTTTTACCGTTTCCACCTTGCTAAAAACAGAACAGAATAACATTGCAATTGAAACTATGAATCCACTGTAACCTTGATTTTTCACAAAAAAAATAAAAAAGTTGTAACAACTGGAGGAAGGTGAAAGGCCATCAAGGGAAAAACTGCTAACTGCATATAAAAGAACTGCTGATTCCAGTTAAGTGAAATCTATGTGATAGTGGTGGTAATCCGCACGTATGTTATCAGAAATAGAGTTATTGATGGGAGGGATTGTACTAGCAGGCAATTGGGACTTCATGAGTGCCCTACTGAAGGTTATCTTTAGTCTTTCCTTACCTGGAAACTGCTATTGGCCAAGCCAATCAGTTCTTTACAGCAAAACTGTAAACTAAAAAAATGCCAGGTAACTCAAGTTGTGTCCAAGCTGAAATTTTTCTAGCCTATTACTTAGTTTTTAGAAAATAGGTTTTAGATTTATAGGTCTTTAACCACCTCAATACCGGACACTTTCACCCCCTTCCTGCCCAGGACAATTTTCAGCTTTCAGTACTGTCACACTTTGGATAACAATTACTCAGTCATGCAACACTGTACACAAAGAGATTTATTTCGGTGGCATTTACTCATCACTGGGTTTTTTATTTTTTGCTAAACAAACAAAATCAAAAACAATTTTGAAAAAGAAAGCATGTTTTTCTGTTATAAAATGTTGCAATTAAATAATCTTACTTCATACATTTAGGTCAAAAAGTAATCTGCTACATTTTGTTTGTAAGAATAACCCAAATTATGTCTACAAACTATGGGATATATGTTTGCAAATTGATCAGCATCTCATTTCTTGAGGCCTGAAAATCCCAGGAGAGTACAAATACCCCCAAAATGACCCTTTTTTGGAAAGTAGACAGTCCAAGGTATTTAGTAAGAAGCATGGCATGTTTTTTTTTTAAGTTGTAATTTTCTGTCGCAATTTCTTTGAAAATTAAGAAATTAAAGATTTTGTTTTTCACAATTTTTTTTCAGGGACATGGACTGGTGACAGTGTGGAGAGGAAAAAAAAGAATTTTCTCTTAAATTTTTTTTACTTTTTTATTACAATTGTTTGTTTTTTTAGTTGTTTTTTTTTTTTACAAACAGTGACCAGAGTAACACAGTGTTACCATAGTGGCGCTGTACTACTCTAGGAAGGTGATTGGTATTTTTTTTTCTCACTGTTTTACTGGTTTAAGCAGCCATTTGTTTTTTATGAATGACATCCATCCATTCATCCAGTGTGTACTATTGTGAAACTGATTGGCCACAGCTATCACATGGTACAGATGCACTGTGATTGGCCCTGTCTGTACCTTGTGATCACTGTGATCAATCACAGTAAATCAACACAATAGTACACAATGAATGGCTATGAATGGAAGTCACTCATTGTGTACAATTGTCATGCGATCTGCTGATTGGTCGCAGCTATCACATGGTACCGGCAGTGGCAATTCGGCCTGTGGGGCATGCACAAGGCGCAATCCTGGGAGGATGTCACATGATGCCCACCCAGAATGGCAGCACTCCCGCTCAGCCATTATACTATTATAGGCTATGGTTAAGACAACATGAATAAAAAAAGATAACTACAACTAAAGGATCCTATAGGACATTCTAAAAAAAGTCTGAAACCCAGTTACTATGTGATTAAAAAAAAATATTCCTTTACCTTCAGGCTATATTCACACCAGATGTGATAGGACTGTGCTGAGCAGCTGTTCCAGCACAGTCCCATCATGGGGCCCCCAGGCAATAGGGGATCATGGGGCCCCCGTGTCCTTGCCCAAACTCAAAAAAGCCTATGAAAAAGGTACCAGGGGCATCTCATGGGGCCCCCTACTGACCCCGGGCCCTCGGGCACTGCCCGAGTTTCCAAATGGTCAGTCTGTCCCTGGTCCCATCACATAAAAATGCCTGGTCTCTGATATGCCCAGTTCACATCACTGCATTGCACTGGTGTGCGCTGAAAAAGTACAGTGCTTTTAAACCAGCGTAGCACAGCACAAGTCAATCTACTGCCTCATACTGCGCAGCTGCCAAGTGAACTTAATGAAATGTCTGCAGTGCACTGCAGTGATCCCATCAGATTGCACCGCACACCAGCTGCTGCATTGTAACAGTGGATGGTGTGAATTACTCTCCATGAATGAGCAAAATCTTCCTTTGTTTGTGTCTCACACGCTCCCCCTCTCAGACACTGCAGCTCACAGTGGGAAAATTTCGTAACAGAGGCAGTACTGTTAATCAAGAAAGCAGTGGGCCAAGTAGGTGTGGCCAGGGGCTGACTGATGGCTACATGATTGTGAATCAGCAAAGACAATGACAATGATCATAGCCACACCACCTGCACCATCTTCTCATTCCAATGTAGTGCAAGCAGCCACAGCACACACGATAGCGGCAACTCTGCTTTGAATTCAAGAGTAGTGCAGCATCATTGCCATACCACCAGATTAAGCTGCATTAGGTGGATTTCACTGACAGGATAAACAGGTATTTAAAGCCTTTGAAGAGAGATTAAAAGGGAAACTGTAGTACAGATGTACTTAGAATTAGGGTTTTTATTTTGTGGGAAGATAGAGTTCTGCTATATTTGCAAATATTATTGTATGTATTGACACCTCTTATGACTTGCCTTCTTGTAAAACTTTTCCAAAATGTTGATCACAACTTTCACCTTGTACAGTCAACCATTTATATAAGATACATGCACACCCACAACAATTTAGGTGCACCATATAAGTGGTTTGCGGGTCCTCCTTGGTGCTTGGGCCTCAATTTTGTCACAATCCCTGACATAATGTTTGGGGCCATCATCTTTGGTATGCTTTATTAGTATACTTTGCAACTTATTGTTGTTTTGTATCTCTTGTTTCACTATTACTATGCATTCATAGTATATGATGTATACGTTTATTATCCCTGACTACTTTTGTACAGTACACAAGATATTTGGTGGTTCTAAACTGCAGTAAGTGTGCTTAGCTTATCTATAAGAGAGATGATATATTAAAGTGTAACTCTGATTTTGCGGGAAAAAAAAAAAATAGTATAGACAATTGTGACACAAGTCATATTGTAATTGAATGCTATTAAAAATTGCCTTTCCTTTATAATCTGCAGCGCTGTTTTTTCTGTAAAATGCAGTGCAATATGGCAACCTGGAGGCATTCTGTATGCTGATGGTGTACAAAACGCTCCCCAGAAATGTAATTTCCTGTTTGTGTGATTGGCTCACTGATTTTCCAGAAGTCTGCACTAAGTCAGATTTTTGGTATCCCCTGCAACAAAAATATAATTTTTGTGAGATACTCCCAAAGGGAAATTATGTCTAAGGGCCGGTTCACACTAAAGAAACACAGTCCAGATGCATTCCTGAATGCACGTTTTTGGTACGTTTTTGACGCATGCTGGGGCGTTTTTGATGCTTTCCGATTAATTTTTTCCCCTCTCTTTTTCTTCAATGTAAATAGGGACATGTGCGTTTCAGTGCCTTTTTCCAATCTACTTTTTTTTCTGCAACTGGAACACACTGGAACTGCAAGTACTGATGTGACCTATGACATTGACAACCATAGAAACTACTTTCTGTGCATTTTGGATGCATAAAAAAAAACACATTGAAATACATGTAGTGTGAACTGGCCCTTAAGGGATGTAGACACTGCTACAGTAATACCTGTTTACAAAAGCCTTGGTTAACGTATTTTTCAGTTTACGAATGAAAATCCATTGAAAATAATGCCTCGGTTTACAAATTTTGTACAAATTTTTTTTCACAATACGAAGTGTATGTCGGTTCCGATCTTTAAATGCAATTGCCGGCTTTTTTTTTTCTTCACTATAGCTCACAGAATTAGCTGTCACTTTCCCCAGAGTTAAGGGAAACTTTGTTTATTTTAAGAAAATAAAACTAAAAGAAAACATTGTTTCTCTTAACTGGGGGAAATAAACTAAAAGAAAACTCTTTCTTTTAGCTGCGGGGAAAGTGACAGCTGAATTTCTGAGCTATAGTCAAGAAAAAAAATAAAAAAGCAGTAATTACATTTAAAAACCGGAATCATAATAAATTAAATAATGGTGTGGGGTCCCCCCTCCCATCCATACCAAGCTCTTTGGGTCTGGTATGGATTTTGAGGTGAACTCCCATGCCAAAATGTGAAGAAAAAAAAAAAAATAGTGTGGGGGGACCTTTTTTTTTTCTTCACATTTTGGTGTGGAAGTTCACTTCAAAATACATACCAGACCCTTATCCGAGCATGCAGCCCAGCAGGCCAGGAAAGTGGGGGGGGGGGGGGGCGAACGAGCGCCCCCCCCTCCTGAACTATACCATGCCACATGCCCTCAACATGGGGGGTGCTTTGGGGCAGGGGGGCTCCCCCCCAAAGCACCTTGTCCCTATTTTAATAGGGACAAGGGCCTCTTCCCCACAACCCTGGCCGGTGGTTGTGGAGGTCTGCGGGCAGGGGGCTTATCAGAATCAGGAAGCCCACTTTAACAAAGGAGTCCCCAAATCCTACTCTATGTGAATGAGTATGGGGTACATGGTACAAAAAAACAAAAAGTGTAGTGTGAAAAAAGACAAGACACGGTCTTTGACAAGTCCATTATTAAAAGAAAAAACTAAAAGAATGTCCCCCGCAGTAGATCCAATGACAATCACGATGCCCGCCGTCACCGCCGCTGCTGCCGCTAACCTGACCAAAAGCATTTTTTTAAAAAAGGCTTCGTTCCCGATCAATGGTGGAGAAGGATCTGGGAGTTCTGGTAGATCACAAGTTTAATAATGGTATGCAATGCCAAGCTGCGGTTTCTAAAGCGAGCAAAATCCTCTCTTGTATTAAAAGAGGTATAGACTCCAGAGAGAGAGATATCATATTACCCCTGTACAAATCATTAGTAAGACCTCATCTGGGATATTCAGTTCATTTTGGGGCACCAATTCAAAAAAAGAACATTGGGGAACTGGAGAAAGTACAGAGAAGGGCAACTAAACTGATAAGAGGCATGGAGGAGCTCAGCTATGAGGAAAGATTAGAGGAACTGAATTTATTCTCTCTTGAGAAGAGGAGATTAAGGGGGGATATGATCAACATGTATAAATACATCAGTGGTTTATATAGTGAACTCGGTGCAGAGTTATTCACCCTGAGGTCATCACAGAGGACAAGGGGGCACTCTTTACATCTGGAGGGACAGAAATTGAATCTCCAAACACGGAAAGGTTTCTTCAGAGTGAGAGCTGTGAAAATGTGGAATAGACTCCCTCAATAGTTGGTTCTGGCCAGCTCAGTGGATTGCTTTAAAAAAAGGCTTGGATTGTTTCCTAAATACACAGAATATAACTGGATACTAACATTTATAGGTAACGGTGATCCAGGGAATATCCGATTGGGATCAGAAAGGATTTTTTTTCCCTGCAGGAGCAAATTGGATCATGCTTTGCTTGGTTTTTTTTTTTGCCTTCCTCGGGATCAACTGTGGGTATAGGATTGTAACTTTTTTTTTTTTATGGTTGAACTGGATGGACTTTTGTCTTTTTTCAGCCAGATTAACTATATAACAGACAAACACATAGGTATTTTTTTTCAGAATAACAAAAGGTAGGAATCTGCAACAAAGTTTGGTAAAATCCTTGCAATGAACATTGATCACCCAGAAGGGAATTTTTTTTTCTCAACAAAAGTGGAGTTACTCTTTAAATATGTGCCATAGAGATACCTACCTTAGGAAAAGTGCCCATACATAATAGAGAATGGTCAGATATGTATGACACTCTACCGATGGCCTAAGGCACTATTGCCTGCTGCTAGCTTCATGGAAATAAACATGCAGTTAAGAAAAATGTTTCTGCCTAAGCAAAAGAAGTAAAATGATGGTGGGCAAGAAAATCATTCATCAGGTCAGTGTTTCTAACCTTGTGGGTCCACCCTCTGATGAAGTGCCGTAGCATGAAAGGCCTCAGGAGGAGCCAGTAGCAAGTGTGACTTCCCGACCACTGAGACCACGAGGAGGTCCGGTGGTGTCTGATCTTTACCTCTGCCGGGAGGGGGACCCCTGTCTACCTATCATTTGGGGCAAGAGGGCTCTCTGGACCTGGAGGTATATTACTGCACCCAAGGCTGATGTCAGTGTTTAAGAGGGATGATCTATGAGTTCTCTGGATCTGCATGCCTGGCTGGTCATCTGGATAAATTACACACATGCGCATTTAAAATGCACGGTCGGTGAGTGCGCATTTTTTCTGTTTGATTCCAGTCACCTAAAGAGGAGGAGGCCTTCACATGTTTGATTATTTTATTGTGAAAGGACTTTATGAACTATTTCACTTTTATCCATTTAATTATATTACAGCGCTGCACTATATATTTAATATAACCTTGTGGGTCATTTGGCAGTCATATATGGTCTCTCCAGACATCAGCTAGCCACTCTTTCATTTAAGAGAGGACACAGGTCATGTAGGTATCGGCTCTGAGGAAAAGGCGTAGCCTCGAAACGCGTCAAAAATTTGGAGATGTATAGTCCTCTATAAGACACCTTCCAGGGAGATTGGACCATGCTGTATTTCATTTGATGTACCTTTGATTTTTATCCTTTTGTGAGTATACCACTTTTTATACAATAAACTAATTTTCCTAATTCAGGCAACTGAGATCTTGACTGCGGGAAGCACCTGTACTGGATGCTTATGTACACTTCTGCAGTTCTGAAAATAAAGTGGCTGTTCCAATTACTACAAAAATGTATATTATTGTAGTTCATAACCTTGTGCATGTCTCGTGAAGGTTATGATTTAAAGGGCAAGGTCACCTTTTCAGGAGGAAAGGGGAAAAAAAAAAAGAAATGTAAATTATCTTCAATTATCATGGCCACTCCTCTGGTACCCACTGCACATAGTGGCTGTAATGTTCCGTGCTGCCGGCGTAGTATTCCATACACCGCAATACACAACCCCAGAGTGAGTATCCATCAGATTGCTCGCAATTCCCAGCACACCCCTGTGACCGTGCCGATCAATTCCAATTCTGTCTAAATCTTTCCAAACTTTAGAGGTTTTCTTGTAACATCTGTCTTTACAGGGCACAGAAGTTAACAAATAATATCCAGAATAGGCGTGAATGTACAATTCAATCTGTAAAAATACAGTATATTAAAGGGGAACTCAGGACTCTGTTTCTTTTTAAATGATTTTGTGTTGGAATACCACTTAGGTGAGTATTTGTATATTTTCCTGATTCACATTAGTCTTATAAAGAACTCCCAAGCCTGCAGAGAAACTAGCCTAGTAACAAATCATTTGACTTTGCTGGCATTCACACAGGATGAATGCACATGCAGTTTTGCAGGAGGAATAGCATTGTTTTGGTAAATCCATCCCCTAGTGTATGTATGCTATAGGTTACCCTTGACTGTTCAGCATCTACCAAAAAAATGAAAAATCAGTGGACTAACATTTTAAAGACTACTTTTTCTCATGTAAAGCTACCTTATGTTCCAATACAGTAACAAGGTAACTTTCAGCAAATCAATCATAGGTTCTGGACCAGGCCCACTGCTACCACCAGGTTGCCTTGTGCACAAAATCTTGCCCCTGGTCTCTACACAAATATTCTGCACAAAATACAGAATTGCCTGACTGTCTGTTGCTTGACTGTTGAAAGAATCAGGAGGATTCTGTACCTGTACCTCTGAATGGCCAGCCAAAAGAATGAAAAGTGACCACACTAACGTAGATCAGCTTCTGTGCTTGGTGTGGTCAGTTTAGAACAAAAGAAGAAATATGACTGGCAGGATCAAACAGGTACTTCAGATGGAAGAAGTACATGAATATGATGGAGCCTATGATTTATAAAATGCACTTACAGTATGTGAACACACACATAGAAAAAAATATTTAGGGTTACATACACTTTAATTACTACAGCCACTTCTTTCAGCTTTACCAAAATTACAGTAAACTATGAGTGCATACTTACGACTGACAGATGCTTGGAAATGCCTGACAAACCGTAACGATTTAATGAATATATATAACCTATGAAATACAATAAAAGCAGAGAATTAGGATTTTTATTATCACAGTGCAGGTATTTTGAGAACATGTAAATCTTACAGTGTATCTGTTCAACATTATTGCCTTCAAGGTCTCTTTTCTATTTCCCTTTGGTCCAGATTTGTTGTGGCTGCACAGTTCCATATATCTCAAAGCATACACAGTAAAGAAGTATATTGAGCAGGTTTTGAAATATTAACTTCCTCATACTTTTCTTACTGAAGTTTTACATGAATGATTAGGCAGTGGCAGTGTGCTGCACCCCACCCACTTTACATTTTGGCCTTCCTAGAGCCCAGGCTATGCCCACATTAAAGGAAATGCAAAAAATGCATTTCAACATGCACTAAAAAACACGCTTTTCATGTGTTTCTATTGATTTTAAAACAGGCGAATGAAGAGACTGGTTCTTATTCTTCAGACACATACCTTCCTTCTGTTTCATTGGGTCACTACATCGTTCATTCCAAAGCCTAAAATATGTACCGCTTTACTTGCTCTACACAACAACCAACCAGGGCAATATCAAGTTTAAAAGTGATATTTTTTGGAAACAACAAAGATGTCATACTTACTTGCTTTGTGTAATGGTTTTGCACAGAGCAGCCCCAATCCTCTTCTCCTTTTGTCCCCCGCCGGCACTCCTGGCTCCTCCCCCTTGACCAGTGCCTCCAGTAGCAAGCCCCTTGCTATGGGTGCACTGGCGCATGCTCACTCCCGAGCCCAGTTCTATGAGTCCTTAAGACACATAGAGCCATAGCTCAGCTCTGCCTCACTCTCTCCTCATTGACACACTGGCTGTGATTGCCAGCAGTGGGAGCCAATGGCTCCACTGCTGTGTCTCAGCCAATGAGAAGAGAGAGACCCAGGATAGCTGAGGTTCCCGTGCACATAAGGAGGCAGCTCAGGTGGATATTAGGCCTGGTTCACAACTATGTGTTTTTTGGTGCTTTCTGCAGAAATGCACTACAGTCCATTTAACATGGTTTCCTATGGGACATGTTCACATCTATGCTTTTTTCAGCCACTGCTTTTTTGGAAAGAGTCAGGGAGGTTTTTGGTTCAACTTCAATGCAGATGCTACATTGCATGTTGTACATTTTGATGCGTGTTTTGTGGTTTACGTTCAGAGGAAAAGAAATGTAATCTCCAAACACGGAAAGGTTTCTTCACAGTAACAGTTGTCAAAATGTGGAAAAGACTCCTTCAAGAATTGGTTTTGGCCAGCTCAGTGGATTCCTTTCACAAAGGCCTGGATTCTTTCTTGGATACACAAAATATAACTGGCTACTATTTATAGTTAAAGTTGATCCAGGGAATATTCTATTGCCTCTCAGGCGATCAAGAAATAATTTTTTCCCCTGCAGGAGCAAATTGGATCATGCTTTGCTGGGTTTTTTGCCTTCCTCTGGATCAACTGTAGGTGTAGGATTATAATTTTTTTTTTTTTATGGTTGAACTAAATGTACTTTTGTCTTTTTTCAGCCAGACTAACTATGTAACTATGTAAGATTACTCAAACAGATTCATCCATTCACACAGGTGAGGTGGATAGAGGTCTCCTCTGCACTGGGACATTGCATTCCGACAGCCAACTGGCTACAGCCAGCCAACCGAGAAACATTTTCCGACAAATTAATTTGACAAAATATGATGTCGCGGTTGACTTCTGTTGAACAGGCATGGATTGAAATTTCTATGGCCAGCTTTTGCCAGGGTTTGGGTAGGACTTTTTAAACAGGGCTAGATTTAGACGTTTTGTTGCCCTAGGCATGATTAAGTCATTCTGTACAATCTCCAACCCTCCCATCATACATTTGTTAAAGGGAAAACCAATGCCAGAATGTGCTATTAGAGGCAAAGACTGTGGATTTTCATGTTTTTTATACAATGATGGGTTTTCCTCTCCAACTTCCCCCAACCACTTAAACTACAGTGCTGAGCATACAGTACATGAGTACACCCCTTTTGAAAAGTAAGATTTTAATATCTCAACATAAGAACAATTTCCAAACTTTTGACAAAACAGAGTTTTACAGAACATTTGTTTAGCTCATTACATGAAAGTAAGGTTAATTCTATAACTTAAATTGCAAAATCTTCACTTTTGCTCAAATTAGTTGATGCAAAAATAAATACACCCCACAACAAAATCTACTTCATCTAGTATTTTGTATGACCTCCATGATTTGTAAGGACAGCGCCAAGTTTTCTAGGCATGGAATTAACAAGTTGGTGACATATTGCAACATCTATCTTTTTCCATTCAAGAACGACCTCTTTTAGAGCCTGGATGCTGGATGGAGAGTGATACTCAACTTGTCTCTTCAGTATACCCCATAGGTGTTCAAATCAGGAGACATACTTGGCCACTGAGCCACTTTCACCCTCTTCTTCTTCAGAAATGCAACAGTGGCCTTAGATGTGTGTTTTGGATCATTATGTTGGAAAAGTACATGACAGCCAAGAGCATGAAGTAATGGTAGCATTTTCTCTTTCAATACAGAGCAGTACATCTGTGAATTCATGATACCATCAATGAAATGCAGATCCTTGACTCCAGCAGCACTCCCGCAGCCCCACAGAAGGACACTGCCACCACCATGTTTCACTGTAGGCAGCATGTATTTTTCATTGTACTCAACCTTTGCAACGCCATACAGATTTGAAGCCATTAGTTCCAAAAACATTTATCTTGGTCTCATCACTCCAGAGTACAAAGTCCCAGTAGTCTTCTTTCTCAGCATGGGCCCTGGCAAATTTTTTTGTGCATGGGCTTCCTTCTTGGACAACACCTATGCATGCCACTCCTCTGCAGTGTACACTGTATTGTGTCACAGGAAACAATCACCCCAGTTTGGATTTCTACTTCTTTAGCTAACTGCAATGAACTTGCATGGCAATTTTCTTCAACCCTTCTCGTCAGAAGATGCTCCTGTCGAGGTGTTAACTTCCATGAACGGTCTGGACGTCTCTGTGAGATGGTTGCAGTTCCATCTTTGGTAAATTTTTGTATCACGTTTGCTACAGTATTCTGACTGATAAGCAAAGCTTTACTGATCTTCTTGTAGCGTTCACCTTTCTTACGTAAAGAAATTATTTTATTTCTCAAGCCTTGGGACATTTCGCTTCCATGCGGTGCCATTGTTGACAGCATGAAATAGGAAGGGGTTTTCTTTAAGTAACGCCATTTTCTAATCAACTGCTGGACACCTGTAGTTGAATTCTTGTTAAATTAGGATTTTATCTAAATTTAGCTTTGCTCGTAAGACTTTCATTGGGGTGCATTCATTTTTGCAACATGGTCTTGGATGAATTTGTTAGGAAAAATAATTTTTTGTGTGTGCAAATTAACAAATCTGGTTTGCAATCAATGGTGTGCATTTGTGGGAGTATTTTGTAGTATGGTGTCTCATAGAAAATGTTGATTCTGAAAGGAAAGTAAAGGTTTCCTGACAAATCTGTTGGGGTGTACTCATTTATGCTGACCTTGCTGCGTTCAGCCACGAATGTCTAGAGGTGGCCAGGAGCAAGAAGCTCCTAATAGAAAAAAAAAATCAGTATGTAATTGCTGAGATACAGTAGTGCCACCGGGACTGGCTACTCTGAGATCAATCAGATCCAGATTCATCAGCTGATACTGCTGTGTGACTGAAAAAAAAAAAAAAAGCTGAATCATACAAGTCAAAAGGGCACTACTGTTTTCAAGTGGAATTTATGTTCACCACAGCCCACGCTAAACATGCAGTAGCTATGTTAGAAGAAGGTCACCATGGCGAGGAAAGAAACTTTGTGCAAACAGTTCTGTGGATAATTTTAGGGTTACCTCCAACCAGGGTTATCTCCTCCAACCTATACAATTTTCTACAGGGATAATATCCAGTTGTATTGCGTCAAGCCTAGTTGTTGTAGACTATTCTTGGCACACAGCCTCATCTCTGGCACTTATGCACAGTGAGTAGTTCAGGACGAAGAGCGATCTATTGAGGTACTGATATTTGCTACTTCAGCTGGAGAGTGTTACAAGGACTCCCACAGCATGACCTGCTCAGGGGAAAGCTCTGCTTGGGCAAAAATCTGCTTTTACCCCTGGTTCACATCTATGCAGCCGTGTGGGACGCGTTTTGCGTGGGCACGGGAGCCCATTCATTTGAATGGACTCCTGTGCCCCTTGACACGCAGGGAAGAAGTCCCTGCACTTCTTTTGAAAACACAGCCCACACGGGAACCTTGGTTCCCAGTACGGTTGCATTTTCCAGTGCGGGCGGCGTGCCATTAGAACTAATGGCACCCGCCCGTGGGTCCGCATTTCTCTGTGCGGGTGGTGCGGCTGCACAGATTTTCATGCGGATCCGCATTGGCACTACCCGCACAGATGTGAACCAAGCCTTAGGCCCCATGCACACATAAGCGTTTTGTAACTTACAGCTCTAAAACACTCAGGGAGAAAAAAAAAATCAATTATTCTCTATGGTGGTGGTTCACATTTCCACTCCAAAACACCTTAACCCGTTGACACCGAGTGCATGAAAATATGCGGCCTCTCGGCGTCTGGGCCTTGATGCCGAGCAGCTGCATATTTGCGTGCAATTAGAAAATACATATGTGCTGAGAGCGCGCGTACTGTGCGCTCCCAGCACATATGTCCGTGACTCATGGAAAGGTCCTGACCTCCCCTTTTGATCGGGACCTTTGACCGCCGTGACGGCTTCTGAAACTCTTAAAGGACCGGGAGGTTCCGGCGAAAAGTGGTTAAGTTCAAAAAAGTTTTGGAGCTACTCAATTAGTGCATTTATTGATGTAGCACATGATAGGTTGCTCTCTCAGTTAATACATAACTACATAAGCCAAAGCTCTAAAATGCTTGGAAAACAAAAATGCTAAAAAATGCACAAACATGCAAAGTGCCAGAAAAAAAAAAACAAAAACGCAAAAATGTGACGCTGATTTGTGAACGCAGCCTTAGGGTCAATTCACACTGAAACACAAACATTGCCACAACACATGACAATGCACTTGCTTTATGTGTCGAGACATCAGTGCACCACAATGCAAATGCCATGTTGCGCTGTATTTTGAAAAAGGGACCACGCATGTTTTTTCAGCTGTTGTGGTGCAATGGCAGCCCATTTATAATGAACTGTCTGATTTAACACAGTGCACGTTAATGTGCTGCATAAGATTAGTTTAAGTCCCATTCACAATTGAGCAGATTGTAGTGCAAAGCTCCAAAATGCTCAAAGTCCCATGTATTTCAGTGGTGGCTATTCACATATGAACGCTCAAACTCCCATAGCTTGATGCCTAATGTTTCAAAAGCTACATGACCTATTTTTGAGGCAGATTTTGATTTTTGGTCCCAGAGACTTCAATGAGAAAGGATATAAACAATGAGGCTGCATTCACACTTTTCACAGGTGAGTGTCATGCAATTTTGCGTGTCGCAAAGGGCTAGCCCACGGGTTTGTCGCTCAAAAAGAAACTCCTGCTCCTTTTTGGGCGACAAGCTTCACCTGATTTTAAAATGCGTGATTTGTCGTGATTGCCATGCAATCCTGTCATGCGACAATCATGGCAGAATTGCGTCACACTTGGGTGTCATTAAGGGATAATGGCACCCAAATGCTCGTTGTACAGTGATCGCCAAGTGATTTGGTATCGCAGGCAGAATTGCAGCGATTCTGCCCGCGATCCCCAATTGTGAAATGCGAACGGAGCCACAGGTTTTTATTGGACATATTTCAGGTGTTTTTTAGTCTGTAAGAACTGGTCTCCTCCCCTTAATGCTTTCCATTGGCTAAAATTAAAGCATATTTCAGGTGTTTTTTTTCCCCCCAGCAAGAACTGGTCTTCTTAAAAGAATCATTTTAGGCCTGAAGATTACACAAAATCCCCAAACATTATATATTTTCTGAAAGCAGACACCCTAGAGAAGAAGAGAGTTCCGATTTGTTATGTCACACGATATTATTGCAAACCAAAATGTCAGTAAAAATCACACTCAAGTGAATTTTTGGGCTAACAAATGCAATAAATGACACACATTTTTGGTAAAATATAAAAGATCAGGTTGTGCGAGGTAAATAGATACCCAACATGCCAAACCTTAAATTTGTGTGCACCTATGAAATGGCGACAGACCCTATATTTTCTATAAACGACACTTCAAAAGCCCCTACAGGTCATCAGTTTAGTGTTACGGAGGAGGTCTGCTGCTAGAATTATTGCTCTCACTCCGGTGTGCACAACGTGTATATCACATTCAATGTTTTCAAGCGTAGGCGCCTTGACGTGTGCGATTATGTTTGTACGTGTGTATATGTGAGGGGGGGGCTCAAAATGTTTTGGGGAAACATGTTATGTGCTTGGGTATAACTTTTTTACAAAAAAAAGAAAAAAACATTTTTTTTTACTTAACTACAAAGTCCCCTATGTGATGATTTTTTGTTGTTCTCTTTATTGAATTTATTAGGTTCTCTTTATTGAGACCCTGCATGTCTCCTCTGTGATCTATTAGATGTATTGCACTGCAAACAGCATTGCAATAGATCTTTCCCCAGCTATTTTAGCCAAGAAAGTGACAGCCATGACCCGGCAGTGACGTCATGGGCGCCACCTTCCAGGTGACACAAAGAAGGGGAGCGAACGCTTGTCCGCTCTCTTTATCCACTTCCTCGCCTCTTCCCGGGCCCGCAGATGGGCAAGCGGAGCCCGGATACACCTGACAGGCAGGAGTCTGCCTGTCAGTTTTATACACAATCCCGGAGGCTGCAGCCACCAGGATTGTGTATAAAACCCCCCACTGTCAGGTCCGTACAGCATACGGACCTGGCAGTGAAAGGGTTAATACACAAGTAAAATGCTTGAAATACACTTCTAAAATGCTTGCACACACATGAAAAAACAAACTTAAAAAAAGCACTGTGCTCAGATATGAATGCAGCCTTAGACTGGCCATACAGAATTCATTTTCCTTCTGTAAAACCAGCAGAATGAAAGAAAATGAATCGATACCCTCATTCAGACATTTGAGGTTGATGGGGGAATCCCTCTCATGGAGCTATTGTATCCTGACTTCCCTGCTGTCAGCATACACTCATCAGCACTGCTGACTATAGCTGGCAGCACTGATTGAGCGAAACAACAGGCTGGCTGTACAGAAGTGGATCGAGAGAGCAACTTCTGTACTACCAGTCTGCGTACAGCAACCTCACTTAAGCTTGGTAGATGCATTTTGACAGTAGACCTTTGCAGACCCATGTTGGATCTATTAGTGGTCAGATGAAAACAGACTTGTATCCACTTACTCGTAGCCTCCCTAGCGGTCTGATTATGTCAGTATTACTGTGCTGAAAGCGGTACATTTTTTTGCATGGAATATGTCTTTTTTTAATGTAGGCCTGTAATTTTTAGGAATAACTCACTGAAATCTGTCCAAACAAAAGTCTAGTAAACATCCCGGGTATGATAAAATCTGAAACACGAAATCATAAATTATAATTTAATAAATAATCATAAAAAATAATAATAGAATAATTATAAATTTGATTCAATAATATAATCAAAACAAAAACACTGCAATTTGAAATATAGCGCCAAGTTCACACATCGCTGAGTTTAGTGGCAAAATCATTTTCAGTGTCTGATGACGAATTTCCCCACAAATCATTATCACTCAATTCTGCAAGTGGTTCTGATTTACTATCGCTGTTCTCTAGCTGGTCTAAAACCGCTTTTGACCTAAAGGGACGCTTTTTGGATGCCATGGACTTTTCTCAGTTTCCAGGCAGACAGAATAGTAAAAATGCAGGCAGGGCACAGGACAAAGCACTAGGGACAAAATGTATGTGAAATGGTTTGATACAGTAATGTTTTACTATGTGATTTTAGTGTATTTAGTGAATGTCACTTTTTGACATTTTTAAATTTCCCGCCGGTTACGTCCCTGTACATCCTGACGTCGCAGAGAACGGAACCCGGAAGACAGATGCCGGCATCCGCCGGAGGACATTGCCGGGGACACTGCAGGAGGGACATTGCAGGAGCGAAGGACAAGCTAAGTGAAGAAGAGATCCCGGAGCAGCGCTGCAAGGTATTCCCGAGTGTAGCTCGGGGTTACCGCTTGTGGTAATGAAACTTTACCCCGAGCTACACTTTGGAACACCGCCAGGGAGGTTAGAGTATAACTAAAGGCAAAACTTTTTTTCCCCAGTTTTGGATAGAGTGGAGGTGGATTAGAACACCTGTCAGTTTTTATTGTTGCTTGTGTCCCTTTTAGGGAGATTCACCATCTCTATTTGTCATGTTTACGGTTATTATTGCAAATGAAAGAAAATCCAAAATTTTGGGTTGTCACAGAACAGGATTAGAGGGGAAATCTTTCAATGGGGACACTAGGGACTACCTGGGATTTCCTCACTTTGAAGGGATTTCCTTTCACTTCCTGTTTTGATTATGGGACAGGACATGAAGGGAAATCTCTCCAATAGAACACACCAACAAAAACAGAAAACGGACAGGGGTTATGGTCAGTCAACAGAGATAAAAGTGTTCTACCTCCACCACTCACATATGCTTCATCCGCAGAGGATACTGGTGCTCGTTCAGGCTCCTGTCATTTTCTCAATCATCCAGCCAAAAGGAAAAAATGGTAGCAGATCTCTGTTCTTCTCTATGTCTTTATTTCTACTTTGGCTTACATACAAAGCACATCAGAGGTGCTAACATATTTGGGCTGACATGGCCCTACTAATTGCTCATGAGCTATGACCCTTTTAGGCTAGGTTCACACCTATGCAGTTTGCGTTTGATCCATTTCTGCAGTGCGGTTTGCGTTTTTTTATTTTTCAACTTGTTGCTGTGCAGAATAAAATGCAAAACACATCAAAAACACACTACATGCTTTTCTGCAGTGTCTCCACTGAAGTCTATATAACCAAAAACGCAACGTTTGGAGTTTAAAAAAGTCCCTGACCCTTTCCAAAAAAAACGCACCGGGTGAAAACGCGGAGATGTGAACCTGTCCCATAGGAAATCATGTTAGATGGACTGCTGTGCATTTCTGTAACTAGGAAAACACAGAGGTGTGAACCTAGACTTAGGGCTGATTCATACCGCAAGCATTTGCGTTTTGCTGCATATTTTTGACAGCTTACTCATTTCAATGGGCTGCCAAATACAGAACGTGCAAAAAATGACAAGTGCGACTTTTAAAATAGCGACGCACCAAACCATATGGTACTACAGTACCATGGGCATTGGTGGTCAAAAACAATTAATGGCACCTGTGCCCATCTTATAGAGGGCAGCACGATCCCATGCAATGAATGAGTTTCCTCCACCACAAATGGAGTGAATGGGCCCTTATGCCCTATACACACATTTTTTTTGTTCAACCCAGCAGGACTGTTCAACAAGTGGTGTTAGTAAAGCAATCTCCCCTTCTGTACTATTGTGTTCTGACAGGGGGACTGCCCCTCTTGCCAGAACACACAGATCAGTGCTGTAAGCTATTGGCTGACAGCGCTACGTGGAAGCCGATCGGCAGACCTTTCTTGGTCATGTCAGACTGGCTGCCATACACACGGGCCAAATGTCAGCCGTTATCACCAATATTCAGCCCGTGTGTGGGGGGCTTTAGGGTGCATTCACATCTGCGAACTCACCCACTCCAATTACATGCGAGAACCCCATCTCTCATGCAGTGACAACATGAAAGTGATCGGCCCTGGACCTGCAGGTCCAAATCTACCATTACTCTATCCAAAATGAGAAAAAAAAAGGTTTGCCTTTAGTTCTACTGATTTCCTGTCTTTGGTGGAAGAACAATTCATGATTTCACACCCACTGTAGTAGTAGGAGGACAGAGTGTTGTGAATTTGATGAAGTCTCGGTCTGGGTGGAGGAGGGGTGCAGGGTCTTCAACAAAAAGGAACCAAATAGGATTGCATTATTTCCAGTGTTCACATATGGGATGCTTTGGAATACTGATATCTAGAATCTCCAATGATCATACCCCAGTGTGTATGTATACATTATATCTCCAGTGATCATCCCCAATATGTGTGTATATATTATATGTGCAGTGATTATACTCCAGTATGTGTGTGTATAAATATCTATCTCCAGTGATCATCCCCAATATGTGTGTATATATTATATGTGCAGTGGTTATACCCCAGTATGTGTGTGTATAAATATCTATCTCCAGTGATCATCCCCCAATATGTGTGTATATATTATATGTGCAGTGATTATACCCCAGTATGTGTGTGTATAAATATCTATCTCCAGTGATCATCCCCAATATGTGTGTATATATTATATGTGCAGTGGTTATACCCCAGTCTGTGTGTGTATAAATATCTATCTCCAGTGATCATCCCCAATATGTGTGTATATATTATATGTGCAGTGGTTATACCCCAGTATGTGTGTGTATAAATATCTATCTCCAGTGATTATCCCCCAATATGTGTGTATATATTATATGTGCAGTGATTATACCCCAGTATGTGTGTGTATAAATATCTATCTCCAGTGATCATTCCCCAATATGTGTGTATATATTATATGTGCAGTGGTTATACCCCAGTCTGTGTGTGTATAAATATCTATCTCCAGTGATCATCCCCAATATGTGTGTATATATTATATGTGCAGTGGTTATACCCCAGTATGTGTGTGTATAAATATCTATCTCCAGTGATTATCCCCCAATATGTGTGTATATATTATATGTGCAGTGGTTATACCCCAGTATGTGTGTGTATAAATATCTATCTCCAGTGATCATTCCCCAATATGTGTGTATATATTATATGTGCAGTGGTTATACCCCAGTATGTGTGTGTATAAATATCTATCTCCAGTGATCATTCCCCAATATGTGTGTATATATTATATGTATATATATACACACATCACAGGGGTTAGACAGAAATATGGAAACACTACATGATTTTCAGGTGTGAAAGTGACGACATGTTTCGTGTTGACAGCAGAAGTGACATTCTTTTGCTTCCGCTGTGTGATGAGACACCTAGGTGGAAAGCCTCATTTTCGTCATTCACTGCGTACGCTGCTAGTAATACGGAGTCATGTCAGAGCTTTCTGAGCTTTAGAGAGGGCAAATTGTTGGTGTCCGCTTAGATGGTGTTTCTGTGACTGAAGTTGCCAATCTGCAATGTCACAAGGTACAGTATCAAACGTTATGACGGCATATATAGTTTTTGGGAAAACGTCTAATAAGCATAAGTGGGATTGACATGGTCAACTGACCGAAAGAAACAAAAGGACATTGCGCAGGATTGTGACCCGGAACAAGAAAACAACTGCTACAAAAGTGACTGCAGAGCTCAATCTCAGTCCTCATGGGACTGAGATTGAGCTCTGCAGTCAATTTTGCAGAAGTTTTTCTTCTTCTTGGTCACAATCCTGTGCAATGGCCTTTTGTCTCTTTGATCAGCTGATCATGTCAACTGTGCTTGCGCTTATCAGAAGATGTTTTCCCAGAAACTATATGCCATCATACCATTTGATACTGTACCTCACAACACGGCAAATAAATTGGCAACTTCAGTCCCAGAGGTCCCAGTTAAGTGGACACCAACAATTTGCACTCTCTGAAGCTCAGAAAGATCTGACGTGACTCCGTATTACTAGCAGCACACGCAGTGAATGATGAAAGTGAGGCTTCCCACCTGTTGGCTAGGTGTCTCATCACACAGCGGAAGCAACAGAATGTTCCATCACTTCCACTTTCAACACAAAACGTGTCGTCACTTTTACACCTGTAAATCATGAAGTGTTTCCATATTTTTGTCTAACCCCTGTATTATTATTATGTGTAGTGATCACACGTCAGTGCAAATGAATTACATGTGCAGTGATCACACTTCAGTGCATACGCATTACATGCACAGTGATCACACTTCAGTGCATATGCATTACATGCACAGTGATCACACAGCAGCGAGTACGAATTACACATGCAGTGATTACACATCAGGGCGTACGCGTTACACGCTCAGTGATCGCACAGCCGCGCGTACACATTACACGTGCAGTGAACGCACAGCCGCGCGTACGCATTACACGTGCAGTGAACGCACAGCCGCGCGTACGCATTACACGTGCAGTGAACGCACAGCCGCGCGTACGCATTTACACGTGCAGTGAACGCACAGCCGCGCGTACGCATTACACGCGCAGTGATCGAAAGGCCGCGCGTACGCATTACACGCGCAGTGATCGCACAGCCGCGCGTACGCATTACACGCGCAGTGATCGCACAGCTGCGCGTACGCATTACACGTGCAGTGATCTTACATCAGCAGGTACGCATTACACGCGCAGTAATCACACAGCTGCGCGTACGCATTACACGCGCAGTGATCGCACATCAGCACGTACGCATTACACGCGCAGTGATCGCACATCAGCGGTTATGCATTACACACGCAGTGATCACACATCAGGGAGTACGCGTTACACATGCAGTGATCACACAGCCGCGCGTACGAATTACACGCGCAGTGATCGCACATCAGCGGGTACGCATTACACGCGCAGTGATCGCACATCAGCGGGTACGCATTACACGCGCAGTGATCGCACATCAGCGGGTACGCATTACACGCGCAGTGATCGCACATCAGCGGGTACGCATTACACGCGCAGTGATCGCACATCAGCGGGTACGCATTACACGCGCAGTGATCGCACATCAGCGGGTACGCATTACACGCGCAGTGATCGCACATCAGCGGGTACGCATTACACGCGCAGTGATCGCACATCAGCGGGTACGCATTACACGCGCAGTGATCGCACATCAGCGGGTACGCATTACACGCGCAGTGATCGCACATCAGCGGGTACGCATTACACGCGCAGTGATCGCACATCATCGCGAACGCATTACACGCGCAGTGATCGCACATCAGTGCGTATGCATTACACGCGCAGTGATCGCACATCAGTGCGTATGCATTACACGCGCAGTGACCGCACATCAGTGCGTATGCATTACACGCGCAGTGATCACAAATCAGTGCGTATGCATTACACGCGCAGTGACCACACATCAGTGCGTATGCATTACACGCGCAGTGATCACACATCAGCTTGTACGAATTACATGTGCAGTGATCATACATCCTATGTCCCCCCCACTGGGGGGCAGTGATCATATAGTAACCACTGACAGACACCAGGGTGTAGATGCCAGGCTCTCCCCATTCATTACCTGTATGATCTGTCCTGACTGCTCCTCTCTATGGTGTTTCCTCCACCAGCATAGCCCACGTGAATACAGCTGCCTGCTGTCTACCACCCTCACCGATCAGCTGACTGAAGCACACCGCAGGGTACAAGTGGCTCCGCCCACTGCATGCTTTTTAAAGGCAATGGGCGGGGCCTCGCTTAAAGAGACCGGCTTGTTCCTGAGAAGCCTTACTCCATATGAAAATACTAGAGAAGGGGTGACGGTTCAGTGACACCGGGGATGATCAGATCACACAGACTATGGTTCTTTTACCTATTAGAGCATAAGTTAGATTCGTCACACTGAGAAGCTAATAAAAGGTTCCGCCCTCACAGGTATCAGCTGACTACCGACTGCACGTGATCGCCGCCTGCTGTCACATGACGAGAGAGATGGCTGCCCGCTGGCTGCTTCTGCTGGTCTTGGTTCCCTCGGCCGTGAGGGCGCAGAGCTCGGAGGTGTCCGTCATCCTGAACTCGCAGACTGGGAACCTCAGCACCGTACCGGGGAGGAAGGGGGAAGCCGTGGCCTGGGCTGTGTTTAAGGACACCATCGAGGAGAACGGGTGAGAGATCCAGGCTGTCCGAAGGAGTAAGAGAGGGTGATACCAGGAGGAGGTGGGAGCTCAGGGCACAGGTGACACCAGAAGGAGCTGCCATAGTTTGCCAGGGCTCTCCAAACTTTCTAAACAAAGGGCCAGATTACTGTCCTTCAGAGTTTAGAGGGGTCAGACTGTGAATGGTGCCCCACCGTTGGTGTTGGCGGGAGGACTGGTGCCCCATCGTTGGTGGACTGGTGCCCCATCGTTGGTGTTGGCGGGAGGAATAGTGCCCCATCATTTGTGTGTGCCCCATCGTTGGAGGAATAGTGCCCTATCGGAGGCATAGTGCCCCATCGTTGGTGTTGGTGGGAGGCATAGTGCCCCAACCTTGGTGTTGGCTGGAGGAATAGTGCCCCATCAGAGTAGTGCCCCATCGTTGGTGTTGGCGGGAGGAATAGTGCCCCATCGTTGGTGTTGGCGGGAGGAATAGTGCCCCATCGTTGGTGTTGGCGGGAGGAATAGTGCCCCATCGCGGGAGGAATAGTGCCCCATCGTTGGTGTGTGCCCCATCATTGGAGGAATAGTGCCCCATCAGAGGAGTAGTGCCCCATCGTTGGTGTCGGCGGGAGGAATAGTGCCCCATCATCGGCTGGGGGGGACTAATGCCCCATCATTGGTGTCGGTGGGAAGACTAGTGCCCCATTGTTGATCTACGAGATGTGGAGGCCTACTAGATATGGTGATGGCAGGAGGAGGAGCTCATAATTCAGGTGATACCATGAAGGAATAGAACTCCTGTAGTTTGCAATACCAGGAAGAGTAACAGATCCTGTAGTTTAGGTGATACCTAGACGGTATGGTGCTTTCATAGTTTAAAGAGGAGTTCCAGGCTCCCCCCAAAAAATTATACAAATCCTATAGCTGCGGACTTTTAATGTAAGGACACTTAACTTGTCCAGGGATCCAGCGCCATCATCACCCAGGCTAGTTCTTCACTCATCATCACTGAATGTGGAGAGTATGTCTGCTAAAGATTTAACAGCTCAAAAACAATGTTTATTTTTGACAGTTTAAAGATGACAATTGTAAATGACAGTTCATTTTTGACTGTGGCAAAAAAAAAGACAGCTACATGATACAGATTTGTCTGCAAATACATTCATATTTTATTTTGCTTTTCATTATATTCTATGGTCATTCCCTTCTGTCATCCTCCTTTCTCTTTCCATAAAAAGCAATGATAATCCATCCATCTAAGTTTAAATATCACCACTGAATGTGGAGAGTATGCCTGCTAACATTTTTTTTTTCTTATATACCTAATGGTTTTGCCTCCAAGTCTTGCTTCTTATACTCTGTGGGCATATTCACCCTTGTCTTTCCATACAAAACAACGATAACCCCTCTTAGTCTCAATTTTAAACATCACCACTGAACGTGGAGAGTATGTCTGCTAAGGATTTATTTGGCATGTTGAATGGTTCTGACTCCAGGTCACATCTTGGTTCCCATTATACTCTATGGGCATTCTCTTTTGTCATTCCATAGAAAACCGCTATAATCCCAAATTTATTTTAATTTTACAATCTGCTACTCTTCTTGGATAACACTTGTGGGATAGGTGAAATTTCTATGTTTTTCATATTTGTCTGCAAATTAGATTTATATTTTGCTTCCCATTATATTCTATGAGCATTCCTTTCTGTCATTCACTTTTGTCATTCCATATAAAGCATTAATAATCTCAATTTTTAACATCCACATTTTAACATGTGGACAGTATGTCGAAGTATTTACAGTATGTGATATGTGTAATGGTTCTGACTTCATTACTCTCTATGGGCATTCCCTTCTGTTCCATGGGCATTCCACTGCCCTGTTAAAGTCTACAGGAATTCATTTCTGTCATTCCGATTAGTATGTCTCGTTTTAAGTGATACAAGGATGAGTAGGTGCCCCCATAGTTTAAATGGTACCAGGAGGAGGTGGAGCTCCCGTAGTTTAGGCGATACCAGGAGGAGGTGAAGCTCCCGTAGTTTATGCGATACCAGGAGGAGGTGAAGCTCCCGTAGTTTATGCGATACCAGGAGGAGGTGAAGCTCCCGTAGTTTAGGCGATACCAGGAGGAGGTGAAGCTCCCGTAGTTTAGGCGATACCAGGAGGAGGTGAAGCTCCCGTAGTTTAGGCGATACCAGGAGGAGGTGGAGCTCCCGTAGTTTAGGCGATACCAGGAGGAGGTGAAGCTCCCGTAGTTTAGGCGATACCAGGAGGAGGTGAAGCTCCCGTAGTTTAGGCGATACCAGGAGGAGGTGAAGCTCCCGTAGTTTAGGCGATACCAGGAGGAGGTGAAGCTCCCGTAGTTTAGGCGATACCAGGAGGAGGTGGAGCTCCCGTAGTTTAGGCGATACCAGGAGGAGGTGGAGCTCCCGTAGTTTAGGCGATACCAGGAGGAGGTGGAGCTCCCGTAGTTTAGGCGATACCAGGAGGAGGTGGAGCTCCCGTAGTTTAGGCGATACCAGGAGGAGGTGGAGCTCCCGTAGTTTAGGCGATACCAGGAGGAGGTGGAGCTCCCGTAGTTTAGGCGATACCAGGAGGAGGTGGAGCTCCCGTAGTTTAGGCGATACCAGGAGGAGGTGCAGCTCCGACAGCTTAAAGTGGCTGTAAACCCTTGCATATACTCAGTGAAGTGACTGGCCTCAGGCAATACACAGGCAACAAATCCTCCTACATAAGTTTTACCTGTTTATCTGCAGTCTTCTCTTCGTACATTGAAAGTGCAGAATTTACACAGGATCCCTGAAGCAGGGGTTGGGGAGCTGAAATTACACTCTGCAAAGCTCAGTGAGGAGAGATCTGAGAGCTGGTTGGAGGGTAGTGGCACACCCCCTCCACACAGCTCACAGGAACAGAGTTGAGGCTGTAAATCACAGGCTGTGCTCGGGAAGTCCATCCCCTGGCACCTTTTTTTCCTTCTTGGTGTCAGGAAAAATTTCTAGTAGTGACTACTACACATAAAGGGATATGCTTTGTTCTTCTGTCATGTCTGAGGTTTAAAACCACTTTAAGTGATACCATGAGGAGATGGATCTCCCACAGTTTTAAGAAGTGATGCCAGGTCAAGTAGGCTCTTTCATAGTTTAAAGTGGAACATTACCCATAACCGCATGATAAAAATAATTTTCTTTAACAAGGGACATACATTCCACATGAATAATTATTCTGCCAAAATTAGTGTGTGCTGTAAATTGCCTCCAGCATTCTTCCTGTTTCTTTTTCCTGTAGGCTGCCATTTTACTGAAGACCAGAGCCCCTCAGCAGCAGTAAATCTTTAGGCTGTCAGCAGATCGGCCTCTACATTTTCAGCACAGTGCCATAAAATAGAGAGCAACTGAGCATATACAGAGCAGGGGGAGACAGTGTATTACAGGATTTTAAACCGTATAGACACTTATTTTTAATGTTTTACATAGATATACCTACAAAAGGCGTCAGCCTGAAGTGATCTAGCAGGACTTAATTTTCTGACTAAAGTTCCTCTTTAGGTTTTATACCAGGAGAAGTAGGGGGTCTTGTTAATACCAGGAGGAAGTGGCGCTCCCTTGATTTAAGTGATGTCAGGACAAAATGGTGCTCCCTTAGTTGTGATACCAGGTTTCACTGATGTTTGATCTTTTGGTTTTTACCCTGAAATTTGTATCATTGGTTTTAGCAATACACCCACCATTATATAATAATGTTTCTTTAAGAATATAAATATGATAAAAATGAATATTCTAAAGAAAATGTATGTTTGACAAGTCGTGTGTGTATATAGAAATGGATTGCCTCCATATGAAAAAACAAGTTGCTTGTTTGTCATCACTTCCTTCACTAAGGGCTCAATTCCTCATTTCAGGACAAAATGTGGAACTATTCAGTTTACAGCTTTATGCCATGGTGCCCTCTCCAGTCGGTAAAACAGTCCAGTGCTTTAACCCCTTCCCACCCACCCCCCGTGTCCCTTTAAACACTTTGGAATGCCCTGGGAGTGGGAAGGATCAGTGGTCATGTGACTGTCAGTGGTCACATGATTGGAAACTGGTCTTGCTGGCTACTGTTCTGTAGCAGACTGCGAGCTGTCTGCAACAGCTCAATGTTTGTGAGTGTGCTCTCAGGTTGCAAAAAAACAGCCACCGAGCGACGCATATGTGTGGTATGTGGGCAATGATGCCAGCCCTTTTGCTGTCGCACGTGTGTTGAGTTGTCATAACAGGGTTAAAATGTCACTACACAGGCTGTGTAACCAATGTGAACGATGGTGAATGCTTATTGGTAGCACTGGCCATATGGCTGCTCTGACCAATGAGAGAATTCTTTTGAGGCTTCTTTTCTTCCTGGAGCAAAGCAGAGATACTTGTTGGTCAGTGTGGTCAAATGATCTGGGCTGACCAGTGAGCACTCCCTTTATGCTGTGTAGTGATGTTTTAAAGGGCCGTGCAATTATATCAGCTGCGGAGGGTGGTGGAAAATGAGGCGCATTTAATGTACATGCAGCGGGGTCCAGAGGGGCAGGGAGTTTGTCTTCTTTTTTTGTGAAAAGAAGAAGAAACCCTTTAAGTCAGGCATCCAGGCAACTAGTGTTTTCAGAAGGAGACTAGCAATGGCAGCCCTCATTCTGCTTCATGACGGTCGCTAAACAGGTAGCAATAGCATTTGGCGAACGCCAATTAGAAATGAACCTGTGTAATTTGAACACAAGTTGCATTTGAGGTGGAGATCAGAGGGGCAAGGCTGTTCAAGTGGAAGTAAACCCCTATTTTATATGTTTATACCTACAGGTAAGCCTTTAATAAAATTTACCTGTAAGTACTATAAAGATTTCCTAAACATGCATTGTTTAGGAGATATTTACTGTAGCAGCACCGGTGATGTCACAGGTGCATGCGCACTGCACTCTCAATGGACGGTGTGCCATGCCGCAGCTGAAACGCATGCGCGGGAGTGACGTCATCACAGCTCGGCCAGTCAATCCGGAAGGCAGACCGGGCGAAGATGGAGGCCTCAGGGAGCTGTGACAGCGCTCAGCTGGAGGGCTTCGTTCTTGGGTAAGTCTTTCATAATGTGCTAGTATCCACTATTTAAAAAAAAAAAAAAGGTGGGGCTCCCCATTCTATAATCACCTCTACTATGGCGCTGCCCCCCCCTGGAAATGATTTCAGAACATTTACAGCTACTGCATAGTAGAGCAGGCTTCTGTTGATATCCGTGTCATTTTGCAATAGACCGCTTGATACAATTCTAGAACAGGATCTCCTAATGTGTGATTAATGTCAGTTTAATGTTTCAGATTTTTATGGCAGCCCCACTCTTTTGTTGTAAAATACAAAGAAAAATGTTCTTATAATAAATGATTTTCGGAAAGTAATACTTTTCATTTGCTATTTAATAGGAAGTACTGTGTACAATGAGAGCCAATACTGTTCCTCACTTGTTCATATTGTACATGTCTTATTGATGTACTGTATATTCCAGGTGGGCTGTTCTAGAGGTGCAGACCAATGGCCAGTATAATGACAGTATTCAGGCATATGCTGCAGGGGTGGCTGAAGCTGCTGTCTCTCAGCGGGTAAGTGTTTTCTATATTTGCTGATGTGTACGCATTCCAGTGTTTTATCACAACCAGACTTTTATCGGTCACTGTTGGTTTAAGCATGGAAATCTAAGTCTCAGATATTGGCCATGTGCTGTTAAAGCTGAACTTTACTCCTTATGCTACTAGCCTTCGTAAATAAATAGGAAAGTATATTAAAGCGGAGTTCCACCCAAAAGGGCAAGTTCCATTTTAAGCCTTTTGTCCCCCACTCCCCATTAAGGATTGGCACCTTTTGGGGAGCGGGGGGTACCCGAATTTGACAGGTACCCGCTCCCACTTCCGCTGCAATTGCCTAGGTGGTCGGAAGCTGAGGTTGTCCTCACCCCTCGCTGCAGTCTTCTGGGACAAGTGATAGGTCCCAGAAGACTACGGGCCATTCACAAAGCGTAGCGCTTCTCGCGCATGCGCCGTGCACATCCCGGCTGTGAGGCCACAAGCTGTCACAGCCGGGTGCCCACACTGAAGATGCCTGCACCAAGGAAAGAAGAGTGAAGAGGTGAAACCAGCTGTGGTGAGGACACCGCTGGAACGAGGCACAGGTAAGTGGCTGTATTTTATTAGTCAGCAGCTACAGTTTTTGTAGCTGCTGACTTTTATTTATTTTTTTAGATGGAACTCTGCTTTAAGTATAAACAAATTTATTTGTTTTAACCTTTTTACTATATATATATATATATATATATATATATATATATATAATTAGTCAAAATGACGTCATACATCCCTGCAATCTTTATGGGCATTTTTTTTTTTTTTTTGTCATCTGGAGAAGGGGTGAGGGAGTTTTTCTCAGCTAAGGACACCCTCCACCTGCATGCCTGAACTAAGGGATTCCAAGATGCAGGGTTATTTGAAATGTGGCTCGAAACGTAAGGTTAGTTTTGTTTTTTTAAAGCGTACACTGGTTTAGCCATCCAGATGTGGTATTCAGTGGCTATGATCAGACAGATTTACCATATTTCAAACTGAGAAAACATCCACCATCCTGAAATGAATGGCAGTCATTCAGAGCCATTTTGGGACTACATTTTCCAAGACGTCTGGTAAATTATCAAGTGATTTTGATGAAATAATTATCAGATTGCTGCTGCAGTGTAATAAATTACCTCTGAGACTAATGTCATATTGACAGTTTGTATGACCAGCTGTAATCTAGTTTTGGGTTGACATAAACTGCAATTTATTAAGTCTAAAAGTATCTTAACAGTTTGTATTATAAAATGTATCGGCTCTGTAAGCTATGCAGCTCCGGGAGATAGATTGGCACCAGCCCTGACAGCACTGCCTGTTTTATAAACCATGCTTAGCACTGCAGAGCTGGCTGTGTGATCTGTCTGCTGGGGCTGTGTTTGCTTACAAGTAGCCACAGAAAGGTCACACAGTCAGCTCTGCATCAGTGAATGATCTTTTAAGGTTCTTGATGAACAGAACATGCTATCTGGGCTGTGTGATGTATCTGCTGGTGCATTGTGTGTTTTATTAGCAGCCGGAAGCATATTCATAATGGTATGGCAGCAGTTAGCTTAAAGAGGAGGCGAGGGCTCAGTGCAAGCTGTACATGTCCCCACAGGGTTGTCCATAAATTGGGCTTCAGACTGGGATGGAGCTACAGCCAGCATTACTAGAAGTAGATGCACTTTTGATCTGCAGCTGAACCATCAATCAAAACTGGAGAATACACCTGATCCAAAAAAGGTTTTAAATATTTAGGAAGAGTTATTTTTTTAAAACCCAACTCCAGCTAAAATGTTGTGTGGAAGGGTATAAACCTCTACCAGGCTTCTTCAGTGAAGTAAAGGGTTCTGATGGAAGTTCTTGCCCTTCAGTGTTTTTTTTGTTTTTTTTTTTCTTTTACAGTATTCCCTAAAGTAAAATAAATATAATGGTATAAATGTACCAAATGTAGAGTTTGTTTTGCTGGAAGGAGTACCAGTTTTGAAGGATAAGTTCAGCTTCATAACATGTTACACCCATATCCAGGGTGTTTCTAAATGAGCATCCCCTGCAAGCCCCTCCCAAGCCCCCATTGTCACAGCGGGCCAGGGATCTGCAGGAGCCTGAAATTGCACCCGCAATCTGCAAGGTGTGTAATGCTTTAAAGACTCCTAATAAAAAAATAAATAAAATGATAATTGCACCTTTTTGGTGTTTTTTACTTGTTAAAAGATGTGTATTTATTATTTATTTTTTTTTAATTTTTTTTTATGAAAAGATGTGAACTTATCCTTTTAAACTTTGCCACACAAGCATTTTTAGGCCTTATGCACATTGGATGTTTTTATAATGTCTCCTAGGACCGTTGGCTTTTTTTTTTTTTCTGTCGGGTTTTTTTTTTTCTGCCTCTAAATGCCCCTACATGTTAACCTATGTGTCCACACATACATAGGCTTTTAGCAGAGTTTAGTGGCAGGAGAGTTTAGAGGCCGAAAATAACCCACTACCAGTGTGTCCATGGGTAGCAGAGTTTTGGTAGAAAAATAATGCTGCTAAATGCTGCATTAAAGCTAGGCATGTTGAGCACTTCAGCATTTATTAATTTCAATAGCCAGAATAAATGAAATTCTGACCAATTAAATAAATGCCTAAATGCTGCTAAACTCTGCTAAAGTGGTTTGAAAACCACAGTTATTAACACAGATTTTCTCCTGTCAGGAGAAGCTGCATTTTTCAATAAACTGGGGTGCATGAGGCCTTAGAATAAAATGTATTGATTCAATACTACTGTGTTGCTATGCAGTTTTCAGATTAGCCAAAATAAAATGACCCTGAACTGGCCTTGAAAACACCAAAAGTAACAACAAAGCAGGGACCTGGTGGTTTGAAAGTACCTGTGTTTTCTTTCCAAACTATCACCACGAAGCCCCTTGGATTTTAATGTTTGTACATGGCCCATCAACTTTATACAAATTTAAACCCTGACCCCTCCTCGCACCTAGCCTCTAATGCAGGCCATAGATGGGTCGAAAATCGGCCGATTTGTCGGCCGAAAATAAAATCGGCCGATTTTCGGATCGTTAGTGGGCGATTTGGTCGGCCGTTTTTCGGTATTTTGGCCGTTTTTGTTTTTCGGTAAAGTTGGAAAAAAATCGGCCGGTTTTGCCGATCGGCCGATTTTCGCGGCAATTAGTGGGCAAATCGGCCGATTTTTTTTTTTTTTTTTTTTTTTTTTTTTTTTTTTTTTTTTTTTTTTTTTTTTCCGATAAAAAATCTGCGCATGAGCAGTGACCTGCAGGATGATGAAGAGGATGATGAAGAGGATGATGAAGAGGATGATGAAGAGGATGATGAAGAGGATGATGAAGAGGATGATGAAGAGGATGATGAGGAGGATGAAAATAAGAATTCCAGTCCAGCAAAAAGTATCTCTGCAGAGAGCTCCGCTATTTCTGACAGTTCTCTGACAGTTCTTTGACATTTACAGCGGTTGAAACATTGTATCTATTTGTTTCCGAATAAAAACATCTGTATCCTAAATGGAAACAAATAGATACAATGTTTCAACCGCTGTAAATGTGAAGGAACTGTCAGAAATAGCGGAGCTCTCTGCAGGGACACTTTTTGCCAGCTGTAGAAGGGATGAAAATCAGCCGTTTTTTTTTTTTTTTTTTTTTTTACCATTGATGGTAACGTCGGCCGCTTGAACGACCGAATTTTCGTTTTTTAAAAGAAAAATCTGCCGTTTTTTCTCCCCATCTATGGCCTGCATAAGTAGCTAGGCCTGAACAGTTTGGCAATATAACTGGGTGTGGTTGACAATATTCAGTCCACACAAATGCTGTGGTGTTAGTCCACAAGACTTATGCCTCATTTACATGGGTAATGAAGTGTTTATATGCATTTATAGAGCATTCTAAATACATTCTAATGGCTCATACACATTAGCATAGGCTGTACACAGCCCGGATTAGCTGTGGGTATGGACAGGTGTTTCTGATAGTGGCCAAACACATTTAAGCTCAGGATTAGTTCATCTGGAAAGCATAAAGTTTGCTTATACTTCCCAGATCATTTCTCCTGTTTTTATAAATCAAATACAAGAGGCTAGTGTAGCCTTAGTAGTACAATTCTTGCCTATCAGCAGATATTAAAGGAATATAGACAAGGTCCTGTGTACAGCCTGTATGTACATAGGATGCAGAGGGTGAAGCAGGGTCACAGGGATCAATTTAAAGAACCTCAAGGATCAATTTATTTGCACCTCAACTAGTAAGTTTGTTGTTTTTTTTTTTTTTTTTTGTTTTTTGTTTTTTGTTTTTTTAAGTTCACTTAAAAATGTAGTAAATTACTATGTGATGTGTTTTTATACAAGATGTATATTATTTTGTGGGTTAACATGAATTCTAATGTATTGGCTTATGTTATATCTACAGTTCAGATGAGTTTTACTTGCAATGAATTCAGTTGATGTAGGGGCTGGTCAGCCCTTTAATAAATTTTTCAAAGTGTACACTATAGGCATTGAGGGAAGTGAATACCTTTTAGTAACAACCAGTACTCTTACGACTTGCTTGCATTCCTCTGCAGCTAATCTACATGCACTGGATGAACACAATGTTTGGTTACTGTGGTCCTTATAAATATGAAACACCATACTGTGAACGCCTGCGAGACTATCTAGCAGCCAATCTGGCTTGGATGCAGGAACAAATGGAGGTGCATCAAGATCAGGATTACTGGCATCAAGTAAGCAATGTTAATGTTATTACATAATGACTCTTTGCGTTCCTTTTAAGTAATTTTTAGGTTTTTAGTTTAATTAGGTAAAACATTGCTGGGAGGTATGGTTTTTCTTTTCTCTATGGGTTTTTCTTTTCTCTATGGTTTTTCTTTATTGGTAGAAAAAACATTAAGGGGTTAATTTACTAAAGGCAAATGGACAGTGCACTTTTCAAGTGCAGTTGCTCCAGAGCTTGGCAAAGCTTCACTTTGCAAAGAATACCCGATCACATGCAAGGAAAATGGGGGGGGGGGGGGGGGAGAAACAGCATTTTTGCTTGCACACAATTGGATGATCGAAGTCAGCAGAGCTTCACCCCATTTACTAAGCGCAAGCATATATGGCTCAAGAAGTGTGTGTGTGTGTATATGTGTATATATAGATATATAGGTAACTTCGGCATAAAAAGATTAAGAAGCAAGACTGGTTTTGGCAAAGTTCAGATTAGGCACATGCAGGGTTAAATATTGAAAAAAAAGGGAAATGCAGAGCGCTGACCATCTAAGTGTAGATTTTATTAAAACAAAAGGTAAAATGGTATATGCACTCACAAGTAGGCCAATAAAGGTAGGAACATCATACTAACGGAGTGCTTCAAGGGATTCTTGTCAGATGGACCCAGGAGCACTGACAGTTTACCAGAGAAGCGGCCAGTTATTACAGAGTAATGATCGGAAGTTTTTGTGGATATTGCAAAGTGCTTGACAAAGAGGCAGGGCATCCTCAAAAACATAGCCACTCCCACTTCATGCTTACCGGCACATAACGTTGTTCTCCACTGGTTCCAATGCTGTCTCTTCCGGCTGGCATCAGATTTCCCCACACTGCTCCTGATCCTTCATTGCCACCAGTTGCTGTAGCTACTATATGGAGGGATACCATACTTGGCTGAAGCCTTATGGTTAGTCCTTTTATTATGCAACTTGAGTTGACATTTGATTGCTAGAGAGTGTGTCCTCTGGTCGTTTTTCTTTTGTTTTATTTTCAGTTCCAAAAATTCAGTTTTTGCCAAAAAAAAACGTTTGGGATACCTTGGGAAAAGTCCCAAAAGTTCATGGTAGTGACTTTACTGCAGCTCAACTTTGTGTGTCTGCATGCAAGTCTGAAAATAGTTCTCACCAACAGCTTTTCACAAAGGCATTTTGCATGTGACAGGTTCCTACTAGATAGTAAAAAAAACCATAGTCTTTTCGAACAACTGGATTTTATAAGGCCTGTATTTTTTGCAGGTTCGACTTGCACTGCTTCAGCTGAAAGGCCTAGAAGACAGCTACAATGAAGTTATTTCCTTTCCTTGGAAGACATTCACACTAAATCCCTTTGGGTTTTTGTAAGTATTGCAAAACTGTTATAATTATGAATTGCACTTATAATTTGTGTGCATAATGCACTATTGGGATTCCAGGAAAACCGCTACACTAGGAAATCATTTTACAGCTTAGTCCTGATAGAAATTTAGACTCACATATTGCAAGTTCCACTTTTGAAGAGGGCCCATAAGAGTGATATTGATGTTCTGGTCCCCTCTTAAAGTACTTGAGTGTTCAACTTTAATGATCCACTTAATCAAATCTAGAAGCCTAATGGAATCCAAGGAGTTTGCTGACTAACAAATTGTGGGGACTGCTTGAGAACATTCTTTCTTTTCACAAGTTTATAAATGTCCCGCTGCCTGTGTAGTGTGCCCTTGTAGACTTGTATGTGGCCTTTTGTGAACATTGGTAGTCTCTCGTGAACATGGTTAGTCTCTAAATGTGCCTCTATACAAGTCTGCGAAGGCTCACAACATTAATGCAAACGTTGCTTAAAAGGAAAGATTCAGTAAACAAGATGGCAGCTGTGCCACAGAAGAAAGTAAAAAGCTGGGATGTGGGTTTTTATTTTAGGATAATTGTGGAGAGCTGGGGAAGGTGGGTTGGTATAGGTTCTAAAGCTGAACTTTATGCAAAGTTTGAATTACATCGATTAAATACATATCAGTTATTTTACCTTCCAAAAGATTTGTATTTCTTTTCCACACTACTGGCACCATTCTGCCCCAATCTTCTGATTGAAAAACAAAGAAGCAGCAGGTGACTGATGTCCCTTTTTTACTCGCTCTGCTCTCCTCTTTTATGAGCTTTTGTAGCACTCCCCTGGTACCCTAAAGGCAGGATAATACCTCCAAAGGCAGGGAGCGAGCCAGCATTTACCCCAGGACTGAGTCCATGGCTATAATAGGGGGATCCTGAACTGAAATTGGGCGCCAGTCACGGTTTGTTTTTCTCTGAAATTTAAATGTCGAACTGAGGTGGAGGTAAAGGGAGTGAGGGTTAGGGGTCCCAGATACCACAGTAGATCACTTAGACTCTTCAGATCCAGAACAAAGTCCTGCTTTACAATGTCTTTTTAGCTGGCCTGGCAACACTGCAAGAGCGTTTTCAGATTCCAGTGTGTCCTCTAAGCAAGTCACCAGGGCCTTCTGAGAGACCAGCCTTTATTCTGATTCTCTTTTAAGGGGCCTCCCCTGGATCTTCCATCTTGGCTCAGCTTCCTCCACACCAGGCAGAACAGCCTCAGGACCATCTCGGTGTACGTAGGCTTCTGGGCCTAATCACAGAGCTCCCTCAAGGAGCACCTGCTCGGGCCTCAGCAAGAGAAGCTAGCATATGGATGTTCCCAGATATATCTAATCTATCTCTATATCCTTCCCCAGCATGCATCTGTGGCCATGAATCTCTTGGGCTAGTTGAAGGAAATATACTTATTCATATCTCAGCCTGTTTTTTGAAATTCCATACCATGGCCTGTGGTATAGGTGACAGTGAGAAATTCACAACCCAGCTGAGCTTTGGGAAAGAGCAAGTACAATCTATAGAACTAGTCTGAGCTGCCTACAGCCCAGCCAAAAACAGAATTGACCTAGTAGCCCCAATTTAGGACCATGGGCTAAAAGCATATTTCCATGGAACGCCCCTTATTTGACTCCCATTTTTCTTCTCTCTGGCAAGCCCTCCTCCCCTGCCAGTCTGAAATCTGCTTTGCATGGAATTACTGGCTTCTCTTTTGGTCAGGTTCAGGTACCTCAATTAGATTTTATTTAAAAACATATTTCCCAAACACAGAAGCTGTAAGTGTTAAAGTCTATGGCCTGGAATTTTACACCCGGCTTATTCTCAGCCACTTACTATCCATGTGCATGAGGCTTTAAAGTTAATTTATATTCATTTATTTACTTATTGTGTTAATGCGCATTATGGCAGTTTATTCATCTTAATGGGCTGCCAATACAACAGAGTGGACAAAATACATCTATGCTTTTTTGACACACAGCACCATAATGTGTACTAAAGCATTAAGGTGTGTAACAGTGTGCTGCAGTGCTGGTGTCATTTACTTACTGGTATTAAATCCAAAGCAAACATTTTAAAATATTTTTTTTTTTCTTTAAGATTCCTATTCTTTTCTGGCCAGTAAGTCTGTTTTTTAACAGAACAAGCTGTCCGGAAGATGTAGCAGTTATGGGGTTGAGCCAAACCATTTACCACTCACAAGGGTACTTACAATGGTCAGCTTTTAATTGTGTAAAATCTTTGTCCCAAAAGGAACAAAACTTGCTGTAACTGTTTAAGTGTTGGCTAGTGTGGCAGGTGTACACCCAGAGATGGACGCGGTTCAACCATTTTGGCTTCAACCTCCATCTTGGCAAAGGGGTTAACCATCCTGACAAACCTATTTCCCCCTCCTTCTCCCCCTTCCCTCTCTGTTCATACACATTGATATATGGCCTGTGTGTTAGGAGTGGCACAGGCCGCGCAGGGCACAGCATGGAGCCCAGAGCTATAAAACATTTTTGAGCTGAGTGCCTGGTTGTCTGAGGAAGCTGTGACATATAGCACCTCGTAAAAGCTAATGCTAGCCTTACCAGGAGTTCAAAGAGATTCCAGCTAAGCACAGCCCAGATAGCACTTTTAAAATCCATTTTTCCCCTATGTCTCATATCTTGGAATATGAGGGACTTGCATAAAAACCAGGCATATCTTCAGATTGGCCTAGAGGAGACGAACAGTTTGATAGGTCACTCTCCTTGGCTGGAATACATAGGAAAGCAGAAAAGTAGATCTCGTGAACCATTCAGTGTAGACTTTCATATTTCATGTCTAATCAATCCTCAGATGTGTCTGCATAATAATCTACCTGCGGGTGGAATGTCACTTGTGCATAGGAAAAGTTATGAGCCAAAATATGAACTATAAGATTCTGGCTCTAGTTTAGGTCTACGCCCAGACCTTCCCACCCTAAACAGGGTATTGGCCCTTGACTTCAGAGGCACAGTGCTGGGGAACTGTCAGGCCTAAGAGAGTAAGTTGAAGAATTCTCCCATTTAACATCAGAACCAACCTGGGAGACCGCCCTTTCGCTCTGAAACTTGATCTGCTAACCCAGGACTTTGGCAAGTACTTTAACCTTCTAACGCCTCTCTATCTCTTTGCTGTGCGGTTGTTCTCTGAGTATATGTGTGAATATATATATATATATATATATATATATATATATATATATATATAATATGTATGTGTTGCATCTTTTTCTGTAAATATTTTTATTGCACCCTTTTGACCTTTTAATAATCTTTCCTTCTGAAAGTGTTGAACTGTTTCTATAGCTCTTTATTGCAATTTACGAATTCCTGCCTCTAAAAAGAGCGCTACTCTGTTTAACCCTCTGTATATCCGGCCTGCGGTGACCATGTTATGCAGATGATCATCTCAACCATTATAGTGTTATTGCTGATATTGCCAAGTTTCCTCTTTCTCTGTACAAAAAGGAGGTGGTGGCAGTGTGAAGGGTTAATTGCGTAATTAACCTGACCCAGTAACAATCGCTTCCAGGCTGCCGGTACATAGATTGTGGTCCAATTTGCTGGAAAAGCGTTGTGCAGGGTGCAGCAGGGCGTGGCATTGTTACGCACGTGACACCGCGGTTTTAGATTGGCCAGTCCTTCCGTTACAAGTTTGGTGAGAAGGTCAGGGGTCTCGCGTTCGTCACAGCTAGAGCTCAGCTTTAACTTGTACTATCAGAATTTCAGTACATACACTGAACTTTAAGAGTACCCTCACTCCATTCCCACCCCCCCCTCAAAATTGACAATGCTTCTGTCCAAATATGTTTTTGTGCGCATTCATCTAGGAGGTGTATTACTGGCCAGATCACCAGGTGAAAACAAAAGGGGGGATAACACTGTAAAAACGAATACAGCCATCACATCTAATGGCTGGTAAGCTGCAGTATGTTACATTTGTGGTTTTGGGTTTAATACTGCTTTGTTCTTGCTACTGTTTATAAAGTCTAACATGGTCAAAGTGAATATAATGCTTCTGACTTTTTTTTTTAATCATTCAAATAACAAACTTACCTACTCTGAGCAGCAATGGTTTTACACAGAGCAGCCCCAATCTTCCTCTTCAGGAATGGCCAATGGCTTCCACTGCTAATGATTTGCTCTTTGAAATAAGACAGAGCAGAGCCTTAGCTCTTCTGCACATCCAGGGATTGCGATAGACCTTAGGTAAGCATGGGGGGGGGGGGGGGGGGAGAAGGTTATTCACCATAACACATAGAATGCATAAAGGTAAAAAAAATAAGGCTTTAGAACCACTTTAATTACTCACATATCTGTCATGTCAATAAGCAGAATTGCAGTGGATATAAAAAGTCTACACACCCCTGTTAACATGTCAGGTTCCTGGGGTGTAAAAAAAACAAACAAATGAGACAAAGAAATCATTTCAGAACTTTTTTCCACCTTTTAATGTAACCTATAAACTGTACAACTCAGTTGAACAACAAACTGAAATCTTTTAGGTGGAGGAAAGTAAAAATAAAAAACTAAAATATGGTTGCAGAAGTGTGCACACCCTTAAACTAATACTTTGTTGAAGCACCTTTTTGATTTTATTCCAGCACTCAGTATTTTTGGGTATGAGTCTGTCAGCATGGCACATCTTGACTTGGCAATATTTGCCCACTCTTCCCTGCAAAACACTCCAAATCAGATCACCTCAGATTTTCGATCGGATTCAGGTCTAAGCTCTGGCTGGGCCATTCCAAAACTTAAATCTTCTAATGAAGCCATTCCTTTGTTGATTTGGATGTATGCTTTGGGTCGTTGTCATGCTGAACGATGAAGTTCCTCTTCATGTTCAACTTTTTAGCAGAAGCCTGAAGGATTTGTGCCAGTATTGACTGGTATTTGGAACTGTTCATAAATTTCTCTCCCTTGACTAAGGCCCCAGTTCCAGCTGAAGAAAAACCGCCCCAAAGCATGATGCTGCCACCACCATGCTTCACTGTGGGTATGGTGTTCTTTTGGTGATGTGCAGTGTTGTTTTTGTGCCAAACATATCTTTTGGAATTATGGCCAAAAAGTTCAGCCTTGGTTTCATCAGACCATAACACATTTTCTCACATGCTTTTGGGAGACTTTAGATGTGTTTTTGTTTCTTCGTAAGAAAAGGCTTCCATCTTGCCACTCTAACCCATAGCCTAGACATATGTAGAATACAGGAGATTGTTGTCACATGTACCACACAGCCAGTACTTGTCAGATGTTCCTACAGTTCCTTTAGTGTTGCTGTAGGCCTCTTGGCAGCCTCCCAGACCAGTTTTCTTCTCGTCTTTTCATCAATTTTGGAGTGACTTCCAGTTCTTGGTAATGTCACTGTTGCTCCATAGTTTCTCCACTTGATGACTGTCTTCACTCTGTTCCAATGTATATCTAATGCCTTGGAAATTCTTTTGTACCCATCTCCTGACTGATACCTTTTAACAATGAGATCCCTCTAATGCTTTGGTTGCCCTCTGCAGACCCTGGCTTTTGCTGTAGGATGCAACTAAGAAAATGTCAGGAAAGACCTACTAGAACAGCTAAACTTTATTTGGGGTTAATGAGAGGCACTTTGAATGATGGCAGAGGTGTACTGACTCCTATTTAACATGATTTTGAATGTGATTGCTTAATTCTGAACACCGCTACATCCCCAGTTATAAGAGTGTGCACACTTGTACGACCACATTTATTTTAGTTTTTTATTTTTACTTTCCTCAACCTAAAAGATTTCAGTTTGTTTTTCAACTGAGTTGTACAGTTTATAGGTTACATTATAAAGGTGGAAAAAGTTCTGAAATTATGTATCTTTGTCTCATATTTTTACATCACAGAAACCTGACCTTTTAACAGTGGTGTGTAGACTTTTTATATCCACTGTATTTACCATAACAAGGTTTGTTCATATAAATCAGAAATGAATCGCACCCTGACATGGTTTGAATAGGAAAGGACAGAGTTAACCCTGTAGGATGTTTAACTGTGCTTCTTTTTGAGAGATTTCTCCTCTGTGTTTTTTTTTCCTTGGTGTCCATGGTTCTCCAAAATGGGGAAGTGAGAAAAATTGCAAAAGATACATGGATAGTAGTTTTGTTTTTTTTCTTCTCTCCCTCTCTGCTATTGGACAGGCTTTTTCAACTTGGTGGAGACCTAGAAGATTTGGAAGCTGCTCTGAATAAGTCTGATGCTAAGAAACCGCTAGGCTCAGGATCTTGCTCAGCACTCATCAAACTTCTACCTGGCAATAAGGAGCTTCTGGTGTCTCATGTCACCTGGAATACCTACCAGTCCATGTTGCGGATAATCAAGAAATATACTCTTCCCTTTCATAGATCTCCAAATGGTGAGGGTTGATGATTTTCTTCTGCATTGAAAGGTGTATTTTTTTTTTTTTTTTTATTCTGTATGGACTGTAAAGGAGTGCAGTGATAAACTAGTTTACCCTTGTGCTTTTAACAGTAATGTATATGGAATGTTTGTTTTGACCAAATCATTTATTTTGTGTTCTTAGGGGGCCCTGTGGTACCAGGATCGGTGCAGACATTCTCATCGTACCCAGGCGCTATCTTCTCTGGTGATGATTTCTACATTATAAGCAGTGGTCTAGTGAGTAATAAAGATCCATGTTTATACAAAATTTATAGTAAAAATTTGTTTGATAGTATTAATTTGACTGACATGCAAGCCCTGTATTAGACCTAACACAGATTTCAGTTCTCCCTGCTGGTTATAGGGAACCTGAAAAAAAAAAAGCTTCCCTGAGTGCAGACAATTGATGTTAGTTTCGACACGGCTAGTCAAATGAGGCCTCCTGCAAAATCTATCGGAATACATTGAAACCAGTGGATAATCATGATGGGAACTTGAATGCCCAGTATATTAGGTCAGACTTGGAATCCCATATATTTCAAATGAGAATTCTAGCTAAAATGTAAATAGTCCTACTAATGTCCCCTCCCTCCTAACACCTATGCTGACTATTTTCAGTTGGCTCTGGTCCAATCAGTGGCAGCTGAAGGGGAGAGGAGGGAACGGTAAACAACGGCTGGTAAATCCAGGAGTGGTAGTATCACCCATAGCCTCCGATGTCCCAGCCATTGCCAGCACTCCCTCCTCTTTTGCAGCTGGAGCTAGATCACATGATCAGACCTGAGATTGTAAATTGTGTATACTTCTCTTCCCCCCCCCCCCCCTTTTCTTCCTTTTTTTTTTTATATTTATGTACAGGTTGATTAGCATAGATGTCAGAAGGCTGGTAGCAGGGAAGAGAAGACCAGTTGGGTTTAGGCTGGAATTCTACTTTAATCTTACTGCTAATCTTTTCATTTCAGCAGCTAGCCCAGCACTGATTTCTACAACAGACAAATATTGTGTTTTCTTCATATGATCACCGCCTCAAATTGAGAGAAGGCCCTATCATACCTCTGCAATGTTTCTGTTCAAAGTGGTAGAGTGCGGTACCTTTTTCACCATAGACCGAAGCATTGATGCAGCAGGTTTTATTACAGGCTTGTTTATCATCCTAGGCCATAAGATTGGCTGATGGAGGCTGAGTGAAAGTGATACTTCAAGAAACTTTATAAGCAAACATTATAGAGGGCCCATGGAATTTGTGAATTGTCCTTGAGCAGCAGAAGCGTTACTTCCAGATAGGAGCATCTTTGAAGGTGAACTTTGCTAGTTAACACACAGGAAATCCTTCTCATCCATATAGAAAAGCTATCTATTTTACACCCCAGTGAGAGAAGACCTGTCTATAGAAATGAAAAGTATTTTTTCTCTGGGTGTGCAGAAAAAACCCAATCACTGGGTAGAGAGTTTGCGGTAATGGCTGTGTGGCTCCCTATGAGCCTCAGGGTGGATCTTTGTGTAATGTGGACGGGTGAATAGAAGTCTTTGCAGAACAGTGCTGAGCAGGGGTGAGTTGGGTTAATTTTAAAGGATAATTTATACATAAATCTTTTACCATTTTTTAAAGCTGAATTTCAGGCAAGCGGCTACATAAACCGATGTGTGAACAAAATGTGTGTATATATGGGGGATGTGTTGCCTGTCAAATTTTGCTTTTCTCTCCCTCTAGTTTAGGATTTAGATAGCTCTGTTAAACAGCACAGTCCTGTCTGGCGGGGCAGAAAACTTTAGTTTTTCTGTGCTGTAGTTCAGTAATACAGGTCGTCTTCTCCAGGCTGTGACTGGTCAGTTAAAGGAGAAGCAGCAAATTGAGCTCTCCTCGCTATCACTGTTCCCTCTCCTCCGGTTGACATGGACCTTGCACTGCAGCACAACTGATTGGCTCCTTGTGCTGTTTCTCCTTCCCCCAGTCTCACCTTTGCTCTTTGTGGACTGTAATGCCATACCAATACTAATAGTCAGGTACTTGCATGTGTATATACAGTGAACATTTACAAACCTGCATCAATTTTTTTGTGTTTTTTTTTGTTTTTTTTTTATATAGATCTCTTTTGTAATTCAACTTTAAAGTAAACCCGTCAAAAGCGCATATGTTAACACTACCTATATCTAAATCGACAAACTCTAGAAAATAATTGGGGAAGATGTATACAGAGATTGTAATATTTACTTATTTTTTATCGCTCTTGTTGTTGTTTGCAGGTTAGCCTGGAGACAACCATTGGCAATAGTAATCCAGATCTGTGGAAGTATATCACTCCAAAAAATTCTGTTCTGGAGTGGCTACGGAATATTGTAGCAAACAGGCTAGCAACAGGAGGACAAGAGTGGGCTGATGTTTTCACCAGGTTTAATAGTGGAACGTAAGTAGACAAGTATATTTAAAGAGCAGCTACCAACAATATAGTAAAATGGCACCTACCAACAAATTGACACTTTATAGTAGGGTCAGCAACCAGTAGATCGTGCTCTACCAGTAGATCTTGGCCAGGTGACTGTTAGATCACGGTCTGGGCTTGCTGATACTCCATCCAAAAGCATCAGAGTGCAGTGCAGAGGAACTACTTGTAAAGTTGGAGCTTTAGTAGGGAGCAAGAGCTGCATAAGTTGAGGTCTCCTCTGTAGTGTTGGCTGCTACGCCCTGACGTGGTGGGTGTAGCACCTGCCAAGCATGACCCATTCAAGTGAATGAGGCTGCTCTGCAATTTCCCTGCAACCTTGTGCAGTACAGGAAACAGTGTGTTGCATTAAACCCTTGGACCTGCAGAAGCATGCACTTGCAGGGCACTTGCAGAGTGGCCCATTTACTTGAATGGGTCTTGGTTGATAGGCAGTAGCGCCCACCAAAAGCAACAGGGGGTGTAATTCCTGCTGCAGCATGTGGACAACTTTTGGCTGCTCCCTCAGCAGCTAAAGGGAGTAGGGACTGGGGGAGGGGTGGTTGTGATTCAACCGCAGGGTTTTACCACCCCACAACTTTACATGTGATCAAGCCCTTGGGTGCTGCTGCCGATTTTACAACTAAGAGCTCATTCACATGTGCAGTAGGCACTGCAGCTCCTCTGCAAAGCGATTCCTGTGCGTTTGATAGGTGGTAAGAAGGTGATATGTTGCCTCCTCATCACCTGATTTAAACCCATGATTGCTTTGCAATGCACACAATTGTGACACGGTAGTATGGTAATTAGTGGTTTAAATTAGGTGTAAGGAGGCAACACTGTGCCCAGTGATCTTTTGACTTCTCCCATGTTGTTCAGGTATATCTCCACCTCTTTAAGGTTGCTTTCCCCTGCTTTATAGTCTCACAGCAGATCCAGCACTGCCAAGGCTTTCACCTGCCCAAAACCTTGCATCAGATAGATGAACCCTTTCCCTACCTGAGTGCACAAACTAAATGAGAACAGCTTACATTTGCCTTTTTTCATTTTTTGGTTTTAATTTTTTTGTTTACTTTTCTTATTTAGCTTTGCTGCTTTTATCAGGCTGAAATCGTTTGTGCATGTGCAGAAAGATGCAAAAAAAAAAAAAAAACTGGCTGTATCATAGGGTTTTATGGGATCAAGGATCAGTTATCTAAACCTGATGCATTGCTATTTACAATTTCTAGGCTAGTGGTAGGTTCTCTTTAATTAGAGGACGGATCAGTTTCTTGCTTTTTGCTCAATACATTCTGCTTTGATCTTTACCGCACCTCTTGGGTAGTGAGTTTGAGTAAAGAGAACCTGTTTCTAAAAGTTGCAAAGCAAGAAAATTTTCAGTTATGCGTGTTCTGTGGTTTTATGTCAAGTGTGGAGTAAATCGCTGGACAAACAGTCAGATAATTGTTCACCCAGAATTGCGCTTTAAATAGTTCTAAGTACAAGGGACATGGGCGTTTTTTTTTTTTTTTTTACTTGAATCTTGGTGTACTTTGTGTATTTATTCCAGATCTATGCAATAATCCAGTGTAAAGCTTTGCCTCTATCTAGGAGCTTCCTGTATGAAGACCATTCATTGCTGCTCTCTCTCCTTTTGCAGGGTCACTGGTCTTGTATTGCCACCTCCTCTCCATTTTTTTTTTTTCTGCATCTAAATATGAATGATATAGTGGCTACAGTGCAACAATGCATTGCTACACTGTATTAATCCATTACATTGGTAGTTTCTCTGAAAATGTAATTTTACACAGGTGAGATTGCATTTTTGTACCTTTAGCTGGGACATAGACTGCAATAAACCCTTGACAAGGGTGCTAACCTTTCACAAACTTTGTTTTGGCTCTTAACTAGATTTTAGCTTTAACAATTTATTGTAATCAGAGTAGTTACTGCACATTTGCAGTCTAACAAATTCCAGTGGAAGTAATTTCATATCTTATTAGATCATATTGTGTTTGTATTAAGTGACCTTCAATAACTCTTGCTGTCTGCCCTATACAAATTTCCTGTTAGATACAACAACCAGTGGATGGTGGTCGATTACAAAAAGTTCAAACCAGGTGAAACTGATGTACCTAGTGGACTTCTGACCATCCTAGAGCAGCTCCCGTAAGTTCATGATTTGGTTCTCTTCTGCATTTGGTGTCTCTAGCCCAGACAGATGATATGATTTTATTATAATGCATATCTGTTTGCTTTAGATGTTTACTTGAGTTATACTTTTTATCTTTAACCTTCCTAGCGGTAATCCTGAGTGTGGCTCGGGGTTAATTTTCAGTACCAAAAGCAGTAACCCCGAGCCACACTTGGGATTACACTGTAGCATTTGTCCTGCGATCCCCCGATGTCCTCCGGCCGGAGCCGGCATCTGTCTTCCAGGTTCCCTTCCCTGCAAGCGTCGGGACGCAGGGAGGCAGAACCGGCGGGAGATTCAAAAAAGTTATAATATGACATACTCAATACATTGTAATCTATTAGGATTACATTACTGTATCAAACCATTTCACCACGTTTTGTCCCTAGTTCATTGTCCAGTGCCCTGCCTGCAGTTTTACCATTCTTTCTGCCTGAAAACTTGAGACCGTCCATGGCATCCAAAAAGCATCCCTTTTAGGTCAAAAGTGGTTTTAGACCAGCTAGAAGATGGTGACAGTGAATTAGAATAGTTTTGTAGAATTGAGCGATAGTGCTTTATGGGGAAATTTGTCATCAGACACTGAAAGTGACGACCACGCCAATTCTACGACCGAGCTAAGCGATATGCAAACTTTGACTCTATTGACTGTGGTACGGATCAGGCACCGCCCCCAAGATTCCCATTTACTGGAGCATCTGGTATGAAAATAGACGTTGAACACGGCAACCCCTTGGCATACTTACAATTATTTCTGACTGATGAGGTTATTGAAAAAATAGTTACTGATATAAACCGGTACCAAGAGCAACAATTGACTACTCTGCATCAGAAGTTTCCAAGAAGCAGAAAGTGGGAACCAGTGACCATAGATGACATTTGGAAATTTCTGGGCCTAATAATACTTCAGGGAGTGGTGGGGAAACCCCTGCAGAAGTGATATTGGACAACTCCTTTTTTTTTTTTTTTTGTTTTTGCCACGGTCATGTCAGAGTACAGATTTTCCCTGATCATGAAATTTTTACACTTCAAAAACAAGGAAGAATTTGAAACTACTTATCCTGCACCAAAACTAAAGAAAATTTGGGCAGTATCTCAAATGATTCTAAAGAATTTCCAACTGAGCTATGTGCCAGAAAGATATCGGCATAGATGAAAGTCTAATGGCCTACAAGGGAAGGCTCAGCTGGGTACAATACATTGTATCAAAGAGCACAATTTGGCGTAAAATCCTACATGCTATGCGAATCATCAACTGGCTACTTTTGGAATTCAGATATATACACTGGAAAAGGAACACAATTCAATCCAAAATACAGCAACTATGGAATGGCAATATCTTCCGTTCTTTCAAGAATTGAGCCATTGCTAAATCAGGGCTGTTGCGTAACAACCGACAACTTTTAAACATCACCTGAACTTTGAGTTTCTTCTGCAAAACAAAACAGATGCCTATGGAACCGTTAGGGCTAACCAGACTGACATGCTGCCAATGTTTGGCAACAAGAAGCTGAAGACTGGAGAAATGGTTGCCTGGCAGAAAGGCAAAATGATGACACTGCGATGGCGTGACAAAGAAGTGTGCCGAATGAGTATGATTCATAATGCTTCCACTGTTATGGTACACACAAAAAGTGGGAAAGAAATCATGAAGCCACAAGTAGTGATAGACTACAATAACACCATGGGAGGTGTCGACAGAGCTGACTAAGCAGTGACATTCTACCAAGCAATGAGGAAACTGCAAAAGAAATACTACAAGAAGATCTTCAGGCATCTTCTTGAGCAATGCTTGTGGAATGCCTACATTCTGCTCAAAAAAGTGACAAGCATGTGATTCATGCTGACCTCATTTGGAAAATTGCTGAACGTATCTTTGTGAACCACCAAACACCATCAATAGCTGTGAATAGAGGTCACCGTGTTGTTGGTGTTGTCAACCCGGAACGCCTGACTGGTCGTCCCTTCGTGGACTGCATCCCACCAACCGAGAAAGTCAGCACCTACAATAATGTGCGTTGTTTGTTGCTTGAAGCGAAATGACAGTGGAAAGAAAATCGGAAAGGAAACCAGGTTCCATGGTCCTGATTGTGAAGTCAGACTTTGTGCAGTCCCATGTTTCAAAATTTTTCATACCTGGGAGGTTTACTAAACCAATATGCAGTGCCTAGTAATATAACACCCTTGCTTGGACAAATTTTCAGTGTTTTTGGTTTGATTCTTCTAGATTGTAAGCTCGAAAGAGTAGGGCCCTCGAACCCCTCGTGTATCACATTGTATTGTTTTCGTACTGTCGCATGTTCTGTCTCCCTTTGTAATGTACAGCGCTGAGCGAACTATTGGCGCTTTATAAATGCTATAATAATTACATTATTGAATTATTATGTAAGCAAAAAAAGCGTAAATTGCAGTATCTATACCATAGTTTGTAGACACTATAACTTTCACACAAAGCAATCAATATACACTTATACAACTTTGAGTTTACTATATAATTTTTTTACAGCGGAAAGTAAATTATATTTCTTCAAAATTTTTGGCTTTTTTGTTTATAGCGTGAAAAATAAAAAGCGCACAGGTGATCAAATACCACTGAAAGAAAGCTCTATTTGTGTGAAATAAAGGATGTTAATTTCGTTTGGGTGCAGCATTGCATGACCGCGCAATTATCAGTTGAATTAGTGCAGCGCCGAGTCATTAAGGGGGGTAAATCCTCTGGAGCTCAAGTGGTTAAAGGATACTCCACATATTGATTGAACAACCCCTTTAGTTTGTGTAACCGTTTTTTTTTGTTTTTTTTTAATTTTGTGTGTGTGTGTGTGTGTGTGTGTGTGTGTGTGTGTGTGTGTGGTTTTTATTTTGTTTTTAACCTGAGATGTAAATTCTTAGACTGTAGGCTCATTAAACAAAGGATGGCCATCAACATTCCGCTTTTCCTGTGGGAAAATTCTTGTGCACACATCTGGCTTAAAAATACAGCTGTAATAAACTGGTGTAGAGCCTTTGTCTTACCTTTTTGTCTCCTGTCATCAGACCACCAGACTTTTTTGCTCTTTGCAGTGCAGAAGAACTGTTGGTCAGAATGTTCACTTTAAAGAAAGTAGAGGGGAAATTAATGAATGAAGCATGTAAAGAAATTCACCTAATATCCAATAAAGACACCCTATATGTTAGAAACAGTGTGCTCACAAAGGGAATACATGCTGGTTTTTTTTTTTTTTTTTTTGAGGCGAAATTCATCTAAGTATCCCAGTGTATATGTTGTTCATTTGATTAAAATGGCTTCTAAAGCAGGCCTTCACTCTAAAAGTGGTCTTTTTCTCCCTATTTATATATTATAGGTACTTTTTGTATAGCACCGTCAATTTGCACAGCGCTTTACACATATATTGTACATTCTCATCAGTCATAACCCTCAAGGAGCTTACAATCTAAGATCCCTAACTTACATTCATATATACACATACTAGGGCAAATTTAGACAGAGCCTATTAACCTACCAGCATGTCTGTGTGAGAAGAAACCGGAGTGCCCAAAGGAAACCCACGCAGGCACAGGGAGAACATGCAAACTCTGCACAGGTAGTACTGTGGTTCAGTCTAACAGACGACCCTAGTTCTGCTAGGTGGAAGTACTAACCACTTAGCCACTGTGCTGCCCTCCCTGCAGCCTTGTTTAAAACGCCAGTGTTTTTGTAATCTTTTTAAAAATGTCCTTTCTAGTGACATTTTCGCCTATGTGAGAATGGTGTGTCCTTGCTCCCACAGCCTCCTGGGATATCCCCATCACATATAGCAGGGGCTGCTGGAGCAGAGATAAGAGGGCAGAGCTGCTGATGTCATTGGTGGTCAGCTGCTTGAACCCAGAAGTAGATGGCAGTTTGGGACCTGGTTTGTATGGCAGCTTGGAGTTGCTGATCAGATGATGAGTATGTGAATTGAGGACAGCACTGCAGAACAAGAAAGAAGGCTATATTTAAAATGGAAAGGAGGGGGGGGGAGTGGACATTCAAAACTTACAGGATTGGTAATTTGTTTAAAAAAAATAACCAGTCTGTTACCTCACACACGTTGACCATCTGGTAATGGCCTACTTGGAAGGGGTTCTGATGTTAAATGCTTAGTCTCATTCAGTTCACACTTTGGATGTGAACCTACCTTAGAATATTATATTTTTATATAAGTGAATAATGCAACACATATTACTTAGTACAGTCAGGAACAGAGCAAGTTAGTTTATCCTCCTGTGAAGCTCACAAACCATGCATTTACACATTGGGAGGCAACACAGAGACTGGCACTTTAGCGTGGCCATGGAGAAGCTCTGTATACTAAGCTGTGTATGGCTTCATGTATACTGGCATGAAAAAGAACATAATTACAGAAGAGACCTAGGGAGGCTCTCTTCTGTCATTAAAAAAAAAACTTACCTGTCTGCATTTTTTTTTTTTTTTTTTTTCTTTTTAAATTGCCACTTTAGTTCTACTTTATGTATAATCTTAGTTTTTATTGCTTTTCAAATTTTAAACAAGAGTGGGAAAATATACCTAGATCTGATACATTGGTACAGAAAAGACCGATTATACAAATGACTGCAGAATAACAAACATATACAAGCAGGATTAGTAATGTCCATTGGAATATTAGTCATGGAGCTCGGAGAAATAAAAATCAGTCACCTGGGAGACCACATAGCTCAGGCCTGTTAGGCCTCCATATTGGGGTGTTATATGACAGGCAAAAGTGTATGACACCGCACTTCCATTGTTTACTTCTAGCCCCATCACCAAAGGTCTTCAACTCAGCTGGCCCTGGGGGAACATTATGCAAGAGCCTGTGTATTGCACACACGATCATGGTTGCAGTGCTCTGCAGGCTGCAATGCAAAAATGTAATACATTTGAAATATTATTTATTATTATTCCCTGTTATTTAACCGCGTGCCCTCCGGAGGATTTGCCCTCCTTCCTGACCAGGCCATTTTTTGCATTACGGCTCTGCGTTACTTTAACTGACAATTGCGTGGTCATGCAACACTGCACCCAAATGAAATTTACGTTTCTCTCCCCCCCAAATTGATCTTTCTTTCGGTGGTATTTGATCGCTTGTGTAGTGTGTGGTTTTTATTTTTTGAGAACAATATTTCTGACCTTTTTGCTATTAAACCTGTTCAGTAAAAAAAAATTTTAAAACTCAACTCAAATTTACGCCAAAATGTATTCAGCTACATGTTTTTGCTAGAAGAAAAAAATCCCAATACGTGTAAATTAATTGGTTTATGTAAAAGTTATAGCGTTTACAAATAGCGGTGTGTATATATACTGGGATATTTATTTATTTTTTCATTTTTTTAAATTTACTAGTAATGGCGGCGATCAGCGATTTTATAGAGTTACTGCAGTGGACATTCTGACACTGGGGGGAACTGACTTGGTGTCACTGACATTACCAGTGACATCAATACAGTGGTCAGTGCTAAAAAAAAAAAAGGCACGTACACTGTACTAATGGCACTAGGGAGGAAGGGGTTAACATGAGGGTTAACTGTGTGCTGGGAGTGTTTTACTAGGGGGCAGTGTCAGTGTGCTTCACTGTAATCACAGCCATCCAAAGCCGTGTGCCCGAGCTGACAGGGAGAACAGTTCTCCTCCCCGTCAGAGATCCTTGGAAATCACCGGGCGTCGGTGAGTAATCACCAGCCGGGACCCAGTGATTGACGCCTGCGAATGGCAGAACGGGTAGGGCTTGCATGCACCCGTGCTGCCCTGTAGCAGTATTTCTGCTATAGGGCGGTCGGGAAGCGGTTAATGGTCACAAGTTCTATGTATGGTAACGTGTAAGCTCGTGTAGTTTTTTGTGTTTTTCCTCTTCTTATTTTTGTTTTGTTTCTTTCAGAGGCTTGATGACTTGGGCTGATAAATCAGATCTCCTCTATCAGAGCTCATACTGGCCCAGCTACAATGTTCCGTAAGTATACATTGGATATAGAAAGTCTACACACCCCTGTTAAAATGTCAGGTTTCTGTGATGTAAAAGATGAGACAAAGATTAAATCCTTTCAGAACGTTTTCCACCTTTTTTATTGTAACCTATAAAACTGTACAATTCAGTTGAACAACAAACTGAAATCTTTGGTGTAGGGAAGTAAAAGCACTTTTTTTTTTTTTTTTTTTTTTTTTTTTTTATTTTATTCCAGCACTCAGTCTTTTTGGGTATGATTCAGGTCCGAGCTCTGGCTGGGCCATTCCAAAACTTGAATCTTCTTCTGTTGAAGCCATTCCTTTGATTTCGATGTAAGCTTTAGGCTAGGTTCATATCTGTGCGGGTGGTGCCGCTCCGGATCCGCAGGAAAATCCCATGCAGCCGCACAGAGGAATGCAGACCCGCGTGCGGGTGCCATTAGTTCTAATGGCACGCCGCCCGCACTGGAAAACACAACCATACTGGGAAAAGAGGTTCCTGTGCGGACTGCGTTTTCAGAAGTGCAGGGACGACTTCTCTGTGTGTCACGGGGCACCGGAGTCCATTAAAATGAATGGGCTCTCGTGCCCGTGCAAAACGCGGCCCGCATTGCCGCATATATGTGAACCGGGGCTTGGGGTCATTGTCATGCTGAAAGATTAAATCAAATAAAATCAAAAGGTGCATCAACAAAGTATTTAAGGGTGTGCACACTTACGCAACCATATTATTTTAGTTTTTTATTTTTACTTCCCTCCACCTAAAAGATTTCAGTTTGTTCAACTGAATTGTACCGTTCTATAGGTTACATTAAAAAGGTGGAAAGTTTTGAAATGATTTTATCTTTGTGTAACTTTTTTTTTTTTTTTTTTTTTTTTTTTTTTTTATATTCCAGAAACCTGACCTTTTTTAACAAGGTTGTGTAGATTTTTTTTTTTTTTTTTTTTTTTTTTTTAATATCCATTGTACGTGCATGATTTAATTGAAGTAAAGGAAAAGTGTGTGTGTGTGTGTGTGTGTGTGTAATATAACTTTGCGTCATCCTTGAACCTGAGGAACGCTGGGGACACCTATAACTGTTATTTCACTGTACTTACCTTGGTACCAGTTTCCCGGTACCAGTGGCATTTGATTTGTTTAAATAAACACCCCACCCCCCCTTAACATTTGTAAAGTAGGAAATGACTGGAATGCATGTGGTAGTGATGGAACAGCTTGTCCATTGCCTTGCAGTGCATGTTGTTCTGGAGAGGGTTGTGCGTTTCTCTGTAAAAATGTTACATTGATTAGCACTTTTAAATGGAATTGAATCTGTAATGTCGTAATGGTCTGTTAAGGTTAATTGGATCCTGTCTAAATTGTCCCTAGTATGTGTATGTATGAATGTGAGTTGGGACCTTAGATTGTACGCCCCTTGAGGGTTAGGGACAGATGTGAATGTACAATATATGTAAAGCACTGTGTAAACTGACGGAGCTATATAAGTACTTTTGTAATAAATAATAAATCTGTCTTCCCTTTACACAGATACTTCAGTGATATATTTAATGCAAGTGGCCAGCCTGATCTTGTGAAAAAATTTGGAGACTGGTTCAGTTATTCCAAAACTCCTAGGGCTCAGATATTCAGGAGGAATCACACTCTTGTGGAGGATCTACCATCTATGGTAAAACTCATGAGGTAAGGAAGCCACAGCCCCAGTTTGAAATGGGGCATTTTCCTTTCTGGCATTTGAATTGATTTTGCTTTTTTCAACTTCTATATGGCAGAAGAATCTGTTGCAATATGCATTCTATTTATGAAGTAAAAATACAGTTGCCTGCTTAGTAGGTCTCTGGTGAACATACTGTGATTGGCTGTTTCAAATTTCAGGTACAATAACTTCCTGAATGATCCTCTTTCACTCTGCTCAAGTTGTGAACCAAAGCCAAATGGAGAGAATGCAATTTCTGCCCGCTCTGATCTCAATCTAGCCAATGGTACTTACCCTTTTGGAGCTATGCGCCAGAGGCAGCATGGTGGCACTGATATGAAGGTTGGTGAAGACCCACTAATGTGTTCATAGTGTTGTGAGGACTTGTTTAATGCAATTGATCTTTCATGGGTAAATATCCTCCGCTCTCTTCACAGGTCACCAGTTATGAGTTTGCAAAGGAGCATATGATGCTTGCAGTTAATGGCCCCACATGGTACCAGGTTCCTCCTTTTCAGTGGAGCACTTCTCCATTCAGTAACCTCATGCATATGGGTCACCCTGACCTCTGGAAGTTTGATCCTATCCTCATCAGGTGGAACTGAATTATTTTCTCAGATGTGACAAGTGACTGACTGTTCTTCCAGCAACCATTTATTATCAAAGTTGAAAAGCTTGTATTGCAGATCCTGAAATATCAACTGGCAACAGTTAGCAGTGATCCAGATTCACAATCTGCTAATGTTCATGCAGCTCTGGTGTTCCAGACCCTATTACAATTTAAAAGGGATTTTTTTTAATTTGATAAACTGATTTGATTGGCTAAGATAATCTGTTAAATGCTTTTTGATTGGATATTCGTGTCCTGCTTTGTTTTTTTCCTGTGTCAGAATGTAACTGTGTAGTAAAACTACACAAGCTTTCATACATGTGTGATTATGGTAGTACAATGTTTGAGAATAATGAAACACTCTTGTATGGGGTGATTCACACTAGCAGAATGATCAGTGACTGATCCTGAAATGCAGTTTGATACCCCATTAGCCATGCAATGGAAGGGTCAATAAACCCAAAGGGACTGTTCTGAGAACAAAGAGCTTTTATTATAATTTTGTTTTCCTTAAAGTACTTTTTTAATTTCATATGCTTTCTTTCTAATAAAAAGTTTACAGGTTGATCTTCTATGTAGCTCCTTTTTATAACTAAACTGTTCGTGGTTTTTTTTTTTTTTTTTTTTTTTTGGCCTCCTGTATTTGTTATATCCCAACTCCTGGTATGGTGGGTTTTTTTTTTTTTTTTTTAACCATACCTTATTTCTTAAAGGTTGGTTTCATAAATGGATGCTCATTCCTTGCAAATCTCATCCTTTCATCAAGGGATCTGCATGCATGAGTAAGTTTGCTTCACGGAATGATTAAAAATGCTTTCATTTAAATTTTTAACTATTTGAAAGCATAATACAAAGCGCAAATGGCAACGTGCATTAAAGGATTTTATTTATATCTATCCATCTATCCATCTATCTATCTATCCTACTTTTTTTTTTTTTTTTTTTTTTTACTATGAGCCTGCAAAGCATTGCACCCACAATCAGCAGATCACAAGTGCAATGTGAGGTGCCTGCAGACTGTCAGTGTAAGCTGTCTGCTTGCACCTCGTACGAGCAGGCAGTTGCACACGGACAGGAAGAATCCATGACCTACCTAGAGCTCTCAACAGCACCCTTGGTAGTTCATTGAGAACTTCAAGCCAACAGCCACACACTCTGTGAATGAAGGAGGAGCCCTGCAAAGCTGCATTTTATTCTTAAACTGTGACAGTGAGCAGTGGGAGAAGATTCCAGCCCTCCGGTCGCTGTCAACGGGATCGGGGAGGTGCAGGGGCAGTTGCATTTGTAACCTAATACATGATACATCCTGAATATGGGTGTAACATGTTCTGAAAGGTGAACTTCTCCTTTTTAAGCCCATAGCAAACAACAAGAAATTATATGTTTAATTGATTTGACTATGGCAAGTGTAAATCTGGTTGGTAAGGGTTACTGTATGGTGCATGCTCCATTGGTTTTTCACTGCCTATATATAAATTTTTTTTTTTTTTTTTTTTTATTTATAATTTGGCATATACCATGGGTACATAAGTCATTATGCAATTATAATGCAAATGATGCTTCAATCTAAAGTGTGTTTTTTTTGTTTTTTTGTAAAATTGAAAATGTGATGCCAACCATATGCTGTGTAACATAATAAATAATAATGTGAATGACTTCAGTGTTACATATCGCAATGAAAAAACATACGTATAGTGCAAGAAGGTCTACAAAGAAAATGTTATATTGTGATCCGCAAAGTTTAGAAATGCAATATACTTTTGTCGTGTGTAACAAGTCTGTTCCAAAATTGTCAACCACCATCAATTAAAATTGGCACCAAATCTTCTACACACCACAACCGGGTGAATTCAGCACTCACCAGAAGCAGAAGCTGAAAAGTGCACAGCATATCCTACTGATCTCTTGAGCAGCTCTCTTATCAGCCAAACAAGATTTGTCTGTGACGGCTTGAAAGCACCTCTACTCCTCCTGGTCTTGATGGACCTGTACAACAGCATGGATGTGCTCACATAAGGAGCAGACAAAATAAGGCCATAGTGCAGTATTTTTTCATTAAAATCAATTAAAACGTCAGTAATGGAATTTAAGCAATCAGATAAAACTGCAACAGAAACTCACATGAAAAGCAAGTTCTTGGGAACTGTCTTTCATTTACAGACTTTGCGAATCACAATATCATTTTCTCTGTGGACTTTCTTGTGTTTATTCTACATATTTTTTACTTTTTTTTTTTTTTTTTTACTGTGATGGATATATAATAATGAAGTCCCTAATCACCGTAATATGTTTACATACTACTTTCACTGAGTGAGTTATTATTTTACACTGTACATGATTTGGCACTGCATTTGCAATTTTGATTATTTAGTGTTTGTATATTTAATCCTTTTGCTGGCTGTCTACCGCCACACGTAGCACTGACTTTTTATATTTTTTGTTTTTGCTTAATTTTTTTGCCGCCTTTGAGCTTGATGCACTTTCTTTTCTGTCCAGGGCTGTGAATAAATTCTGCTTACAGGTCTTTAGGAAGCTATGCCATTGTGCTGCCTAACCCATGTTTTTGGGTTTTTTTTTTTTTTTTTCCTTTTTAACACACAGTATGACTCCTTTTTTTTTTTTTTTTTTTTTTTTTTTTTTTAATGTAAGGATGGCCACAAGGGTTGGTCAGTGGTTTGATGCATCTTTAATTTAAAGGGAACTTGCCAAGTCATAGAAATATGAGCTGCCAGTGCTGACTTGAAAATGATTTCTCCATGGCAGTTTTTCCTCATCCTTGCCTCACTACTTAAAGTGGAGATCCTGTCAAACTTTTTTTTTTTTTTAATGCTAATTTGGAAACTTTTTTCCTAGTATCCTGTCCTGTGACTTGTGGTCGTTGGCACAAGAAGTAAGATGAGATTTCTTAAGTGAGAAGGTGAATGCCAATAAAAGTTTCATATTTAAGTCTGAAGGGTTAGAACCTTTTAAACAGTGATTGCTGGCTTTATCTGCCCATCCTCTGTTCTAGTGAGAAGGGCTCATCAACGCCTGGTGCTACAAAAAAAATTTGGGCTGAATGTTCAATTTTCTTGAGTTGCTGGCTCCACAACACGTTCACAGGCTTCAAATTCCAACAAGCATTTGGGCCCCATGTCTTGCACGTTCTAAAACAAGTAATTAATGGCAGCCCACATATTTTGTCCTTTGACAGGTAATTGCTAAAGTTCCTCTGTAAAAGAATAACAAGGGGTATGTAGCAATTATTATTTTTTGTCCGCTTTATTGTTCTTGGGATTGTCCTGCCACATTTTATAAACCTGTTAGGTAAAGTGTATGTATAAGCCAGTGACTCAGATGTTGGCCTTTAAATCCTCACTTCTGATTGCAAGTGTGCCTACAGGCCTTGGTCAGCCCTTCTTTACTGATAGGTGGCATATACTTTTTAAAACTTCTTTTCATCACATTAAAGCAATATATTTCATCATGTTTTGGAATTCTCATATCCACAAAGCACTTTGTAGTTATAGAAGTATATATTCATCTATGGATTACAGGTGTGCAGTTAGTTCTGCACTTCTGTGACCCATTTTCAGCCAACAGTGGGCTAAAGCTGGTCCACCCAAAAGCCTGGACTGACACCTGGCTCAGCCCCTCCGCAATATGCTGAAAGCCTAAGTCAGCCCCTCTCACCCCCTCCACAGTCTAGTGCTCCAGAGGGGCAGTTCTTAGTGCAGTGCCGGCAGGGGACAGATGCAGCATCAGATTGATGCTGCAGCCACCTAGGTGAATATAAATGTAGTGTGTTTTTTTGTTTTTTACGTCCCAGTCAATGTCCATAAATCAACAGTGTAAGTGGCCATATTGTGCTTGCTGTACTACTTTTTCTCTCAAACATTTGCTATAAGCATGACCTGCAGTATAATTGACATCAGAATCCAATATCTTACTATTCTCCTGTCTGTACTATCCAACCACCTAATGGCAATATCCAACCTCCAAATGGCAATATCAATATCCTCTAATCTGTACCACATAGACCTTCCATTTATTCTTGCAAGATGTAGATTGTTAGGCTGACTTTGTCTCATAGATCAAAATCTTATCTAAAGAATCCTTTTGATTTTGTCTTTGTATAATATGATCGTGGATTGGCCAGTCCTGGGCCATATCCACATTCCTTGCATGGGTTTCTTATGTATTACTTTTAGATTAAAACCTCGTGCTTTATGTTGGTGCCAGATGTTTATGATCGGAAAAAAAGTACCAAAAGCATTCAGGTATTCTAATCCTCTGGTATCTGCCTTCTTGCTAAAAACTCTATGCAATAAGATTTTGAAGCTGCTGCTACAAGTGAGCAATACTTGTGTGTCTTTTTACCTTGATTTTTAGGCCTCGTGCACACTAGTGTTAAAAGTGCTGCTTTTAGAGGTGTCTGGTGTGGTGTGTTTTTTTTTTTTTTTTTTTTTTTTTTGTTTTTTTTTTTTGTTTTTTTTTTAAGCCACGTTCGCCTACTGTATGTGTACATGCACACATAGGTGTTTAGAGGCAGAAAAAAACGCACTGCTGATGCATCCAGAAGCAGCAGAATTTGGGCAGAAAATGCTTGACATGTATAAAGGCGTGAATTTATTCTGGCCAATGAAATGACTTAACCCTCAAGCGCTTGCCGTTCCCAAACGCATTTACATGTGTCAAGTATTTTGTTTCTGCCAAAATGCCAAGAGAAAAGGCATTTAAAGTGGAGCTCCACTCACGCTGTCAAAAAATAAGTCAGCAGCTACAAAACTGTAGCTGCTGACTTTTAAAAAAAAAAAAAAACAGCCACTTACCTGTCCCTCGGTCCTGCGGCGTGTCCCCTGCAGCCCGTTTTACCAGCCGTCCTGTATTCCAGGAGGCCGGCATCTTCAGTGTGGGCACCCGGCTGTGATAGCTTGCCGCTTCACAGCCGGGTACCCTCTGCGCATGTGCGAGTAGTGCTGCACTTCATGAATGGTCCTGTAGTCTTCTGGGACTTGTCACGTATCCCAAAGCCTACAGGGAGGGAGGACACCTTCCGATCACCTAGCCGATCGGACCAGAAGTGAAGGCGGGTACCTGTCTAATTGGGGTACCCACTCACCCCCCCCCCCGCCCCCCAAAGGTGCCAATCCTTAATGGGGAGCAGTCCTTAAAGTGGAACTTCCCCTAAAGTGGAGCACCGCATTAAGATAGCTGGGCTAACACCCTGCGTATATGGGACTTAAAGCTTGTCCTGCACTTATGTTTGTATAGACAGAATGCTGTGTTTGTGTTTAAGAATTGTATAGACCACTGTCTATGTGTTTTTAATTGTAATAAAAATTGATTGTACTTTCAACCTTGAGCCATTGGATGTTTTTCTTTACTGACTACGGTGATCCCTATCCTCTTAAACATGTTGGGTGCATTATTTGAATATTAAAGTGATTAGGAAACCCTCAACTTTTTAAAAACCTATTCAGTTTTAAAATATGGTAGATATGCAAGGCAAAACATTTGTGTTTTGGATATAAATAAAAATTTAATAAAATAAAAATGGTTTATATAATAAGTGATGACATTCTCTGTTCTGAGCTGCATAGGAACTAGGGGACGAGAAACGGCAGCACACTGACCTTCCCATTGTAAGGCTGTGCGGAGGAAGCGGAAGTCTGATCATTGGAGGATCGCAGTTTCCAGCACAGCCAGAAGACTGACCACGCTGTGCTATCATCATGCTTAGTTTGGTCAGTTTTTAATAGGAAAGCAGAGGGACTGGCAGGAACATCAGGAATTTCACACAAAGGAAGCAATATTTATTATTTTTTTTATACAAGATTTATATAGTGCCAACAGTTTGCTCAGCGCTTTACAATATAACAGGAGACAATAAAGTTCAATACAAGAGGGATAGGAGGGCCTGATCCTTGACTGCTAAAATATCCTGTTCTTTGTCCTCCTAGAATGTAAGCTCCAAGTACATGGTACAGCAGGCACATCAGGAATATGAAATATTGGCTTTACATATTCTTTAACTGTCATTCCCAACCCCGGCTGGTCAACCAACCATTGTATCTTACAGTCCTTTTTTTTGTTTGTTTTTTTTGTAAGTCTTGCCTGTGTATGTGACTAAAAATGACTTACATTTTTAATGACATTTTGGAAAATTGGCCTCCAAATAATAAATTCATACGCCACTTCTATGAATGAAGGAAAAAAACCTTCTGTGTGCAGCAGCTCCCCTAGCCCCCTCTACTACTTACCTGGGCCCCATCTCGATTCATCGATATGCACGAGAGCAGCGGCTCTCTGGGTTTCTTCCTCATTGGCTGAGACAGCTGCAGGAGCCATTGACTCCTGCTACTGTTAATTACAGCCAATGAGGAGAGAGTGGGTTTGCGGTGTCAAGGAGCGCTCCTTGTGTCAATGGACACGCAGCAGCTCAAGAGCGAGCTTGCTCAGGTGCCCCCATAGCAAGCTGTTTGCTATGGGGACATTCAGCAGGAGGGAGGGGCCAGGAGCACCAGCAGGGAACCTGAGAAGAGGATTGGGGCTGCTCTGCAAAACCACAGCACAGAGCAGGTGTTCGGGATCCAGGTATGACCAGAGATGTGTGGACTGACACCGGGAAACAGCAGGCTTCAGAAATGATTAAATAATATTTATTATGAGCTGCACAAAATAAACAAACACAGTGCAAAACAAACCTTAAACTAATGGGTGCAGTCAGGGCTGGAGAGGTGGAGTGGTCAGGCAGGCCGGGTCAGGAATAATCAGGCAGAAAGGTACAACGGGAGCAGGCAGAAGAATGGTCAGGAATAGCCGGGGTCAGTGCAGGTGGAGTTCTGTCAGAGTCGAGCAGGCAGGAGACAGGAAACGGCACATGGGAAACAAACACCAAGGCACTGACTGCAGGTCTGGCCATTCCTTAAATACACCTCCTGCAATCAGCCTCAGGTGATGGCTGATTGCAGGAATGAGCCTCTGGTTGCTGAAAGTACCCGCTGGCCAGCACTGGTACTGCAGCCCACAAGGCAGGTGAGTCCCATCACCATTGGCAAGTCCGTTCCTGACAGTACCCCCTCCAAACAGTCCTTAGTGGGCAAAATGTTCCACCGCCCGGGTCAGGTAACTGGCTGAATATCGGGCTGGCACGTCAGGCCGGGCAGTGGGCGGAGGCACGTCGGGCCGGGCACCGAGTCACCTGGCTCGACAGTGGGCACCGAGGTACCAGGTCGTCAGGCTGGATCGGGTCATCGGGCTGGATCATGAACACCAGGTCATCGGGCTGGATCACGAACACCAGGTCATCAGGCTGGGTAGGAACATCCGGCTGGGTAGCGTACACTGGGTCATCGGGCATCAGGGTATTAGGCTGAATTGCGGGCGCCGAGGCACCAGGCTGAACCACGGAAGGGGGGTTCTCAGACGGCAGGCTGACCGGTTTGGATACTGACAGGATGGTACGGGTTGGAAAGAATTTTTGCCTTTTCCTGGTTTTAGTTACTGGAGCACTGTAAGTAAGCGCAGGTTTGTAAATGGATAGAGCAGCTCTAGGCAGAGAAGAGCTGGGGGATGGAACAAAGGAGGGAGCAGCTGCTACAGAGGACTTCTTTACAGGGTTAAAGGCAGGATAGGTGCAGCGAGTGGGAGCAGGGGACTGACGTGGTAGCTAGCAGGGTATACTGGCCTGTCATTGGGGGTGCTCTCGGTAGTACAGGAAGAAAGCTTTGAGCAGAGGAATGATGAGAAGCAGGACTGGTTTGTTGCAAGCTGACTGAGACTGGGTGTAACAAGTCTGCCCAGGACTGTAGTATAGGTTGAACACAACTCCGCTTACACATAGCCTGTCTGACCAAAGGCTGCACTGTGTCTATACACTCCTAGCACATGAGATGGACAAGCTGCATAATGCTCATGGAAGCAATCTGGATCCTCCTCCAACAACCATACCAGCGATTCCACTTGATCTGCACTGAATGGGGGAAAAAAAAAGTCATCCCTGCTTTCAGGGGTACTAGCTGAAGCCAACTCCACACAAGCCTGAATTAATGGTTGCACTTCAGAGAACTCTGTGCCCTGATCTATCGGGGAATGTGCGACCCCTATGCATTCTAGCAGCTGATCCCTGGTATACTCCTGCAGAGTCTCATAGGCATATTCTTTGTCATCAAAGACTAGCAGACACAAGTATATAACCTCCTCCGGATGCATCCTTCACAACAATAAGCCAAGATGGTTCCTTGTGCAGCCACTTCTGGTCAGAAATGGCCTTGGTGTGTCAGGGATCCAGGTATGACCAGAGATATGTGGACTGACACAGGGAAACAGCAGGCTTCAGAAATGATTAAATAATATTTATTATGAGCTGCACAAAATAAACAAACACAGTGCAAAACAAAACAAACTAATAGGTACAGGTGCAGTCAGGGCTGGAGAGGTGGAGTGGTCAGGCAGGCCAGGTCAGGAACAATCAGGCAGAAAGGTACAATGGGAGCAGGCAGAAGAATGGTCAGGAATAGCCGGGGTCAGTGCAGGCGGAGTTCTATCAGAGTCAAGCAGGCAGGAGACAGGATACACTAAACGGCACATGGGAAACAAACACCAAGGCACTGACTGCAGGTCTGGCCATTCCTTAAATACACCTCCTGCAATCAGCCTCAGGTGATGGCTGATTGCAGGAGTGAGCCTCTGGTTGCTGAGCACCTGCTGGCCAGCCCTGGTACTGCTGCCCACAAGGCAGGTGAGTCCCATCACCATGGGCGAGTCCTGAAAGCTCCTGAAAGCAGGTGTGTGATATATTTTTATTTATTTATTTTAAATCTGCCTTTTTTAATTTCACTTTAAAGCTGAAATCTAGGCTTTGTGCAAGGTATTCATTAAAGCAGCCTTGTAATCAGATACATGTTGAGGTTTTACTGTTTACATGAAAATAGTATAAGTACCTGAATTTGACCTGGTATCATGCTCACATTGTAGAGGCAGTGTAAGAGGCTGAGATACAGTGCATGGAGACAGTCAAAACATGCGCTGACAAAGTATTCTGATGGTCAGAGAAAGCAGAGTAACAGAGATGAGTTCATCACTGTGCTGCTTCTCTATTCGTTGTCCAGTCACAGGCTGGAACAGGTCCAGGATGACCTGGGCTCAGAGACGGGGTTGAGTGATGCAGGTCAGCAGATTGATGACAACTAGGGGCAGGGAAAAAAAAATATTGTTGGGGAACGAATGTGAATATTGCTGCAAAAGCTGGTTTTGCTATTATCTTTGCATGTACACCTATACACACATTTTAACTAAAGAATAAATGGTTTTTGATTGGTAGATAAAATATGTGGCCGAACCGTTCTGCCTGGGCTTCCTCGTGAGGAGCAATGCGTCTCAGCCAATGGTCCCCTTGACCGGCAAATCTTCCAGTGCTCTGCCAAGGCAGGTATTAGAGCTCAAAACCAGTTCTCTGCTACCCCAAACCACAAGTTGGAACTTAGTGTAGGGTGAATGACTCGATCTTTATTAAACACAGCTCGGTATATACAGTGGGGCAAAAAAGTATTAGTCAGCCACCAATTGTGCAAGTTCTCCAACTTAAAAAGATGAGAGAGGTCTGTAATTGGCATCATAGGTAGACCTCAACTATGAGAGACAAAATGAGAAATAAAATCCAGACAATCACATTGGCTGATTTGGAAAGAATTTATTTGCAAATTATGGTGGAAAATAAGTATTTGGTCACCTACAAACAAGCAAAATTTCTGGCTCTCATAGACCTGTACCACCTTCAAGAGGCTTCTCTGTCCTGCACTCATCCTAGATTGTAAGCTCGAAAGAGCAGGGCCCTCAATCTCCTCATGTTTTGCATTGTATTGGTATTGTTCTGTCACATGTTCTGTCCCCCTTTGTAATGTACAGCGCTGAGCAAACTATTGGCGCTTTATAAATACTGTGTAATAATAATAATTACCTGTATCAATGGCACCTGTTTGAGGTTGTGGACAGGTGGCTTTTATACTGATAACAAGTTCAAACAGTCACACTCCAAACTCCACTATGGTGAAGACCAAAGAGCTGTCGAAGGACACCAGAAACAAAATTGTAGACCTGCACCAGGCTGGGAAGACTGAATCTGCAATAGGCAAGCAGCTTGGTGTGAACAAATCAACTGTGGGAGCAATAATTAGAAAACGGAAGACATACAAGACCACTGATAATCTCCCTTGATCTGGGGCTCCAAGTGAGATCACACCCCGTGGGGTCAAAATGATCACAATGGTGAGCAAAAATCCCAGGTCCACACGGGGGGACCTAGTGAATGACCTGCAGAGAGCTGGGACCAACGTAACAAAGGCTACCATCAGTACCACACTACGCTGCCAGGGACTCAGATACTGCAGTGCCAGACGTGTCCCCCTGCTTAAGCCAGTACATGTCCGGGCCCATCTGAAGTTTGATAGAGAGCATTTGGATAATCCAGAAGAGGATTGGGAGAATGTCATATGGTCAGATGAAACCAAAAGAGAACTGTTTAGTAGAAACACAACTCGTCGTATTTGGAGGAGAGAGAATGCTGAGTTGCATTGAAAGAACACCATACCTACCATGAATCATGGGGGTGGCAACATCATGCTTTGGGGCTGTTTCTCCACAAAGGGACCAGGATGACTGATCCATGTACAGGACAGAATGAATGGGGCCATGTATCATGAGATTTTGAGTGCAAACCTCCTTCCATCAGCAAGGGCATTGAAGATGAAACGTGGCTGGGTCTTCCAACATGACAATGATCCCAAACATACCACCCGGGCAACGAAGGAGTGGCTTCGTAATAAGCATTTCAAGGTCCTGGAGTGGCCTAGCCAGTCTCCAGATCTCAACCCCATAGAAAACATTTGGAAGGAGTTGAAAGTCTGTGTTGCCCAGTGGCAGCCCCAAAACATCACTGCTCTAGAGGAGATCTGCATGGAGGAATGGGCCAACATACCAGCAACAGTGTGTGCCAACCTTGTGAAGACTTACAGGAAATGTTTGACCTCTGTCATTGCCAACAAAGGGTATATAACAAAGTATTGAGATGAACTTTTGATATTGACCAAATGCTTATTTTCCACCATAATTTGCAAATAAATTCTTTCCAAATCAGCCAATGTGATTCTCGATTTTTTTTTTTTTTTTCTCATTTTGTCTCTCATAGTTGAGGTCTACCTATGATGCCAATTAAAGGCCTCTCTCATCTTTTTAAGTGGGAGAACTTGCACAATTGGTGGCTGACTAAATTCTTTTTTGCCCCACTGTACAGCTTCAACCCCACCAGACAGCCTGGCACCAGGCTTTCCCCACCCAGAACAAAACCCTACAACCCAACAATACAGTATGAACTCAATTAGAAGTGAAAGACTACAAGGTCACATTTCCCTAAACAAACCGTGTAGAATGCCGGTCTACATACCAGCTGCTAAATATATACAGCTTTACCAAGGGGATAAAACCAGAACAGAAAGGGCAAAATGTTATCACAAAAGGGACGGTTTGTCACAAAAAGTAAAATGTCCATTCTTATTGGTGCTGTTCACAAAATGTTATGATCTTAGGCATAGTCCTCCCAATCAGAAGAGTGCAAGTGATCAAAGCCTGGGTTTTTTGGCCATAGGGCAGTAGTTTCTTAGTGAAAGGCAATGCAGAAGAACCCATTCAGTCATGAAGGGCTTAGGTCAGGGGTAGGCAACCTGCAGCTCTCCAGCTGTTGCAAGACTACAAGTTCCATCATGCCTCTGCAAATCATAGCTGTAACTGTCAGTTTTGTAATGTTGCAATGCCTCATGGGAAATGTAGTTCCACAACAGCTAGAGAGCCACAGGTTGCCTACCCCTGGCCTAGGTTAACCCCTCCTCATCTGACGCATACAGTGCAGAGCACAAAGAAAGTGCAAAGAAGCAATTTCCCACATCTGAGAGACATGATCCTTTGTTACTGGCATTCTGCTCCCTACATTTGTCATGTTATCTGTCAAGTGCATGGGACACACAGAGCAGCAGTAGTCACAAAGGCTTACAAGTCCCCCACTCATCTGTTCTCTGCGTGTTGTAAGTTTAAACTCTAGTGCAGGACTATCCACTCAATGGAGAGGAAAAGGTTGCATATAAACAAAATTGGTGGTTTGGGGTTGTAAAGTACTCTTTATAGGTCTTACACTGCTTTTTTTTCCACCCCAGCAAGTCTGCTAACATTTCAGTATAAAAAAAGTTCCACAGACCAGTTCAGTGCACTAAATGTTCCAGCTTTCAGAAATGTCAGTCAGGAATTTCATTTAGATTCAAATGGAGATCAGTAGATATGCAACAGGGATCCTGCAGATTCCAATTGAGATTCTGTAAGATCCTGGAAGTTTAAACATCAAAAGAATAGTAGCACAGTATCCTCATTAGCATAGTAATGCTTAGTACACAGGATCAGATAATCAGCCTGATCATCATTCAACTTTTGTTTTTTGTTACTAGCCTCATATCGAAACTGAAGAGGTTACTAAAATTACGAAAATTCTCGTACAATAGAATACAACTTTGGAAGTGATGTAATGTATTCACTCGTTTCTGAGCATGTGTGGTCTTGGGCTCTTTTTTTTTTCCCTGGAAGAATACTGTATTGATTAAGTGCAAATTGCACGGTTATCATACGAGAACATTTTCTCCTTTGCTCCTTCGGATATTGTGGCATGAGCTGTTGTGAGCTGTTGTGATCTGCTGTTGAAAACTGTGTACTAATGACCAGATTATCATTTACTGTGTACTGATCAAATTATCCCTTCAAAAGCGTTTTTGTTGTCCGATTTTCTAAATGTGTGTACGGGGTATAAGAAACATTTATTGAACAATTAAAATAGCACATGTCCATTTAGGATTCTTGACATTCAGCATAAGGATTGGATATGAACACTGCAAAGCTGTTAATATGCATCAGTAGCTTTTTCCTTCCCAAGTCAGCACAGGCAGCCCGATTTGACAGCTGTTAAAAAGCCGCCAATGACCAGTGTCCTACAGTGTTGCCTTGTGGCAACTCCTGCACGATACTAAAAAGGAGCAGGCAGTAACATGTTACTGCCCCCTGTACCACGCGTTCCTTTCAGTATTGCATAGGGGTTGCCATGAGGCAGTGGATAGCACTGTAGGATGCTGGGCATAGGTTGCTTTTTGACAGCTGTCAAATTGGGTTCCCTATCCTGGTTTGGGGAGCAAAGGATAGGGAATGCACATTAACAGTTTTTGCAGTGTCCACATCAATCTTTATGTTGAATGTCAAGAATCCTCCATGTAAGTGTGCCATATCAATTGTTCAATAAATGTTTCTTACTATGCTAAGGAGGGTTCAGTGCTACTATTTTTTTTTTTTTTTTTTTTTTTTTTTTGAGTATAGATCAAGGTTATGGAAACTCGCCACATATTATTATAATAATAAAAAAAAAAAGACCCCTCCTTTATTGTAGCCCTCCTCTTCTGGGCGTTCTAACTACTGTCTGTACTAGCCAAGCTCCTCCCTGCATAAACTTTTATGTAGCCTTGGGAGGGAGGAAAATACTATAAAATATATCTGAGTGGTGGAGCAGCTGAAATCACATCCAAAATAACAGCAGCCCCAGAAGTCTTGGGGCTTTTTGGAAGTATATGCAAGGTAGGCTTTTACAGGTAAACATCATAAAAGTTAACTGTAAATGCACTATATTACCCAAAGTATTGGGCACCCCTCCAAATCATTGGATTCAGGTGTTCCAATCACCTCCATAGCCACAGGTGTATAAAATGAAGCACCTAGCCATGCAGACTGCTTCTATAAACATTTGCAAAAGAATGGGTCGCTCGCAGGAGCTCAGTGAATTCAAGCGTGGTACCGTGATAGGTTGTCATCTGTGCAATAAGTCTATCTGTGAAATTTCCTTGCTACTAAATATTTCACAGTCAACTGATGGTGGTATTATAACAAAGTGGAAGCAACTGCGAACAACAGCAACTCCGCCGTGAAAAATTACAGAGGTGTCAGTGCATGTTGAAGCATGAAGTTGCCAACAGTCTGCAGAGTCAATAGCTAAAGCCCTCCAAACATCATGTGGCCTTCAGATTAGCACAACAGTGCATAGGGCGCTTCGAGGAATGGTTTTCCATTGCTGAGCAGCTGCATCCAAGCTTTACATCACTGGTACTTACCTAACTGCGTTGTGCCAAGTGTAAAGTTTGGTGGTGGTGGGATAATGGTGTGGGGTTGTTTTTCAGGGGTTGGGCTTGGCCCCTTAGTTCCCGTGAAGGGTACTCGTAAAGAGTCAGAATACCAAGACGTTTTGGACAATTTCATGCTCCCAACTTTGTGGGAACAGTTTGGGAATGGCCCCTTCCTGTTCCAACATGACTGCACAAAGCAAGGTCCATAAAGACATGGATGAGTGAGTTTGGGGTGGAGGAACTTGACTGGGCTGCACAGAGTTCTGACCTCAACCCGATAGAACACCTTTGGGATGAATTGGAATGGAGACTACGAGCCAGGCCTTCTCGTCCGACATCAGTGCCTGACAAATGCTCTGCTGGAAGAATGGTCAAACATTCCCATAGACACACTCCTAAACCTTGTGGACAGCCTTCCCAGACACGTTGAAACTGTTATAGCTGCAAAGGGTGGGCCAACTCAATATCTAACCCTACGGACTAAGACTGGGATGCCATTATTGTTCATGTGTGTGTAAAGGCAGGTGCCCCAATACTTTTGGCAATATAGTGTATATTCTTTTTGTTGAAATTAATGGTCTGTTGACAGGGTCTCTAAGTTGAATGTAGTTTCCTCCTCAGCAGCACAACTCTGATTTACAATAAAATTAAAACCAGGTAATCGTGCATTTGTATAGCACTATGTGATCATACAAAAAGGTATGATGGGCATATACAGTGGGGATCGAAAGTTTGGGCACCCCAGCTAAAGATTTGTATTAATGTGCATAAAGAAGCCAAGGAAACATGGAAAAATCTCCAAAAGGCATCAAATTACAGATTAGACATTCTTATAATATGTCAACAAAAGTTAGATTTTATTTCCATCACTTACCCTTTCAAAATAACAGAAAACAAAAAATGGTGTCTGCAAAGTTTGGGCACCCTGCAGAATTTATAGCATGCACTGCCCCCTTTGCCAAGCTGAGACTTGCCAGTGTCATGGATTGTTCTCAATCATCGTCTGGGAAGACCAGGTGATGTCAATCTCAAAGGTTTTAAATGCCCAGACTCATCTGACCTTGCCCCAACAATCAGCACCATGGGTTCTTCTAAGCAGTTGTCTAGAAAACTGAAACTGAAAATAGTTGACGCTCACAAAGCTGGAGAAGGCTATAAAAAGATAGCAAAGCGTTTTCAGATGTCAATATCCTCTGTTCGGAATGTAATTAAGAAATAGCAGTCATCAGGAACAGTGGAAGTTAAAGCAAGATCTGGAAGACCAAGAAAAATATCAGACAGAACAGCTCGCAGGATTGTGAGAAAAACCATTCAAAACCCACGTTTGACTGCACGATCCCTCCAGAAAGATCTGGCAGACACTGGAGTTGTGGTACACTATTCCGCTATAAAGAGATACTTGTACAAATATGGTCTTCATGGAAGAGTCATCAGAAGAAAACCTCTTCTACGTCCTCACCACAAAAATCATCGTTTGAACTTTGCAAATGAACATATAGACAAGCTTGATGCATTTTGGAAACAAGTTCTGTGGACCGATGAGGTTAAAATTGAACTTTTTGGCCGGAATGAGCAAAGGTACGTTTGGAGAAGAAGGGGCACAGAATTTAATGAAAAGAACCTCTGTCCAACTGTTAAGCATGGGGTTGGGATCAATCATGCTTTGGGGTTGTGTTGCAGCCAGTGGCACAGGGAACATCTCACGAGTAGAAGGAAAAATGGATTCAATAACATTTCAGCAAATTTTGGATGGTAACTTGATGCCATCTGTGAAAAAGCTGAAGTTAAAGAGAGGATGGCTTCTACAAATGGATAATAGGATCTAAACACACCTCGAAATCCACGGGGAATTACATCAAGAGGCGTAAACTGAAGGTTTTGCCATGGCCTTCACAATCTCCTGACCTCAACATAATTGAAAATCTATGGATAGACCTTAAAAGAGCAGTGCGTGACAGACAGCCCAGAAATCTCAAAGAACTGGAAGACTTTTGTAAGGAAGAATGGGCAAAGATACCTCAAACAAGAATTGAAAGACTCTTGGCTAGCTACAAAAAGCGTTTACAAGGTGTGATACTTGCCAAAGCGGGCAGTACAAGATATTAACTCTGCAGGGTACCCAAACTTTTGCAGACGCCATTTTTTGTTCTCTGTTATTTTGAAAGTGTAAATGATGGAAATAAAATCTAACTTTTGTTGACATATTATAAGAATGTCTAATCTGTAATTTGATGCCTTTTGGAGATTTTTCCATCTTTCCTTGGCTTCTTTATGCACATTAATACAAATTTTTAGCTGGGGTGCCCAAACTTTCGATCCCCACTGTAGTAGTGGGCTTAGTACAACATATCCATCTACCACAGAGTCAAAAATTCTGTGGTTGCATATGGACAGCTGAATCAGGTTTGTAAACAGGATTTCTCAAAACTCTCTTTACCCTACATCTATAATTGATTCACTTCATCTCCCTAAAGTTTACACACAGCTTTAGGTGAAATTATGATCTTGTGCTTTAACATTGATTTTGAAACCTTCTAGCAAGTACACGGGCATGGCATTTTTCCTTGTCTATAAAAGTCAATGAAGGCAAAGGAACTGAGATCACTTGTTCAGCGTTGACCTAGGCACTTTTGATTTTTCTTCTTAAAACTAGATTTACTTTAGCATCTCCTATCATGTTTGTTTGCGTACACTAAGCACAAGATGAGTTTGCTGTTAGTAACCCCCAAATAATTACATTAGACTCTTTATTGTAAAAGGGTTTAATGTCACATATACATTGAGCATATTACAAATAAATTCAGTAGTTATTTCATTACATTTTTTTTTTTTTAAGTTTTTGTTGTATTTCTGCTATAAAACTTTAGTGTCAAGAATGTACTGTATATACAATACAATCACTCACTTGTAGAGGTAGATACATTTAAAGTGGCTTTCCATTAGTCTGTTCTTCTTTAAACATTTTAAAAAAATCAAAGTTTTGTAGAACGCCTCTGTGGAGTAGTGTTCCGTATTTAAACTGTCCTATTGTGGGGTACCTGAGATACAGGAGAAAAAAATGCATTGCTGTTTGGCTTTTTCACCCTTTGCATGTTTCCTTTGCACTAGAGGATTATAGAAAGCATGGGAACTGAAGCTCTAATAGGGGGGAAAAACCCACACCTCCACCAAAAAAGAAGGCATAATTTTTGTTGACAACTTATTCTGGTTGTTGAGTTTTGTAGGGGAGCTAGTGTGCATATTGAGGACTTGGTCTTGGTGCAGATAGAAAATTCACATATTTTACATTGTGGTCATGCAACTGTATATTGCTTTTTTTTTTTTTTACCTGAAGCTCTTAACATAAAAGTCTGAACTGTAATCCATGTTAAAATATTCCCTATGAAAGCAATAGGAGCCCCTGGATGCCAGAGGTCAGACCCAAACATATAAAGTCAAAACCCTTGCTGAAAATTATTTGTACTTGGTGTACATTGTCCTTTTTGATTAGGGATTAGTGTTCATTACCTATCCTGTGACAAAGGCAGACACACATTTGGTTCCGAAATGAGATGTGAATTGCTGCTACATGAATTAATTGGTTGTGCAGAGAAGCAGTTTTAATGCCGTTTCTAATCTGACAGTAGGACAGAAGTCTATCCGGGAATTTAGTAGTGTTAAGTAGTCTTTGCCTCGATTTATGCAGCACTGATGGATTCAATGTTCAGCTGCTCTTTGAGCCGGAATAGCTGTTTCAGGGTGATATTGTTTCCACCACATACTATGATAACTAGAGAGGAGAGATCTTGGCTCAGTTTGCCTTCCTTTTGCAATTTCCCCAAAACATTGCTGTAAACTGCTGCTAGAGCAGCTCCACATGCTGGCTCCACAAGCATCTTTTCATCATCTACAGGAATACAAAAAAGGGTCAAATACCATACACCATATGACTTTTTATTAAGATTCTAAAAATATATTTAATTACATGTGATAACTTACCTAAAAATCTCTCAATGGCCATTACTGCATCCTGATCAGAGATTACTTCAGAGAAAACTGGATGTTCTTGAGCTACTTTCAGTGTTTGAGCTCCCACTGTTTTAGCTCCCAGAGTCTTAGCTACGCTGAAGAGGAAACAATGACTAGAGTTATTGGATTTACTTTTACAGCCACATTTTTTTTTTAAAGCATTAGTCATTCCATAACCTGAGGTTGAATAACCCTTTATCTGCCCATGACTTCTGGCTTCTCATCTGCCTGCCATGAGTTCTTTTTTCCTCCTTGCTCCAATCTCTAATATTGACCATTTTTACAACCCATTCCTCTTTATATGCCTTGTTACAAAAATGTAACAGCAATGAAATAGAACTGTAATGGCCTTGTAGGTTGGTAGAATTGGGAACTCCTATGATTTATTTAAAATAGTAAAAGGCAAACTCATAGCATTAAATGAATATTTATATTTCCCTGAGTTCAATTAAGGGCAAATAATTTCTATGACTCTTTGTACTTTTCATTATCACTGTGCACTGCCTTACGAAAGCTTGAATTCGTGTTATCTCAGGCCAATCGATACATGCAAAAAATCAATCATTTATGGACTTGTTCCTGTGCTAATCCTAAAACTGGAGAATCCACTTGTTGATTACCATTCAACTAAAGGCTCCTGTATGACAGCCAAAACAAGTACCCAATTCAATTACTATGAGATGCACATAATTTGTAAATTAAACAAAAAGCTTCCTTTACCCTCCCTGACTGTGCTGAAACCTTCATTTGTGTCTTGCATACTTCACCTCACAGACACTGCAGCTTACAGAGGAAGGAAGTCAGCCAAAAAGTAATAGGCAAGACTAGGTTTGGTCAGGTGTCAAATGAAAAGGTACAGTACAGACTTGTGAATCAGCAGTGATAATGCTAATAGCCATGTTCACTGCAATAATTTTTTCATCCCACGATAGTGCAGGAGCATAAAGCCTACATGACAGGGCCAACTTAACTTTGCTCTGACTTCAAGAGCATTGCAGCATTGTTGCCACTCTATCACATGAACCTGAATAACATGGCCTTCACCTGCAGGATCAACAGGTATTTGTGGAAATTTGTAGGGGGACCAAGAAAACTAAGTGCAAATAGACTTTTAATTAAGTGCAGCACATTATTTTATAGAAGGCTATGGTTTTATTTAAGTTTAAGGTTGTTGATGGCTTACCTGGATATTTCTGGTAAGGTCACTAATTTTCCAGCTTCCACAGCAGCATTTAAGCTATGAGCGCCTTTGGTTTCCATGGCAATGATGGGAACGTCATCCCATCCTACTTCCCGCAGGCCTTGGACCACACCACAGAGCATTCCACCACCACCTACTGACAGGGCAATAGCTCCAGGTTTTGAAGGAAGACTTTCTTTCATCTCTTTCACTAGTGAAGTGTGGCCTTCCCTGCATGAAAAAGAGAGACCATTGTAAAACCTCTGGTTTGCTTAGAAACAAAAGAATCTTGTTACATTTACAATGGAACAGCTGTGTTGAGTTAATTAGACAACATGACCTAAGCTAAGATTCCCCTCTTATTCCCCACTGGAATATATGTTCCAGTGGTGGAACATATATGTTTTAGATTTATAAAGAAACAAAGAGCTACATAGCATGGGATGCAGGAGTGAAACTGATTAAACTAGTTAGCTGCAGCCTAGGAATTGTCCATCACTGCTAATGTCTACATTTGTGTTTTGCATCTCCTCTGTCTGGTGGCATAGTCTCTTCAAAAACCATAAAATTTACAGCCATTGAGGAACAACTTGTTTGTGAGAGTTTACTAGTAACTAGCACTTAATAGCTGTACACGTTTGCGGGGATAAAAGACCAGTAAGTTTCCCAGTGCTCCCATTCTATGATGTTCCTACCACTAGCAGAAAAAATCATTACCAAGAGAAAAAACCAAAAGGAACCTGTCAAAACATAAATATTGGAACCCTTTTCTTTCCCTCACCACCAGTTAAAGCCCCTGATCTGGAATATGTATATTCTTATAAATTGTCCTGATGCTGCACTGGCTGCATTCCTGTTCCAGTTGTAAAACAAAGATAACGGAGACAGCCCCTGAATATGCACCCCTAAAATCAAATCAGCAGTGACAACTCCACACCCTGACCTACAGGATCAATTTTTCTAGATGATTGCTACTGCTCCCCAGAGATAAGGCTGGTGTCAGAGGTTTCTGTTAATGTTTCAATATTCACTTGACTGGTCAACTGTATGTGTTAATGCTGTACTTGTGGCCGTCATATCTTCACATAGCTTTGAGCGAGTTACACCCTTGTTACCTTTGAGACAGTCAGTGAGACTGTATAATAATGTTTAAAGAAAAACATTAGACATTAAATTAGTCTTCTGATCCAGTCTTAATTGGGCAGAATGTTTTTGTCTATGGGGCAAAACACAACTCAAAACAAGCATTTTCAAAGAAACTATGTAGACCAGTAGGTTGGAAAGATTGTCCCCCATTGTAAAGTAGGCCTCCTATTAGGGTAGAAACAAGTTTGGAAGACTTTGAGAGACTATATTGTGCATCCAATCATTACCTATTATCTATAGCCATCTTTAGTGTCTTTCTGAAAATATCATGAATGCTACTATACCAAGGAAAATGCCAGTTCTTTGTGCAGAGGCTAACTAGTATTTCTCAAAAGGAATGTGTCACATTGATAGACCCAGAAATTTCACTCCCATTCAGAGTTTCTTTTCAACAAATCCATGACAAGATGAACCCTCAGCACTGATACCATCTGTCATTGCTGTAGGTCATTCCTTTCATCTACTAATCCCAAATTCTCCATTTACACAACTACCATTCTACTCCACCCTGTCCTAAACTCCTTTGTCTTTGCCTTCATTGCCTAGGCTTTTGTAACATACTTTAAAGATTACTTATTCCTTTAAATACAGGATATACTGTATGTATGGTAATGCTGTCACTTTAAAAGTTCTAGCCTCACACATTTTCTAATGTATTTATCTGAAGGAAACCTTTGAGGTCACAATAAAGATCAAATTAAACTTTCAGTGCCAGCAGATAGCTTTTTTTAATCCACAAATGACTTTCTTTGTCCCAGGGAAGACCCTCCCACGCTGGGTACATTGTAAACATGTATATGATTGAAGCTAAGCCATGACCCCTTCTATTGAAAAGATGAGTGCAAAAGACTCATTAAACAGTAGAGAACTGGACTGTTGAATGGCGGGAAGGTGGCTTAGTTTCAAGGGAGGATTAGTTCTGACATGGGGGCAGAAGTCAATCCTGTATATAAAATGCAACTGGGATCAAGTGGTTCCTCTAGAAAAACAGATGACCTAAGAATGAATAATAGTTCCCTTTTGGTCTGTTAATTACACAAATAAAGTTTCTTTTCATATCTGTTTAATAAGTGCAAAATATTGAATCTTGAGAACTTCTAACATTTGATCTGGTTACCATTATCATCGAGAGCGGACATGAAAGAAAATCCTAAATTCTGGGTTGTCACAAGAACGAGAATACAGGGGACATCTTCCAATGGGGACACTTTGGAGGAATTTCCTCTCATTTCCTGTTTTGACTATGGGACAGGAAATGAAGTGAAATCTCCCCAATGAGACACAGATGGCAAAAAAAAAAAAAAAAAAAAAAAGGTGTCAGGGGTTATAACCCTCCCTTACACTATCCAAATAGAAAAAACATGTTCGACTTTACTTCTTCTTTAAGATCTCATGCACACTGGAATTTTTCTAACACGGCTGTTAGGGGCATCTGGTAATTTCTTTCTTCCTCTAAATGCCTCTGCATGTTAGCCTATATGTCCATGCACACATAGGCAGTTAAAAGTAGAAAAGAATACTCTGCCAGTGAGTCCAAGAGCAGCTTTGTTTTGGCAGAAAAAGCACTTGACGCATGTACACGCATCGAAACACGTATTAACACTAGGCGTGTTTAGTGCTTGCTCTAAATTCATTTCAGTGGCCAAAATAAATTATTATTCTGGCCAATAAAATTAATGCTTTACAAGCATCAAGCGTCATTTTCTGCCAAAATGCTGCTGCCAGGAGGAAAGGCGTCTAGGAGAGATAGCCAAATGGCCAAGATGTGCTGATCTCACACTGCCCAAACATGGTGCCTTGGCATGTCTGTGCTCCTACTGGAAATCTTAAACAGAAAAAGCAGGAAAGCCAGAGAATAGTCAAAGAAATTAAAGGCTAATTGGATGATTTACCAAAAGCAATAGGCAATTCAGTTTGCAAAGGGAATTTGTTCCAGAGCATAGTAATTGTGGGGAAATTTCACTTTGCAAAGAATACCCAATCACATGCAAGGAAAATTAAAAAAAAAAAAACCAGCATTTTTGCTTGCGCATGAATGGGTGATGGAAGTCAGCAGAGCTTCCCCTTATTCACTAAGCACTGGAGAAAATTCTCTTGCAAAGTGAACAGTTTATTTTCTTTTAGTAAAACAACCACTATGTTTCATTATGTATCAGGGATCAGGAGCTTTCTGGGTACCTGAGAGAATTTCACAAATCACAAAAAAGTATTTTCAGTAGTACATTCTCTGTACCAAAAAGCAAAGATAACAGATGCAGTTAATATTTATTTGCTCTGATTTACATAGAACAATTATTGTGGAAAGTACAGTATCTGCTTTTCATATCTAAATTGTGAACATAAAAGTTCACGAAACGCGTAGAGTTCCATGATGTTCTCTAGTTTGTATATTCAACTGGCATTTTGTGAAAACTCAAAATGAGTGTCTTTGATCCAGATTTACAAACACAATCTCCTAGATTGTAAGGTCTAACAAGCAGGGCCCTCTGTTTCCTCTTGTACCAAATTGTATTGTAACTGTTATGTCTACCTTCATTTTGTAAAGCGCTGCGCAAATTGTTGGCATTATAAAAAACCTGTATAATATAATTATGAATTGTCCATAGTGAATCCGTTTGTGTTTTTAAAGGTTACTTGATGTAAAGTAGTTTTAGTTTTTGATATGTACAATGAGAATCTTTTTATCTATTTCTTTGTGTTTTGATGTACCTCTGAAATATCCCTTGAGCACTTGGAATGTTCTGTTTGAACCTTAGTTTCTTGGCTGTCATTCTGATCCAGTTTTGTACTTTCTAAGTCACAATCAAGAACCCGTGCACAGATCAGGTGTTCTTTCTCTACAGCTGGTGCTTTCTGGGTCTACTGACGTAAAGAACTAGAGGTAACTAGCTTCATCATAGTGGGCAGCACAGTGGCTTAGTGGTTAGCACATTTGCCTTGCAGTAAATGGGTCATGGTTTTGATTCCCAACCATGGCACCTCCTGCATGGAGTTTGCATATTCTCACTGTGCTTGCGTGGGTTTCCTCCGGGTGCTCCGGTTTCCTGCCACACTCCAAAGACATGCTGGTAGGTTAATTGGATCCTGTCTAAATTGGCCCTAATATATGTATGTATGAATGTAAGTTAGGGACCTTAGATTGTACGCCCCTTGAGGGTTCGGGACTGATGTGAATGTTCAATATATATATGTGTAAAGCGCTGCGTAAATTGACAGTGCTGTATAAGTACCTGAAATATAAATATATCATAGGAGAAGACAGGAATGGCAGTTTACACATTTCAGCAGAATTTTCCTTTAATGTTTATCAGCCTCCCACTACCTCACATATTTATGAGCCATTTCTAGAACATCCCTCTTTTTCTCACAACCATCATCCAGTTTCTTAGGGTCTATACAGTAAACCAGCGTAAAGGACAACAATGATATGCACAGAACACTAACCCAACAAATAAAAAACATGTTCACTTGTTTTCTTACTATAAACTGAAATCTGAGTTACTGCTCCTCTGGCTGCATTACTATAGTCCTTAAGCACCACATACAAGCCAAGATGTAAGACACAAAAATTCTACTAAATCGTAAGTCATAGATACTTTGAAAGAAATCCTGTTACAATAAGAACATCAAGATCCCAAGAATTGTTATCAGTGGTTTAGGAAATGTTCCAACTAAGTGGTCTTCCTTATCATTTACATACATCAGTTCCTCCTAGATCAAATCTGTATAATCAATCTATAATGTTACTGTTTATTACAGATGATGTTATAAGAAAATAGTTTTACCATATTAAAGGATCATCAAATGGGGGGATATACACCCATCCTGGGTTATTATTCACCAACTCTTTAGCATGCTCAATCGTCTCATCCAGCATCTGCAAGTTAAAGCGGAGACAATTATTATATTATTACACAGGATTTATATAGCGCCAACAGTTTGCTCAGCGCTTTACAATATAATGGGAGACAATACAGTAACAATACAGTTCAATACAAGAGGGATAGGAGGGCTCTGCTCCTTGGAGCTTACAATCTAGGAGTATTATTATACAGGATTTATATAGCGCCAACAGTTTGCTCAGCGCTTTACAATATAAAAGGAGACAATACAGCAACAATACAGTTCAATACAAGAGGGTTAGGAGGGCCCTGCTCCTTGGAGCTTACAATCTAAGATGTACCTTTTGTAATTTAGATGCCTTGATAATGTGTAAAAGCTTTATGTATTCATAAAAAATACATACACGGTTAACAAACAGCCAGGGCTATAAAGGTCCATGGTGCTTAATTAGTGGCCAGAGGGCCTAATATGACCCATTAACCACTTGCCCTCCAGAGGATTCTGGACCAGGCCATTTTTTGTGTTACTTTAAATAAAACCTGGAAGCTGATTGTTCTTTATGTACAGCTGAAACAGATTTTGCACTCTCCAGTTTTAGTAATTCAACCCCAATCAGCTTCCAGGTTTTATTGTCACAGCTTAAAGTGTTACTAAACCCACAACTGTAAAAATCAGTCTGTATATGCAGTAAAGCATGCTTGTTTAACTGGCTGTGAAACCTAATGTGTTAGTCCTCTGCATTGTGTAAAAACAGTGTTTGATCCTGTCTTTTCTGATATTCCCCTTCTTCCACAGTCTTCAATCCATCTGCTGATAGAACAAAGCCTTGGGGGGCAAGCTGTACATTCTCAGTTTGGTATTGATAGAGAATGTGCATGTGATCAGTACAAGGCCAATCAGTGCTGTCCAGACAGAGAGCCATGGGTGCTGCAGCCTCATAGGACAATCAGGGGAGAATGAAAACTCCTCCTACAAGCTTTAACCAGTGCTCTCCTGGACACTGATAGAAGTCACAAGACTGCTCTAACTGCTGATGAGAAAAGGTATTTAGCAATTTATACTTACTAAAATAATTGCATTACATGTTCTGTGTACTGTGGGAGACCAGATATAGTGAATGCAGGATCATGGGTTTAGTAACATTTTAATTGATAACCTGAAGTTAGAAGCTGATTGGCTACCATGCACAGCTGCATCCGATATTGCGCTCATCAGTTTTAGTAAATTAACCCAATTATATATTCCTTTTTACCCTTCATTTATGTATTTGTGGGAAAGTAAAAGGACCATGTGGTCAGAACCTTCAAAACACTGCACTGTGCAAATAGCTGGGCAATTCAGTTAGTTTAATTTACACAATGGGGGGGATTTACTAAAACTGGAGAGTGCAAAATCTGGTGCAACTCTGCATAGAAACCTAATAGCTTCCAGATTTTTTTTCGGTCAAAGCTTGAGAGAACAAGTTGAAGTTTGAAGCTGATTGGCTCCCATGCACAGCTGCACCAGATTCTGAGTGCTCCAGTTTTAGTAAATCCCACCAGTGAGTTCTGTCCAATGGTTCACAGGCTCCGAATAGTGGTGAACATTCCAAGTGCTGGTGGTTTTGACTGTCATATCTAATGTATTAGGGTGCTCGTAGAAATCCTCATAAAAATATCTGACTCATGAACAATATATTGTGAAAATTATCAGTGCACAAACATGACCTCCCATAAGAGCCAGGAATACATGTTATGGGTGCACTAAGTGTTTTTGCCTTATATAGGGGCCCAACAGATTGGGAAAGTCCTCCTGATTGAACAATTATTTATTTCTATCGTCACCCCTGATCCAGGAAAAATACTTCTGAACTACACATTAGTCTGTTCCAAAACCGAAACAATGATTTTAGTTATTTCCTTCCTTAATTACCACAGTTAAAACTAATATTTGTGTTGGCCTTCATGAATGTTGGGACTGTTTGAGGAGCCTAAATCTAACTCGTTAAATACAACTGATAAAAAAAGAGTTTTGTCATAGAATAAGATATAAAGTGTAACTGTTTTACAAATTATGTAACCAGATTATACGCAATACATTTTTTTTTTTTTTTTGCTTTTGACAAGTGCAAATAATTGCATGTTACTGTCTTGTTTTTTTATTTGACCTTTTATGTGAATTTTCATTATTTGCACTAGGATGTAAAAGTTGATGTGTCCTCCCTTTTCCCAGAATCAAGTGATCAAACTGTCATTGTTCCCCCAGCATGCACACACTGTGCACACTTTGGTGCCCATTAGGAGTTCTTTATAATTGGGAATAAACAGAATATTGACGTAAACTTTAAATTCTGATAAATCCCTTGCTGTGTTGATGGCAGTCTCCCAAAGGCCACAGCAATAAACACTCCATGTGTAATAGATTATCTAGCAAGCGCTACCTTAAAAACTGTTAATGATATGACAGAAAAGCAGCTGGAACACCAGAAAAAGGTAACCAATACACCTTCCAGAAAAATATAGACAGTATATAGGTGCAGCGCTATGAATAATATAGACATGTAATAAACCAATGACAATAATCAGCGTGCAATAGCGTGGTGATTAAAGTAATACAAGGTATATGGTATAACGTCCAAATAAAACCATGTGATAAGAAGATCCTGTAGAATCCCAGTTTGTAGTGGGAATATGTGATCCAGAGGTGATAGATAATGAAATAGAATGAGCACTCACCAGAAGTGCATATTAAATACGCCTTAGGAAAATCATCCGTCTTATCTGGCACGTGAAGGTTCTTCTATATTCCGAACAAGCTGCATTCACTACCAACTATCTGGTCATAGGACAGGATCCTGGGGTTCAACTTTTCCTTATTCATTCACAGCATCATCAAGTCACCTTTACGGGCAGGCACTGCAGAGGATGGTGCTCCCAGAGAGAGCCCAATAAAGGACATCACATAGTGTGATACTGTTTAAGGAACTTTATTGATGTAAATCAGATAAGAAAAGACAGATACTAACCAAAAATTTAGGATGGCCACCAGCGGTGGCTAGATGTCCAGAAGCTGTAGCCCCTTGACGCGTTTCGTGCTAAGCACGTATTCATAGGGTGCAGGGCTTACCTGCACCCTATGAATACGTGCTTAGCACGAAACGTGTCAGAGGGCTACAGCTTCTGTAGCTCTAGCCACCGCTGGGGGCCATCCTAAATTTTTGGTCAGTATCTGTCTTTTCTTATCTGATTTACATCAATAAAGTTCCTTAAACAGTATCACACTATGTGATGTCCCTTATTGGGCTCTCTCTGGGAGCGCCATCCTCTGCAGTGCCTGCCCGTAAAGGTGACTTGATGATGCTGTGAATGAATAAGGAAAAGTTGAACCCCAGGATCCTGTCCTATGACCAGATAGTTGGTAGTGAATGCAGCTTGTTCGGAATATAGAAGGACCTTCACGTGCCAGATAAGACGGATGATTTTCCTAAGGCGTATTTAATACGCACTTCTGGTGAGTGCGCATTCTATTTCATTATCTATCACCTCTGGATCACATATTCCCACTACAAACTGGGATTCTACAGGATCTTCTTATCACATGGTTTTATTTGGACGTTATACCATATACCTTGTATTACTTTAATCACCACGCTATTGCACGCTGATTATTGTCATTGATTTATTACATGTCTATATTATTCATAGCGCTGCACCTATATACTGTCTATAATAAACACTCCATGCCCATCCCCTCTGTTTGTAAGTGCAAGTACTGTAGCTACTGTATGGCCAACTTTAGAGTAAGCTTACCTCACCCACTACGCATACTGTTGCTCCTTCATCCTTAACCCTCTGAATGGTAAAGGCTGGAGTAGTGGTAGGGACAAGGATGGTGGCAGGAATTGACAGCATGCGGGCACTGTAAGCAGCTGCCAGGCCAGCATTACCACCTGTAATAACAAACTGTTGTTAATAGAAAGCTTGATGCATATCTAGTATGCTGTAATCAATGTACTGAGGAACATATCTAAAACAAACTATTCTTTTATGGCTTAAAAAATTAAATTCGATGTTCCACTTTGTTTTAAGCTCTATAGTGATGTTAAAGCAGACATAAATCCATAACTTTTTGTTAGTTTTGGATAGCATGTGGAAGGATAAGAACCTCTTTCAGGTTTTTAATGCTGTTTATCTCCCATTCAAGGAGAGCTTAAACCGCTTCCTTTTCCAGGCAGTACTAGTAGCATGGAGAATAAAGCTATATATGGGGGCCAAATAAAGAAATTACACTATATTGCCAAAAGTATTGGGACACCCCTCCAAATCATTGGATTGATCCAATCACCTCCATGGCCACAGGTGTATAAAATCAAGCATCTAGGCATGTAGACTACTTCTCCAAACATTTGTGAAAGAATGGGTCGCTCTCAGGAGCTCAGTGAATTCAAGCATGGTACCGTGATAGGTTGCCACCTGTGCAATAAGTCCATCCATGAAATTTCCTTGCTACTAAATATTCCACTTAACAAAGTGAAAGTAACTGGAAACAACAGCAACTAGGCCACAAAGTGGTACGCCACATAAAATGACAGTATGCAAAAGAAAAACAAACAGAGGGCGCATGGGCTTAGTGCATTACCTCAAAAAAACATTTATTATATAAAAGAAGTGGTAATATACTCACAAAGGATACCAGTGTCAAGGGCACATCATATAAAATACAACTAGGTCCAGTCTCACTGAATGATATACCATTTTGGTACTGGCTCTGAGAAAGAGGCAAGTCCTCAAAACGCATCAGCTGGTTGGAGGTCTAAAAATTCCCTCACAGATATCATTCAGTGCTGTATTTTATATGATGTGCCCTTGACACTGTTATCCTTTTTGAGTATATTACCACTTTTTTTATAAAATAAATTCTTAATTTGAGGTTATCCTTTTGCATGCCGTACATTTGGATTTCCTTGATCCGTTGAGGGCAGCAAGGCATGCACTGTTTAAGGCATCCCACATGTGGTTCTAGCCTCTGTAGAGTCCATCTTCCAGCACAGGAATATATGCATATGCCATTTTTGACATAAAATGACAGGGGGGTCAGTGCATGGTGAAGCGCACAGTGCGCAGAAGTCGCCAACTGTCAACAGAATCAATAGCTAAAGACCTCCAAACTTCATATGGCCTTCAGATTAGCACAACAGTGCATAGAGAGCTTCATGGAATGGGTAACCATGGCCAAGCTGCTGCATCCAAAGTCCAAACCTTACATCACAAAGTGCAATGCAAAGCATCAGATGCAGTGGTGTAAAGAACACCGCCGCTGGACTCTAGAGCAGTGGAGATGGGTTCTCTGGAGTGACAAATCACACTACTCTGTCTGGCAATCAGATGAACATTCCTGGGTTTGGCAATTGCCAGGAGAATGGTACTTGCCTGACTGCATTGTACCAAGTGTAAAGTTTGGTGGAGGGGAGGGGGAGTTATGGTGTGGGGTTGTTTTTCAGGGGGTTGGGCTTAGCCTCTTAGTTCCAGTGAAGAGAACTCTTAAGGCATCAGCATACCAAGACATTTTGGACCATTTCATGCTCTCAACTTTGTGGGAACAGTTTGGGGATGGCCCCTTCCTGTTCCAACATGACTGCTCACCAGTGCACAAAGCAAGGTCCATAAAGACATGGATGAGCAAGTTTGGGGTGGAGAAACTTGACTGGCCTGCATGTCAACCTGATAGAACACCTTTGGGATGAATTAGAGCAGAGACAGTGAGCCAGGCCTTCTCGTTCAACATCAGTGCCTGACCTCACAAATGCGCACCTGTAAAACTGGTCAAACATTCCCATAGATACACTACTATACCTTGTGGACAGCCTTCCCAGAAGAGTTGATGCTGTTATAGCTGCAAAGGGTGGGCCAACTCAATATTGAACCCTACGGACTAAGACTGGGATGCCATTAAAGTTCCTGTGTGTGTACAGGCAGGCGTCCCGATACTTTTGGCAATACAGTGTATTTCACAGGACAGACTTGGCCAAAGACTCTGGAGGTCACCCTCCTGTCTATTATCCCAGGCTCAATCTCGAAAATGAAAAAAAGTCTACGTTTTCTCCTTTTAGCTGTCCGGACGTTGAAACCCAGACATTGGAAATCTCAGTCAATGGCTTGTGTACATGAAAATCACACTAAATTCATGATGTCATGGCATGCTTGGATCAAATTCCCCTAAATACTAGCCTTCCTGTAATAGTCATGGCACTCTTTCAAGATGATTGAAATAGTGTGATCGATTGGCTGGCTGGCTGGGTGTCCTCTTTTTTTTTTTCCTTCTTTGTTCTCCACTCTCTCTCCATTTGCTTAGTTTCTTCTATATCTCCCCTGGATTCTTCTTCCCCCCTTCTTTGTCTATGCAGTGTACACCTACAATTTTGATTGACCCCTGCCCTATTTACAGTGGATTATGAAAGAGGGATTCTTATAGCTGTTCTGGACACAGTGTTTTATACTGTCAGTGGTTATTTTTTTCTAATACTATCTAGCAACTTGTTGAGCATGCAGTTTGTCAGAGCTGTGGATTCTTTCCAACCTTCTGTTGGAGAATGTAGAAATATGACCACCTATCCATTGCATGATGTGTCAAGGAATATGCATTGTGTCATAGTACTATGGATGTTGATCTGGTTGGGATCTATGCACACTGTAATTCTGTCTCTTCCTGTTTTAAAACTAAAAATTAAATAAAACTTAAAAAGAGAAAAAAAAAAGTGTTGAGCTGCTTTACCATTACTGAAGCTTATAACAGCAGAATGAAGAATTTTATTTTTTAAAGGAAAAGTTCACCTTTGGAACATGTTACATGTTCCACCCCTTTTTAGGGTGGAACATGTAGCAAGCTCCCATAGCCGCAGCCTCCCCTCCCTTTGACAGATAGCACAGGGAAAAGTTTCCCTGTACCATCTGTCAGATATTATGGGAAAGTACCACACGGTTACGTCACTTATTCACAGTGAATGAGTGCCTACAAGTTCCGGCCTTAGCGGCTGTGGGCTTGTAGTTTTCAAAGCACTGCCACGGCACTGTGGTAGTTCATTGAAGCTTTCTGTCAGTATATTTGCTTGCTCATACATCCCGTAGGGCAAGCTGATATTCTGAGTGGAGGAATTTGACTGGCCTCCACATCAACCTGATAGAACATCTTTGGGATGAATTAGAGTGGAGACTGCGACCCAGGCCTTCTCGTTCAACATCGGAGCAAGGTCTATAAAGACATGGATGAGCGAGTTTGGAGTGGAGGAATTTGACTGGCCTTCATGTCAACCTGATAGAACATCTTTGGGATGAATTAGAGCAGAGACTGGGAGCCAGGCCTTCTCATCCAACATCAGGGCCTGACCTCACAAATGCACATCTGGAAGAATGGTCAAACATTCCCATAGACACTCCTACACCTTGTGGACAGCCTTCCCATAAGAGTTGAAGCTGTTAAAGCTGCAAAGGGCGGGCCAACTCAATATGGAACCCTATGGACTAAGACTGGGATGCCATTAAAGTTCATGTGTGTGTAAAGGCAGGTGTCCCAATACCTTTGGCAATGCAGTGTATTTCCTATCAGAGATTGTGATACTTTCTCACATTATAGAAAGAAAAAAAAAAAAAAATATTTTACTGCTGTCTGTATTAAATTTTCATGTCCTAGGTGGCACCAATCATTAGAACAGAAACGGATGGAAGAGCTTTCCTATGGGGACAGTGATAGCAATAAAAAACAAAGGTCCTAACCATTGCCTACTCTATCAAAAACAAAAATGTTTCACAGGTCGCACTTGGCCAGAGACTCTGGAGGTCACCGTCCTGTCTATTATCCCAGGCTCAATCTTAAAAAAAGTCTACGTTTTCTCCTTCTAGCTGTCCAGACGTTGATACCCAGACATTAGAAATCTCAGACCCCCCCACTATAAGGGAATGGGTAGCGGAACTGAATGCCATTATGAGACTAGAGGTCTGCAGGAGACATGCATGGCAACAGTGATCTACTGATCGCTGGTTCATTGCTTTCAAGGTTCCTTTGGACGAAAAATAATAAATGTAAATTTTTTGACCTGCAAAAAAATGTGCATTTATTATTTTTGTTAAAAAGGTGAAATTATCATTTAAGCTTTAGATTAGCATTCACTTTAATAGAAAAACTTACAACAAAATTATAAAAATGATCACCACATTACTGTGATGTCCCTGCATGCAATGGCCTAAGAAGACCCTGGGAAAAGCTGGCTGTTCAGTCATTTCTTTGATAACAGTGCTATGCTGTAGACGGAGTATATCTGGATTGTACAGTACCAGATTAATATTTGACTATAGAAACAAGACTTCAACTAAGAAACTCACCTGAGGAGCACACAAAATGAGTACAGCCACGTTCTGCCCACTAAGAGAAGAGAAGACATTAAATAATGATTATTTCTTATTGCAATATATACAATATTGAGGTTCAGAGAAGACAATGTTCATCACTATCAGACATATTAAATAGTATGATATACATTTCAGAAGTGCAAAGTGCAATGATGATTTGCAAATACAATAGTGCATAGCAAACAATGTTTACCCCACATCAGTCAGCACAATGCAAAGCTAAAAGCTGATTGGTTGCTCAGCGGTTCTACCCTTTTTACATTGTTCCGATCTTGTTTCTGAACATACCTGGTCTTCAATCATTGTAAATATTGACTATATAAACCAGGGGTGTCAAACTGGTGGCCTTCCAGCTGTTGCGAAACTACAAGTCCCATCATGCCTCTGCCTTTGGGAGTCATGCTTGTAACTGTCAGTCTTGCAATGCATCATGGAACTTGTAGTTTGAATAGCTGGAGGGCCGCCAGTTTGACACCCGTGATTTAAACTATTTAGCATAATCAGGTAAATCAAATATCAATAATAACTCATCAGGAGCAGGGGAATGTCTCAGTGCAATCATTACAAAAAGGTCCTTTGTTATTGCATTCATTATGAACCCCAACACATAAAATGTCTCATAGACCTGTAGTTGACAGCCTCAGCTCTGTTTCTGTGAGTTGTGTGAAGTGGGGTGTGTGCCTTCCCTGAGAAGTTCTCTCCAATCAGTTCTTCTAAATCTTTTCACTGAGCTCTGCAGCGTGTAATTTCAGCTCCCCCCCCCCCCCCCCATTTTCTGAAAGCTAAGATAAGCTTTATAAATTCTGGACTTTGAATTGCTGTAGAAAAGAGAAGACTATAGATAAACAGGTACAACTTATGTAGGAGGATTTGTTTCATCTCTGTGTTTCACCTGAGGCCAGTCACTTCACTGGGTATGCTGCATGAAAGGGTTTACAACCACATAAATTGGTATAAAGAGGCTGGACACACTAATAGATTTTTGAACAAACATTCATATAAATAGTCATTTGAACATTCATATTAAAATTTCAGTACATTCAACGGCTTGACCAATGTCGTTTGAAAGTTCTTCAAAATTTTTGCTTTTAACATTTTGGAATGAAGGGCCTTTCCCAAACGAAAACCACATTAACTGTTAGAAATACATTTGAGCAAAAAATTCCCTTCTGCTCTCATAACTTTTTTTTGTAACTGGTCGAAAATGAATACCCATTTGTCCCTACTAGCAATTAGAAAATTAAAGGAACTTTTTTAAAATTAAAAATTTTGAATGAAATTCTACTTGTGTATGGCCAGCTATAATGTGAGGATATTTCAGCTGGACTAAAATTGAAATGGCCCATTTGGAAAATTTCATCTGATTCCCATTTGTTCTTTTTATTTATAAAACGTATTATCTTGTCTTTTTACGTTGTCATACTGTTTCATCTCCACTGCAGATACCCAGATGTTAAATTTTCACTTATCATAGTGTAGTGAATGAAATAAAAAGAACTGGCCCGGTCGAGTACAGCGTGGGATCCCTGGACAGGTAAGTGTCCTTTTTTCAAAAGTCAGCAGCTACAGTATTTTTGAAGTAAGCAAGGGTTCAAGCATGCAGATGCATTTGGGCATATACCTCCAGAATTTACCTCCAGAATTTGCAGTTGCTGCACCTGGGAGTCACAAGTGTTGGCATACAGCCATGGCAAGCAGCCCATACAAATCAATGACAGGCTGACAAAAGCTGTGGCTGTAATCACACATCCGATTGGCTACTGGTAGTTTATGTCCTGGGCCATTCATCCTTCCCCTGAGTGTAACCACTCAGTAACAGACATACAGCCACAGCATCTGTCAGCCTGTCATTGATTTGTACGGGTTGCTGCTGTGGATGTGACTCCCAGGCACAGAAACGCACTGAATTCTGGTGATGTACATCTGAATGTGTCCTTGAGCATGAGCTCTAAAAATTCACATTGCAAAGAGAAAATTCACTCACAGCTTCATGAATTAGGTGGATTAATGCTAATCATCTGCAAGCAAAAATCCCTTTTTTTAAATTTTCCTTGCACACAACTTGATATTCTTTGCAAAGTGAACTTTTACTGTTTCAGCTCATTCACTTTGTGTAGCACAATGGCTAAATGGTTAGCGCTTCCACCTGGCAGTACTGGGGTCATTGGTTTCAATCCCAACCACGGCATCACCTGCCTGGAGTTTGCATGTTCTCCCTGTGCCTGCGTGGGTTTCCTCTAGGTAATCCAGTTTCCTCCCACATTCCAAAGACATTCTGGTAGGTTAATTAGATCCTGTCTAAATTGTTCCTAGTATGTGTATGTATGAATGTAAGTTAGGGACTTTAGATTGTACACCCCTTGAGGGTTAGGGATTGATGTGAATGTACAATATATATGTAAATTGATGGCACTATGTATTATAGTACCTGCAATAAATAGTAATAAGTGAAAAATAATTTTGCAAAGTGAAAATCCACTTTGAAAGTGAACATGTTCTACTTCTAATTGAAGTAAATTAGGGTCATTGGGGGAGATTTGCTCTCAGAATCTGGTGCAGCTGTCCACGGTAGCCAATCAGCTTCTAACTTCAGTTTGTTAATTTAAAATGTTATTAAACCCACAACAGTAAAATCAGTCTGTAGATGCAGTAAAACATGCTTGTTATACTCACTGTGGAACCTAAGGGGTTAATCCTCTGCATTGTGTAAAAATGCTGTTTGATCCTGACTTCTCTGATCTTCCCTTTCTTCCAAAGTCCCCCTCTTATCTCATGAAAGACATATCATGTGGAGACACTCTGCACATGCTCAGTTTGGTGTGTATTTTTTTTTCTTGGGAAAGTGCATGTGATCAGCACAGGGGCAATCAGCATTGTCCAGACAGAGGTCAGGGGTTCTGCATCCTCCTAGAGCAGAATGAAAACTCCTCCTACAAGCTTTAACCAGTGCTCTGCTGGACACTGATAGAAGTTACAAGACTGCTCTAACTGCTGATGAGAAGAGGTATTTAGCAGTTTATATTTACTAAAATAATTGCATTTCCATGTTGTGTGTACTGTGGGAGACCAGATAGAGTGAATGCAGGCTCCTGTGAGAGTGCATGTGATCAGCACAGAACCAATCAGCACTGTCCAGACAGAGGTCAGGGGTTCTGCATCCTCCTAGAGCAGAATGAAAACTCCTCCTACAAGCTTTAACCAGTGCTCTGCTGGACACTGATAGAAGTCACAAGACTGCTCTAACTTCTGGTGAGAAAAGGTATTTAACAATGTATATTTAGTAAAATAATTGCACTTCCATGTTGTGTGTACTGGGGGAGACCAGATATAGTGAATGCAGGGTCCTGGGTTTAGTAACACTTTAAGCTTCGACAAAACAAAACCTTGACGCTGATTGGTTCCCATGTAGAGCTGCACCAGATTTTGCATGCTCCAGTTTTAGTAAATAACCCCCTCTGCCTCTTCTTTCAGTAGGTTTGCCATCACACGTTGGGGGGCATATTGAAGTCAATCTTCCTAATTTAGTATTTTGTTTAAGGAATATCAGACTGCTTTGAAGTTTTGCATTAATTGGCTGTTTACTAACCGTCTTGCACAGATGTCCGATGCCACGAATCTTGAAAGAACCTGTTGGCTGAGCATTATCAAGTTTTAGATAGACTTTGCTGCCAGAAAGTTTGGACAATGGCACGCTGTCTCTGAGAGGGGTATTCAGATGAAGGCTGCTCATCTCTGCCATCCTGACCTACCGAGGAAAAAGGGAAAAGTTCTCATTAGCAGGGAATGTTGCTTGTGTTCCTTCACTAATACAGATCATCCTCCTAATGGGAATGGACAAGATGCTGTACTCAATATTTTGCCATTTATCCTAAACATTTGCATTGTCAATAAAATGTGTTGTGTCATATAGTGTGCTCTGGTGGACGGGAAGCATGTCTAACCACCATCAGTACTTGGATATGCATTCATTTCATTGTTTAGGCTTTTTTACTTTATTGCCACTTGGAGTTCCTTCCAGTAAAATACTTCCTGTCTTAGTGTGATAACACTCATTGCATCATGTCTATGGAGAAGCAACATGGTAACACTAGGACCGGGCTGCAAAAAGCCTTCCTGTCTTAGGGTGATAACACTCCTTCACTGCACTGTATCTAAGGAGGAGCAGCAGGGTACCCCTAGGACAGGACTGCAAAAATCCTTCCCTCTACTCTATTCTATAACATAGAGGGGAGGGGTTCTGTAGTTCACAGAGAAAACCTCCTGTCTTAGGGACATAACGCTCACTCATTGCACCATATCTAAGGAGAAGCAGCATGGTAACTCTAGTACCAGACTGCAAAAATCCTTCCCTCTACTGTCTTCCATTACATCAAGGGGAGGGGTTCTGTAGTCCACAGAGAAAACTTCCTGTCTTAGGGACATAACGCTCACACATTGCACCATCTCTATGGAGAAGCAGCATGGTAACTCTACTACTGGACTGCAAAAATCCTTCCCTCTACTCTATTCCATAACATGGAGGGGAGGGGTTGTGTAGTTCGCAGAGATAACTCCCTGTTTTAGGCAATAACACTCTTTCATTGCACCATATCTATGGAGATGCAGCATGGTAACACTAGGACCGAACTGCAAAAATCTTTCATTCTGCTATATTCCATAACAGCGAGGGGAGGGGTTTTGTAGTTTGGAGAGAACTCTCTGTTTTAGGCGATAACGCTCACTCATCGCACCATATCTATGGAGAAGCAACATGGTAACACTAGGACTGGACTGCAAAAATCCTTCCTGTCTTAGGGTGATAACACTCCATTACACTGTATCTAAGAAGGAGCAGCAGGGTACTCCTAGGACAGGACTGCAAAAATTCTTCCCTCTACTCTATTCCATAACATAGAGGGGAGAGGTTCTGTAGTCCACAGAGAAAACTTCCTGTCTTAGGGACATAACACTCCATATCTAAGGAGAAGCAGCATGGTAACACTAGTACTGGACTGCAAAAATCCTTCCCTCTACTCTATTTCATAACATCAAGGGGAGGGGTTCTGTAGTCCACATATATCTTCCAGTCTTACGGTGATAACAATCTTTCATTGCACTGTATCTATGAATGTGTCATAGGAAGAGAGCAAAGCTAACGATTTCTGGAAGAATCAACATGTATTTTTTATACTTAGATAAAAAAATAAATGTAACCACTTTCAAAGGTTATATTTTATTTTGTACATATATTTACACACTGAAGCACACATACTTGGTTAATCTGAGCATTGCATGCATATTTAAATGTCTCACCTAAGAGTGTATCTAAACCTAAAAAATAAATATTACAGCTTACCAATCCTGAAATGTGGTGGCTGTTTTTTGTTTTCTTTTTAAAAACTTTTTAACCCCCCCCACACACACACACCTGTTACATAAGGAGGAAGGAATGTGTAGCTTACAGATCATTGGAAAGCTGAGAACATTGAGATATCAGTTCAGTGCTTAAAAAAAGAAGTTACAAGGATCAACAAATGTTTTTCTGCACTTAGCGTGAAAAAATAAAGAAAAGAAATGCAGCCGATGTATGTAAGAACTGGTAATCTGCTATATATATTAAATTGATATTCTTGGGTTTAGATGTGCTTTGGTACAGATATGCACTAGACAACACTTTCAACTTGAGCTCTTTTAAATGTCAGACACACAGGGGTTGATTTACTAAAACCGGAGAGAGCAAAATCTGGCGCAGCTCTGCGTAGAAACCAATCAGCTTCCAGGTCAAACGTAATTGAACAAGCTGGAGTTAGAAGCTGATTGGCTACCATGCACAGCTGCACCAGGTTTTGCACTCTCCAGTTTTAGTAAATCAACCCGATTATTCTTGCCAAAAGATATCCTTGAGATGTGGCAGCACCCAAATATTGCAGAGTTCCCCTTTAGGCTTTAACATTTCTAACAGCATCTGTTTGCAAAGCAAGGTCATCAGCTCACATCCCCCCTCCCTTATTTCCTGTGGAATGATATGTTCCAGTCTGCAGCTGGCACCTTTATTTTCAGCTGAAGATAGTTAATCTAAATATGAAAACACAAGGCCACAGTATAACCTGAACTGCTTAGAAAGTCTTTTAACAATGTACAGAAAGTGAAAGAGGAAATATATGCATTGTGACGTAATTGCTGATATGTATACTCTGTAAGATGTTTTTCAAGGCACTTAGCTTACAGACACTGGTCTAGCTAAGTCCTAGCTGGTAATTAAAAAGTTTGTTTTCCACAAATTCGTGTCTGGAGTTTTATCTGGAATTCCCAACGTTGCCACTACAGGGACACAAGTGTCAGAATCTGCTGAAATTCCTGTTTTATTATCACTACTAGAGATGAGCGAATCGAACCAGGCGAACCGGAATTCGAGTCGAATTTCAGGAAATATTCGATTCGCGTCGAATCCGAAATTTTGCCTACTTCGGGTGCGCGAATCGAATATTTCCCGATCAGCCGGCAAAAGTGTCCCTGCAGTGAGCTCCGCTATTTCTGACAGTTCTCTGACAGAAGGAACACATGTTTAGCGGTTGAAACATTGTATCTATTAGTTTCCATTTAGGATACAGATGTTTCAACCGCTGTACATGTGAAGAAGCTGTCAGAGAACTGTCAGAAATAGAGGAACTCTGCACATACACTTTTTCCCGGCTTGGAATTATTCTTATTTTCATCCTACTTCTTCTTCTTCTTCTTCTTCATCATCCTCATCCTCTTCTTCATCATCCTCATCCTCTTCTTCTGAGGATGAGGATGAAGAAGAAGAAGAAGTAGGATGAAAATAAGAATAATTCCAAGCCGGCAAAAAGTGTATGTGCAGAGTTCCTCTATTCTGCAGATACACTTAGAGGAGCTCTGCAGATACACTTAGAGGAGCTCTGCACATACACTATTTGCCGGCTTGGAATTAATCTTATTTTCATCCTACTTCTTCTTCTTCTTCTTCATCCTCATCCTCATCCTCAGAAGAAGAAGAGGATGAGGATGAGGATGAAGAAGAAGAAGAAGAAGAAGAAGTAGGATGAAAATAAGAATAATTCCAAGCCGGCAAAAAGTGTATGTGCAGAGCTCCTCTAAGTGTATGTGCAGAGCTCCTCTAAGTGTATGTGCAGAGCTCCTCTAAGTGTATGTGCAGAGCTCCTCTAAGTGTATCTGCAGAGCTCCTCTAAGTGTATCTGCAGAATAGAGGAACTCTGCACATACACTTTTTGCCGGAAACCGCTGTATGGAGGGAATGTCCCAGAACTGTCAGAAATAGGATATTTATGACAGTTCTGGGACATTCCCTCCATACAGCGGTTGAAACCGCTGTATGGAGTGAATGTCCCAGAACTGTCAGAAATAGACTATTTCTGACAGTTCTGGGACATTCCCTCCATACAGCGGTTGAAACATTGTATCTATTTGTTTCCATAAATGGATCCATTTATGGAAACAAATAGATACAATGTTTCAACCGCTGTATGGAAGGAATGTCCCAGAACTGTTAGAAATAGTCTATTTCTGACAGTTCTATGACATTCCCTCTATACAGCGGTTGAAACCGCTGTATGGAGTGAATGTCCCATAACTGTCAGAAATAGACTATTTCTGACAGTTCTGGGACATTCACTCCATACAGCGGTTGAAACATTGTATCTATTTTTTTCCATAAATGACATTCTGCAAATACACTTAGAGGAGCGCTGCAGATACACTTTTTGCCAGCTTGGAATTAATCTTATTTTCATCCTACTTCTTCTTCATCTTCTTCTTCTTCATCCTCATCCTCATAAGAAGAAGAAGAGGATGAGGATGAGGAAGAAGAAGAAGAAGTAGGATGAAAATAAGAATAATTCCAAGCCGGCAAAAAGTGTATCTGCAGCGCTCCTCTAAGTGTATCTGCAGAATGTCATTTATGGAAAATAGATACAATGTTTCAACCGCTGTATGGAGTGAATGTTCCATAACTGTCAGAAATAGACTATTTATGACAGTTCTGGGACATTCACTCCATACAGCGGTTGAAACCGCTGTATGGAGGGAATGTCATAGAACTGTCAGAAATAGACTATTTATGACAGTTCTGGGACATTCACTCCATACAGCGGTTGAAACCGCTGTATGGAGGGAATGTCATAGAACTGTCAGAAATAGACTATTTATGACAGTTCTGGGACACTCACTCCATACAGCGGTTGAAACATTGTATCTATTTGTTTCCATAAATGACATTCTGCAGATACACTTAGAGGAGCGCTGCAGATACACTTTTTGCCAGCTTGGAATTAATCTTATTTTCATCCTACTTCTTCTTCTTCTTCTTCATCCTCATCCTCATAAGAAGAAGAAGAGGATGAGGATGAAGAAGAAGAAGAAGTAGGATGAAAATAAGAATTCCAAGCCGGCAAAAAGTGTATCTGCAGCGCTCCTCTAAGTGTATCTGCAGAATGTCATTTATGGAAAATAGATACAATGTTTCAACCGCTGTATGGAGTGAATGTTCCATAACTGTCAGAAATAGACTATTTATGACAGTTCTGGGACATTCACTCCATACAGCGGTTGAAACCGCTGTATGGAGGGAATGTCATAGAACTGTCAGAAATAGACTATTTCTGACAGTTCTGGGACACTCACTCCATACAGCGGTTGAAACATTGTACCTATTTGTTTCCATTTGTTTTCATCTCCAAGGGCATTTAAATTACAGGTACAGTGTTCTGCACTAATTTAAAGGCTCTCTGAAGCCTAGAAACCCTTTTAATAAGTTAAATTCGTAGCGAATTAATTCGCATCGAATCGAATTTCATACTGGAATTCGCCGAATCAGCCGAATCGAATTTTTGAGAAATTCGCTCATCTCTAATCACTACCCTTTATTTAGATTGCGCAATCAGATCATGTAAGCATTCACAGCAGGGTATACAGTACCTTCCATTATTATTAACAAAACAGGAGTGGATACAAAAGGCATGATTATTCGGCTCCTTAGAGTTTGTAATCTGATATCCTGAAATAATAGAAAAGGCCTGGGGGGAGGGCAAGCCATACTGTATGTAGTTCAGTATTTATTGTTTTACCCCCATAAGGAGATAGTAGTGGCAACACCTGTAAAGCTGGCCATTGATGGAGCAATTTTCTTTCCTGCAAAGAAAATCACTCCATTCCCCCATCATCACAGTTAGTGTTGCTGGGGGAATCCCTCCTGCTGAGCCATTGTGTTCCCACCAGCAGGTAGGGAGGGGGGGTTCCCTTGCAGGGAGAAGACAGTGATTACTGCTAGCCGGTTGTACCAAAGCTGATCGATTGATCAACTTTTTTATATTCAGTCTGCCTATCCATGCTTGAAATCCCAGCTGGTCCCTGCTGACCCAGCAGAGATTCGAACCACCTAAATCTGGTGCAGCTCTGCATAGAAACCAATCAACTTCCAGGTTTTTTTTATTATCAAAGCTTAATTGGACAAGCTGAAGTTAGAATCTGATTGGCTACCATGCAGAGCCGCACCAGATTCTGAGAACTCCAGTTTTAGTAAATCTCCCCAACTGTATGCCTCACTGATATGCAGTTGCTTTTTATAAGCTCTTAAAGTATATCTAATCCCAAGAAGAAAATTGTAACATATTTGGGCTTTCTAGTCTTTAGACATGTTGGCTTCATTTTTTTTCGAGTTAAGTGCAATTTTTTTTTTAAATACAGAGAATACCTGTTAATCCTGCTAGAAATTCAGTATCCTTGTAACTTCCTCTGCACTAAACTGAAGTATTAACTACTATATCTATATACATACTATATATCAGCCATCCGTTCTCTTTTGTGGGCTTTTTTGTATTATTATTATTATTATTAATGACAAGTATTTATATAATTCCGATAAGTTACGCAGTGCTTTACATACTGTACATTCACATCAGTCCCTGCCCTCAAGGAGCTTACAGTCTAAAGCTGGCCATACATGGATCAATGGTTTAGCAGGGACCGACCGAATTTTGATCCATGTATGGCCATCGCTGTTCAACAGATGTCGATCATTAGATTGGTTTCTGTCGAATAGGAATGTTAGAAGACTTGTCGATCAGCATCTGCAGCCAATTGGCTACAGCAGCTGATCAGTGTATCCTTACACCAAGGAGTTCCGCTGTCAGAAAACATTTGTTCAGTGGGGGGGGGGGGGGGAGATTCCTTTATCCACCTTGCTTTTGTGGATGGAGAAATTGGTTTGCTTTTGTTCAGCCTGCTGGCTGATTAATTAAAAGAAAAATGCCTATGGGCCAGTTTTAGACCCCTATCTCTCATACATACATGGGTCAATTTAGACAGGTGCCAACTGACCTACTGGCATGACTTTGGAGTGTGGAAGGAAACCCATGGAAGCACAGGGAGAACATGCAAACTCCAGAATATATTTTGTGTATGTACTAAAGATGAGGAGAAGGGGAGGAGTTTGTAATTTTAATCAGGAGAGCAGCAAAGGGTGACAACATGCTACTTCATAGATACAGTACGGTGAGTGAATGTTGTCACCCCAGGACAGGATAATATGTATTACTGATAGGATCACAGGGAGAAAAATAACAGAAAAAGTCTTAAAGAAGAATTACAGTCAAAATTATTAAAATAAATGCTTGTTTCTGTCTAGGGGCTCGGAAAGTAAAGATATACTTACCTAATTCGCTGATCCTCTGAGCACAAGACTGGTTTCTGCTGCTTCTGCCCCCCCTGCACACGAGTGGTCTTGTGAATGGGCTGTTCCTGACGTCATCATGCCCATAGTCCAGCTCCGGAAGTGAGGATGGCAGGAACAGTCCACTGGACATCGGAGCGTGGTTTTTCAAAGGATTGGAGGAATGGGTAAGTACAGATTTTCCCTGAACCCCTGGACAAAAACGAGCACTTAACCCATGTAGTGCGGGCACACTGCGTAGGAAAATAAAAGTTTTGACCGGAGGTCTGCTTTAAAAAATAAAACCAATGCATCTAAACTCTGGCGAGCTGCTCTATGGTAAATGTTTGTTCTTGGGGTTTTATGTATCAATATCTATCTAGAGCTGCAAATCGGTATACAGATATGTGTATATACAGTTACATATCAAATCCTATCAAATGAATATGCTATAAATAATATATTGTATATACAATATAAATAATAAAAATATGATATACAATCAGAGTGAGCCCTACTAATAAAAGCTCATAATTCTAGAGGAACAGGGAATAGAACGAAGAGGTAAGGGAACAAGTACACTCCATGTATATGCCAAACTAAACTACACTGTTATCTATAGACCTCAGGAATATGGTTTGGTTATGTTAAAAAAAAAACCCAATGATCTTATTCTCCATTACTTTACTGACTTGTAAACAGCTATGTAATGATCTGCCTTTATTAGCTGGCTATTTGAGATCCATGGAAATGTTTTATACACAAATCCAGAAATTTCCAGTCATCCCTGGCTCACTTGTACGTAAATGACAGTTTCCTAGATACAAAGACTTTTGTAAGAGGACAAAATTCCCAGGATTCTCCTTGAGTACCAGTCCCGGAATGACCGAGTAATCAGTATGCACAGTGGCTACAAGAAAGACTACCACTTGCTGTACATGTAAGTCCATAAATACAATGTTATTTAATGCTATATTAAATAGAATATAAAAGGCTGCCAGTGTATCAATGTACAATGAACTGTCTTTAATAACATAGATTCTTTTTTGTTTAAGAACACTAAAAAAAACGTAGCAATGCCAAACATGTCGATTTGAAGTTTTGTAGATGCCTAATTAATGTTTATAATCGCTGATGACGATAATATGAATATATTCCTTGTGTGTTCGTTTTTAGAATATTGTAACTATTTTGTCTACAAAACAAAGTATATTTCTCTAGATCATACTACTTATGTACCTGCCATAACAGTTACAGTCACCAACACCACCAAAATAATCACTGCTCCCCATATCTGTTGCTTTAGGTGCCCCTAAACCAGCTCTCTAAACCTTTTTATTTATTACATATGCAGTGTTTTACATAAAATGTATATATAATGTACATTATATTCAAATCAATCCCTGCCCTAAAGAGCTAACAGTCTAAGATCCCTGCCATGCATGCACACAGATACTAGGGCCAATTTACCAGCATTTGGAGTGTGAGAGGAAACCCACAAAAGCACAGGGAGAGCCTTCAAACTCCATGCAGTTAGTCTAATGGTTGGGTCCAATTTGATCCAATGACCCTAGTACTGCAAGGCAGAATTGCTAACTAAGCAACAGGGCTGCAACAGGGAACCTTAAAATGACTTTCTGGATTCAGGGAACCCCTGGTATTAATTGCTATATCTACAGCTCACAGTAAATTATTGGGATGATTGCTGGAAAGAATTGTGTCAGGTTCCTAAATTTACTTAGTGGGTGGCCCTGTTGCCACCCTCCCAACCAGCATCTTTCAATTGAAAAATCAAAGTAGCTTGTGGAAAGTTGTCAGCCAAACCATGGTACATCCAATCAGATGCAGGCAATATTCGAGTACTTTGACAAATGGTTAAAAAGAATATTGTTCTCAGTAGTTACTTAGCTGAGAGGCAGACATTGCGCATTGCTCAAAGAACCCCTAATAACCTCTGGAGCAGGGGTGGGTGATTAACTTACCCACATAAGAAACTGGGACTGTTGTGGAAGGCGGAATTTAATTATGCTCAATATTAATTCTGGACCTGGAAAGGTCTGTAAGTACATAAACATATAAAAAAAAAACCAAACACCTGGCGCTAGGAATAATAGGTACAAAATTGGTTTCTTTCAGATGGGTGGTCGGGGGGGGGGGGGATAAAAACAGGTGGATGAGCAGTGGTTTCACCACCCCCTGGATGCCCATTGAAACACATGGGGCTGTTCACATGCTGCAGCTGTGATGCTTAGCTTCGGGACAGCAGCATTTTTAACTTGCAGAGTTTGACAAGTGGCACCGCTTGTCAAACTTGCGCATTGAGTTCAATGAGGCTGTGTCACTGTGACTGGTAGGAGAGAGCCTGAGAGCGGTACAGCAGGGATTTCTGCAGATCCTGACCTGGAGTGAAGAACAGTTGCATGGCTCCTGAAGTTTGCAGCATGCAGGCGCTAATACAGGAAGAGCTTGGCCGGGTAGCAAAGGAGCAAGAGAGTGTTGGGACGTCTCATAGGCAATGCTCTACCACCAGAACCAATCCTCCCCGCTGTACCGATCAACTCCTCAGCCTCTTTCCTTCCAGCTCTCCACACAAACATCTGTCAACCTGCCCCTCTGAGCCTGGCAGCTTCCTCAGGAAAAGGCATGATGACAATGGAGGCCTTGAGGGCCATGTGGGAACAGTCAAAGGGCTGGATTTGGCCCTGGGACTGCAATATGCCCAGGTCTGCTCTGGAGGAACCCGAGGACTCCATGGAACCTCTAGCTGAGAAAGGCTGCTATAGACATTAGATGACAGTACTCCAGTTCAGCCAGTATGTGCAGACTGGGAGATTATCTAACAATGGCTATCTGGCAGTGAAAAGCCCCAAATTATTACAGGTTAAGAAACCTTGCCTCACCACCATTGTTTTCCTGAGATAAACTGTTGTGGCTCCCTCACCATGCTCCAGATGAGAAGCAAGCACAGTAACCCTGTGTACGCCTGTGTAGCTAGCATAAACCTAGATGGATTGAAACTCATCTGGTTCAGTAGGGACTGGCCGAATTTCGATCTATGGTTGTTCCCAAGGACCAACTGCTTTTGAATGGGCTTGTTGAAAAAATTAGCTTCAATCAACTCAATGCTGATCAGTGTATGCTGACAGCAGAGGAGTCCCCACTGTCAGACTACAGTGACACAACAGGGAGGATTCCCCCATCCACCTCGGTTGTGTGGATGGGGTAATCAATTTAGTTTTTTTTCGATCGGCCTATTCTGTTAAAAAAAAAGAAAAACTGATGTATGTATGACCAGCTTGGGTATCAGTGCAAGAAATTAGTTAAGATTACTGTGCTTCCTAGATCTGTACATATTACTTTAATATTGTTGAGGAACAATGGCTGTGTCCCCATCATCTACATATTATTGTTCAATGAACACCTCCCATCATTTCCATCCTAAAAGCTTTTCACACATCTGTCCCTTTCTCATGCATGCCACAGGGAAAATAGTTTACAACAGCATGTACTTGTAAATGGCTTCCAAGTATCATTTACTTTGCTCAGCATAGGAGATGACAACACTTGATAATGTATTGTATTTTTTTTTATTATTATTAGATCGTTATATACTACACATTTAAATGTATAATGTGCATATCCACCATTTTAATTGAAACTTTATATTCTTAGTTATTTCATTATAAATCCTAGAATTTAGGTTTGTAGAAGCCTTGCTAAGGCTGGCCATACAATATACAATTTTCTTACAATTTTCTGTTCAACTTCTGCCCAATTCCCTTTAGACCTTCAACTATGTAGTGCAAGGGATTTCTTAAGTGGCTGTTTTTTAAAAGTCAGCAGCTACAGTTTTTGTAGCTGCTGACTTTTATTTTTTGACAGGATGAGTGGAACTCCACTTTAATAACTCCATTCTTGTCTATTTATGTATTCATTTCTGAAGAATATGCTATAATAATAATAATAATAATAATAATAATAATAAGTTAATATACATCTAAAGCCAAAACTTTTTTTATTTGAATAGCGTAGGGACTTTTGTTGCCATCTGTATGCCATAGGTGCGATTTCCATTCACTTCCTGTCCTGTAGACACAACAGGGAATGACAGGTAAAATAAAAAAAATCCTCTCTACATTGAAAGATTCCTGTTCTGGTACCACATCACAATTTTGGATTTTCTCTCTTTCAGTTGTGGTGACAATGGTTAACAGGACGAATAGAGTAAATCTCACTAATAGGGACACAGACAAATAAAAACATGACAGGGGTGATAACTCCCTAACCCCTCACCACTCTATACAAAACTAACACAATTTTGGGCTTTAGATACATTTTGAACATTTAGAATATTATAAGAATAGTATATTATTATTATATTGAGTTTATATAGCGCCAAAGGGTTTACTCAGTGCTGCACAATAGAAGGGGGGGGGGGGGGGACAATACAAGAAACAGAACAGCAACAACAACAGTACACGAGGGGTTAGAGGGCCCTACTCTTTCAAGCTTACAATCTAGGAGGGAGGGGATAGTGGCACAGGAGGAAGTGGCTGTGGGGGATGGAGTGGTAGGAGGAATGAAGGAGAACGGCTGTTAGGTGAGGGAGGGGTAGGCTTCCCTGAAGAGGTGGGTTTTCAGGGAGCGCCTGAAGGTGAGGAGGGAAGGTGACAGTCTGATGGATTGGGGCAGTGAGTTCCAGAGGATGGGGGAGGACCTGGAGAAGTCTTGCAGTCATGCGTGGGAGGAGGAGACCAGAGAGCAAGATAGAAGGAGGTCCTGTGAGGAGCGAAGGGTACGGGTAGGGTGGTACTTGTGAAACAGGTTGGTGAGGTAGTTAGGGGCAGTGTTGTGAATGGCTTTGTAGGTCAGGGTTAGTAGTTTGAATCTGATGCGTTGGGCAATCGGGAGCCAGTGGAGAGATAGGCAGAGGAGGATGGCAGAGGTGGAGCGGGTGGTGAGGTGAATGAGTCGGGCTGCTGAGTTCAGGATGGTCTGGAGTGGGGAGAGCCTGCACTGGGGTAGGCCGGTGAGAAGGGAGTTGCAGTAGTCAAGGCGTGAGATAATCAGGGAGTGTACGAGTAGTTTAGTATATACATCCAATCTTATGGGAATAAGACAGTGGGGTTGATTTACTAGTGGACAGTGCAAACTCTGGTGCAGCTCTGCATGGTTGCCAATCAGCTTCTAACTTCAGCTTGTTCATAGTTACATAGTTAGTCTGGCTAAAAAAAGACAAAATTCCATCCAGTTCAACTATTATAAAAGAAACCTTTCTGTGTTTGGATATTAAATTTCTTTTCCTCCAGACATAAAGAGTGCCCCCTTGTCCTCTGTGATGCCCACAGGGTGAATAGCTCTACACCGAGTTCACTATATGAACCACTGATGTATTTATACATGTTGATCATATCCCCCCTTAATCTCCTCTTCTCAAGAGAGAATAAATTCAGTTCCTCTAATCTTTCCTCGTAGCTGAGCTCCTCCATGCCTCTCATCAGTTTAGTTGCCCTTCTCTGTACTTTCTCCAGTTCCCCAATGTTTTTTTTGTGAATTGGTGCCCAAAACTGAACTGCATATTCCAGATGAGGTCTTATGAATGATTTGTATGGAGTAAAATGATATTTCTCCCTGGAGTCTACAGTATATCACTTTTAATACAAGAGAGGATTTTGTTCAAGTAAGCTTTGACAAAAAAAAAATCCTGGAAGCCGATTGGGTTCTATGCAGAGCTGCACCAGATTGTGCACTCTTCCCCATTAAGTAGTAAACAGATGAACCAGTAAGATTTCATGTGACTGGGCACCTAGGTGTAAAATTGGGGTATTTTTCCTCACCTGGGGCCACAGGTACTGCATGCAGCTGCCCATAGGAATCAAGATCTGTATGTGGGTATTTGGTGGTACTACTACATACTACACACAAGCATACAGACTTATTCCCCTGGATGCAGACAGCCTGCGTCCAGAGTTGTAAGTCCATATGCACGTGTGTGCCAACTCATCAACATTCCAGCAGAACATTATGTTAATATATTTAATAACCCCTTTTCTGGGTCTGGTTTTATTTGTGGTTTCCCCATTAGAGTCTTATTTGCACTGTATTTACTAGCAGAGGTAAGTGGATCCATACCTATTTACTACTAAGCAACGTCTACAGATGTGTACCAGGAAAAAGACACCAGGAACAAAAATAGCACAGCGCATAACATATATCTCAGTAGTAAAAGTACATGTACATGAAGTACATATGATAAACAGACGATGGGGTATGTCTGCCTGAAGAAAGATTGCTGCTTAAGTGATACCCTACGTCATAAATGCTGTATATAATGTATAGTGTTGTACACATATGTAGATGCATTCTAGTCTATGAGCCCATCAATACAGCTACAATTGGCAGCAGAAACATTCTGCTTTGTAAAGCCACGTAAAACAAAAATAGGTCTGGAGTCATCATTTCACCTGTATTTTACATTTTTTTCTAATGGGGCAGCACAGTGGCTAAACGGTTAGCCCTTCCACCTGGCAGTACTAGGGTCATTGGTTCAAATCCCAGCCATGGCACCACCTGCCTGGAGTTTGCATGTTCTCCCTGTGCCTGCATGGGTTTCCTCCGGGTACTCCACATTGCCACACTCCAAAGACATGCTGGTAGGTTAATTGGATCCTGTTTAAATTGTCCCTAGTATGTGTATGTATGAATGTAAATTAGGGACTTTAGATTGTACACCCCTTGAGAATTAGGGACTGATGTGAATGTACAATACATATGCAAAGTGCTGCATAAATTGATGGCACTATAGAAGTACCTATAATAATAATAAAATAATGTCTGCAAGTGTAAAGCTGTTAAAATACAGGGACCCTATTGGCTGCTGCTCCTGGATGATATTGCAGTATTAACAAGGGCGGACTGACCATTTAGCCACTCGGGCACTGCCCAAGGGCCCAGGGTCAGTAGGGGGCCTCATGATATGCCCCCGGTACCTTTCATAGGCTTTTTTGGGTGTGGATTGAGTGTGGGCGAGGCACAGGGGCCCCATGATTTCCTATTGCCCTGGGGCCCCATGAGTTGTCAGTCCGCCCCTGAGTATTAACAATGTGTAACCAAAAATGCCTGTGCCGGTGATTATGCACTCTTGACCTGAATGAGTAATCGATGCACCAGCACATCGATGGCAGCACATGCAGATTCATTGCCATTGTACAGGTACGCTGTATGCATGCAAACACTGAACAAATGTTACATGTGAGCAGCAAATAGGCAGGATCTTTCTGCAGGATCCTCTGTAGAGATGGGCTAGATGTTCATGTCAAACATAAGTTCAACTTGAACATCAGCCGTTTGTGTGTTCGGCTGTTTGCCCGCCACGCCCCACAATGCACTGCGCCCTGACAGTGCATTGTGATTGGCCAAATGAATGCACCAGACCACAGGTCAGATGCAATGCTTTGGCCAATCACAGAGCATGATGACATCACAAGGAAGCAGGTGTGACCCAGCCCGCTTGTGATGTCATCACAGTATTTAAAAACTGTCATCCCGGCGCAGCTGTCAGATGACAGGAGCCAGTGTTGAGGGCAGAGCATTTTTTTTTTTCCTTTTTTCAGCTCGGCAGCGGCAGGCATCATGATTGAAGTTGGATCCACTTCGGGGGACATTTTTAAAATGTTTGTTTTTAGTAAAGGACTTGTCAAAAACTGTCTCCTGTTATTTTTCCACTACACTTTTTTTCTTTTTGTGAATTGGTAACAGTACCATGTACCTTTCTATGAACTTTCGGTAGGTTGGACTGTTCGACTATAAACTGAACAGGGGGGTATTCGGACCATCACTAATCCTCTGTATTATTCTGACATATTTACAACAATGTGAATGAGCCCTTATTGGCTAACTTTGATTATAAAGGATGCAAGCTTTCAGGATGCCTTAGAGTCCATTCACACCGGATGCACTGTCATGTGCTGATCAATGCATGCCAGTGCACAAAAATTGAAAAATCAAAGTATTTCAATAGGAACAGTTCACAGCACTGCATCGCACTGATGTGCACTGCTCTGAAAAAAGAAACCAACATATACTACTTTTTTTTAGAGCAACTTATGCAGTGCATGTAAACACATGTATGTACAATGCACATAAACAGTCAAAACAGCCAGCTGAAGTTTTCTTACAAATAAAGCTTAGTGATGTTTAAAGAAAAAAAATGGGAAAAAAAAGCATTGCAGTGCATTTTAAAATGCAATGTGGCATGTAAAAGCATGTCAACGCACATGCATTTAAAGCAAAATTTGCGGTGTTGAATGGACCCTTAAACTCACCCTTCACATCACAATCTTTGTATAATCAACCTTATAATGGCTATATATGTTTCAATTTTATTATTGAATTGTTGTGTGATATGATCAAAACAATCAATCAATCGAGTGGCCAAGGTGGGAAACTATCATTTGTTTTGTTTCGATCAGGAGTGTTGCACTATTTTGTTCATGAATATGATAGTAATTTGTGTTCAAATCCACTTCTCTGAATGTTCCATATTCACTGAATTTGTTATTCACTATAGTATGTTTATTTATATTGCAAGTTATAGATTGGAAAAGAAATTGATCGTTTATCAAAGTGTGTATGACCATCATTCGATTTACCAAAACTGTGTAATATGAGGATCGACCTTAGCTATCCAATCTGTATCCATTGAGGCATTACTTAGTTGTTAGCAGATCTAAAGGAGAATGTACAATCAGTGTATGGTGAGCTTCAGATCCTTTTTTCAGGCTCTATGGGTTTCTGAAAATGGTTCTGATGTTAAAAAAAATGGGGCAAAAAAAAAAAAAAGATATATTTATAAGTATGTCCTGTACAAGGTGATCTGATCTAAAAAAAATTAAAAAATGAAAATAAAAGATACATTCATAATAGTGTCCTGTACAAAGTGATCTGATATTAAAAAAAAAATTTGAAAAAGGGCGGAAATAAAAGATACATTTATAATAATGCCTTGCGCAAGGTGATCTGATATAAAAAAACACATAAAAGTAAATATAAAAGATGGATTTATAATAATGTCCTGTACAAAGTGATCTGATATAGAAAAAAATTAAAAAGTGCGGAAATAATAATAATGTCCTGTACAAGGTAATCTGATATGGAAAAGAAAACCCCACAAAAAAGGGATGAAAATAAAAGATACATTTATAATAAAGGCATCCAATCATCTTCTAAAAAAAACCCAAAAACATGAAAAGTGGAAATAAAAAATACATTCATATAATGTCCTGTGAAAAGTGATATGATATTAAAAAAACCCAAAACATTAAAAAAGGGTGGGAATAAGAGTTATATTTCTAAAAATGCCATATGCAAGGTGCTCTGATATAAAAAAAAAAATAAAAAAAAGTGGAAATAAAAGATACATTCATAATAATGTCTTATACAAAGTGATCTGATAGAACAAAAAAAATTCAAAAGGGTTCAAATAAAATATACATTCATAATAATGCCCTGTGCAAGGTGATCTGATATAAAAAAAACCCCATAAAAACGTAAATATAAAAGATGGATTTATAATAATATCCTGTACAAGGTAATCTGATATAAAAAAAATTAAAAAGGGCGGAAATAAAAATGTCCTGTACAAGGTAATCTGATATGAACCCCCCCCCACACAAAAAAGGGGTTAAAATAAAAGATACATTTATAATAATGGTAGCCAATCATCTTCTAACTTGAAAGAGCAGGGCCCTTGATCCCCTCATGTTTTGCATTGTATTGGTATTGTTCTGTCACATGTTCTGTCTCCCTTTGTAATGTACAGCGCTGAGCGAACTATTGGCGCTTTATAAATACTGTATAATAATAAATAATAATAATAACTTCAGCTTGTTCAATGAAGCATTGACAAGAAAACCTGGAAGCTGATTGGTTTCTATGCTGCAGCAGATTTTGCACTCTCCAGGTTTAGTAAATAACCTCCAATGTCCTTTAAAAGGTGATATGATATATATATATATATATATATATATATATATATAATATTATATAAAAAGGGGGGGAGGGATAAAAGATACATTTATAAGAATGTCCTGTAGAATGCGATCTGATAAAAAAAAAAAAAACATTAAAAAGTGCGAAAAAAAAGATACATTTATAATAATGTCCTTTACGAGGTGATCTGATATTTAAAAAAAAAAAAAACACAATAAAGGGGGGAAATAAAAGATACATTAATAAGAATGTCCTATACAAGGTAATCTGATAGAATAAAAATTAAAAAGGGCAAAAAAAGATACATTTATAAGAATGTCCTGTAGAATGAGATCTGATACGAAAAAAAGGTGAAAAATAAAAGATACATTTATAATAATGTCCTTTACAAGTTGATCTGATATTTTAAAAAAACACACAAAAGTGGGGAAATAACAGATTCATTTATAATCATGTCCTGTACAAGGTAATGTGATAGAAAAAAAATATATAAAAAAAGGGTGAAAATAAAGGATACATTTCTAATAATGTCCTGTACCAAGTGATATGAATATCAGATTCAAATATGAAAATAAAAGAAACATTTCTAATAATGTCCTGTACCAAGTGATCTGAATATCAGATTCTGATCTGAAAATAAAAGCTACATTTCTAATAATGTCCTGTACCAAGTGATCCGAATATCAGATTCTGATATGAAAATGATACATTTCTAATAATGTCCTGTACTAAGTGATCTGAATATCAGATTCTGATATGAAAATAATAGATACATTTCTAATAATGTCCTGTTCCTGTACTAAGTGATCCAAATATCAGATTCTGAGCTGAAAATAAAAGCTTCATTTCTAATAATGTCCTGTACCAAGTGATCCGAATATCAGTTTTTGATATGAAAATAAAAGCTACATATCTAATATTGTCCTGTACCAAGTGATCCGAATATCAGATTCTGATCTGAAAATAAAAGCTCCATTTGTCGGAATGTGCTGGAAAGTCTGCTATGGTCATGCTGGGCCAAGCTGCTAGCGTTCCCTTACCTGCTCTCCGGCCGGTGACATGCACTTCTGAGGACGATTTGATTTGATCGCCGCTCACCCGGGAGAAAACTTATAGGTCCTCGAGTAAAACCTGTGACCAATCAGAGACCAGCTCCGTACACTCCCCCAGCACTCCCCCCCTCTTTGCGGCAACAGCTGTGGGACCATCCAGCTAAAGGAGACCTCAGACAATACCAAAAGGGATGAGCGGGGGGAGGTCACTAGCAGCTAAAGGAAATGCTGGTTATTTTTAGAGGTTACTTTACCAAAAGGAGGACAAATCCCCCCACCCCACCCTGCAGACTGCGGGATCCCCCTCCCCGCTGTGTGCTGATTCTTCAGGTTCCGACTGGTCAGAGGGGTGAAAACACGAAGAGGATGAAAGGGATCTGAGTCATATAGACTGTGTGAAAGGTCCTCAGAGTATCAAAAACAAGCAGCTATGTTCCCCTGTGAGGATAAACAGACAGGAATGTGCTGCCCCAAGACACAGCCACATATATGCTGAAAACACATTCCAACCATGACCATGTACACTGCATGCTGGTAGGAGGACATGTTATCCACCTGCCCTCCAGAGCATTTACCCCCTTTCCATTTTTTGTGATACGGCGCTGCGTTACTTTTGACAATTGCGCGGTCACGCAACGCTGCACCCTAATAAAATTTTTGTTTTCCCCCACAAATGGAGCTCTCTTTTGGTGGTATTTGATTGCCTGTGCAGTTTTTATTTTTTGCGCTGTAAACAAAAAAAAGGACCAACAATTTAGAAAAAAACAAAACAATATTTTTGACTTTTTGCTATAAAACATATCCAGTAAAAAAATAAATGTCTTCATAAATTTAGGTCAAAACGCATTAAGATACATGTCTTTGCTAAAATAAAATCCCAATACATGTAATTTAATTGGTTTATGTGAAAGTTATAGCGTCTACAAATGGCAGTATAGATACTGGATTTAAAAAAAAAATGTATACTAGTAATGGCGGCGATCTGCAACTTATAGCGGGACTGTGGCAGGTCTTCTGACACTGGGGGGGACTGACTGTCAGCAGGGGCGGACTGACAACTCATGGGGCCCCCGGGCAAAAGGTAATCATGGGGCCCGTGTCCTTGCCCACACTCAAACCACACCCAAAAAAGCCTATGAAAGTTACTAGGGGCATTTCATGGGGCCCCCTACTAACCTGGGGCCCTCGGGCAGTGCCCGAATGCCTAAATGGTTAGTCCGCCCCATGACTGTCACTGATATCCCAAATGACACTAATGCAGTGATCATTGCTAATAAAAAGCACTGACATTGTACTAATGACACTGGACAGGAAGGGGTTAACACATGCGGCAATCAAAGGGTTAACTGTGTGCTGTGTGGGGTTTACTGTGTAAGCACGCTGCTTTGTATGGCTCTGCAATGCAGAGTCATACAAAGCAGTGTGCTGGTGCTGACAGGGGAGAGATCTGTATTGTTTACATACAGACCTCTCCCCCATCAGTGTTCCTCGGCAAACACCAGGTGCCAGCGGGGAATCTCCATCCGGGAACCGGTGATCGACAGCTGTAGCCGCCAATGGCAGCGTGGGTAAGGTGCGTGCCCCCTACCCAGAAATACAAAATCACACACACATATATATATCTATACATATATATATATATACACACACACACACATGATTTCGCACAGCCCTGCTGCACTGTAGCAGTAGTTCTACTATAGGGCAGTTGGGAATCGGTTATGTATGGACGACCAGGTGACTTTTCTCTTCATGTCCTATAACACAGCATTGCTTTTATGGTGGGACTACATTGAGCGGCAATTCCAGCACAGTCCAACCCAAAGACAAGGAAGAATGCATTGTGTCCCATGGGCATTGCAGAGGGGTGTAGACGGTGTGCGCTGACAACAAAAGTACGCCAGAATGTACTTTTTTTCAGCGCAGTGCGAGGCAATCCACCGCCAGTTGAAGTTGTTAAGAGAATGTCACTGTGTGACATTAAAGACCCGGACTCTTCGGACACTTTTTGTTTACATGTAAAAATCAGTATTTTTTTTGCTAGAGAATTACTTAGAACCCCCGAACATTATATATTTTTTTTAAAGCCGAGGCCCTAGAGAATACAGTGGTGGGTGTTACAATTTCAATGTCACATGGTATTTGTGCAGCAGTTTTTCAAACACAATATAAAATACACTTTTAAAATTGCACACACCTGTGCAACGGCGACAAACAACGTACATTTTATTATCCATAGGAGACACTTAAAAAGCCTTTACAAGTTTCCACTTTTAATTTATAAAGGAGGTCTGGTACTAGAATTACTGCCCACGATCTGATGTTTGTGGTGGTACCTCATGTCTGGGACGATCACTGTCTGCGCACGTGCAGAACCGACGCATGCTTTCACCTTTTTGCGCAAGCAAGGGGGTATGGGAGCACTTTAAAATTATTATTTTTTATTTTTTCACTGTCACTTTAAATTCTTTTTGTGATCACCTTTATTGTTATCACATGGAATCTAAATAATGACAGTTTACATCCTGCAAACTCTGAACTGATGAATGCTCATCACTTCCAGTTTTCTATACCATAGAGATGATCAGAGCCTTTCCGGCCTCTGATTACCTTTTTGTGATCACCATTATTGTTATCACATGGAATATAAATAATGACAGTTATAAATAGCAGTAGGCAGTGACAGGTACTCTTTACAGAGATCTCTCCTCTGCCCTTCACAGCATCTGATCACATCAAGATCCGTGTAATCAGATGCTTTACCAATTTAAAAATGACGCTGTTTATATCCGGCAAACTCTAAACTGATGAATGCTCATCTCTTCCGGTTTTCTATACCATAGAGATGACCGGAGCTGTTCAGGTCTCTGAGTACCTCTTTGGTCACCTAGCGGAACTGTAGACTTGATGCTCGGGTCTCCCAGTGGGATAAGAGAGCCTGAGAGAGCTGTGGAAGGTGGCAGGAGGGGGGATGTCCCCTCCTGCTGCTTGTAAAAGCAATCCAGCGGCTATTTAGCCACTAGAATTCCTTTTACAGGAAAGCCAACCGCCAGATGAAAAAAAAACAATACTGGGATGATGCCTGCAGCTGCAGGCATCTTACCTGTATGACTACCAATACTGATACATTGCTGGTCATCGTGTGGTTAATAAAAATTGTTTAAAAACAAAAAGGTGATCAGCGCATTGGCACTGCAGCGTTCCTGCCGGATCACACCACACACCAGCCCTTTTGTTGTAATGCAACAGCTGGTGTGAATTAGCCCTTAAAGAGAAACTAGACGTGCAGTTCGTTTCGTTCCGAATTGCATTTCAGACAAATGTTTTCATTATTCGGAGATTCGGATGTATCCAAATAAAGAAATAGAAAAATAACGAATTTAAACTAATCAGAAATAACGAAACGAAATTTGACCGAAATTGGATTTGAAAACAAAGTTAAATTCGAAAACAAAATCTAACAAACATTCAAAAATAAATTTAAAGCAGAGCTCCACCCAAAAGGAGAAGTTCTGCTGTAGCCTCCCTAGCAGTATGATTATGTCAGTATTTCTGTGCTCAAAGCGGTACATTTTTTTGCATGGAAATATGTATTTTTTTATTGTAGGCCTGTAATTTTTAGGAATAACTCACTGAAATCTGTCCAAACAAGAGTCTAGTAAACATCCCGGGTATGATAAAATTTGAAACACGAAATCATAAATTATAATTTAATAATCATGAAAAATAATATAATAATAATAAATTTAATTCAATAATATAATCAAACCAAAAACACTGAAATTTGAAATATAGCGCCAAGTTCACACATCACTGAGCTTAGTCGCAGAATCATTTTCAGTGTCTGATGATGAATTTCCCCACAAATCATTATCACTCAATTCTGCAAGTGGTTCTAATTTACTATCCCTGTTCTCTAGCCGGTCTAAAACAGCTTTTGACCTAAAGGGACGCTTTTTGGACGCCATGGACGTTTCTCAGTTTCCAGGCAGAAAGGTACAAGGTAAAAATGCAGGCAGGGCACAGGACAAAGCACTAGGGACAAAATGTATGTGAAATGGTTTGATACAGTAATGTTTTACTATGTGATTTTAGTGTATTGAGTGAATATCACTTTTTAACATTTTTAAATTTCCCGCCAGTTACGTCCCCTGTACGTCCCGACGTCACAGGGAACGGAAGACGGAAGACAGATGCCGGCATCGGCCGGAGGAGATGGCCAGGGATGCTGTAGGGAGGACATCGCGGGAGCGAAGGAGAAGGTAAGTGCAGAAGGGATCCCGGAGCAGCGCTGCAAGGTATTCCCAAGTGTAGCTCGGGGTTACCGCTTTTGGTACTGAAACTTTACCCCGAGCTACACTCTGGAATACCTCAAGGGCGGTTAAGGACCGGTCCCACGCTCCTCGTTATTTTTTTTTTTTTTCAAATTTGGTTGAAATCTTTACGGTTTCGAAAGACTTTTCGAATTTTGTTGAATCAATTTCAAATTTGGTTGAACCATTTTCGAATACGAACAACTTTTGAATGTGGTCGAAATTTTTTCAAATTGAATTCAAATACAAATTACCGAAACGAATGCTGAAAATGAATTGAACGAATTTGCCAAATCCAACTACATGAAATTTGTTAGATTTCAAAACTAAACGGAACACAATTTTTTGTTTTGTACATGTCTAAGAGAAACAAAATGAAAAACACGTTTTATAATGTGCATCAACGTAACGCGTGATAGTGCATACCTCAAAGGTTTCTGAAAGGATAAACAGGGACACCTTTTAGCGCATAGTATGTAGGCAAAGGACATACCCCTGCTATGGACCACAAACACCTAGTATGAAGAAAATCATTGGCTAAGGGCCTGTTCACACATGCATCTGAAACGCAGGGCAGTCATGAGGATACGGTGCTGTTGTGTACATCCCCATACCAGCGTCCCATCCATTTTAAGTGGGACATGCGGCTGCACAGCCACTGTGTCCTATTATAATATGGGGGTGGGTTTGGGTTCCTGAACACATACAGGATGCATTTGTGGTCCTACACCAACCTGTATGTTACAGTATATTAGGACACAGTGGCTGCATCCCAGACACATCTGCATTCAATATACTATGCTTGCAATGCTTAAACACACACAAAATGTTTGTGCATAGACTTGAATGCCTCATCTGCCATTCCTAGGGAATGTGTAGGAACTCCATTGTTACAGGTCATAGTTGGGGGGATATCTGGAAGGGATGATTTACTAATCGCATACAGATGGGGACACAACAAATATGAATGCATACTTAGTTTAGTATATAATTGATTGCTTCAGTGATTCAGTCATGTGCAAACAAAAATCCAGTTTTATTTTGACTTTTCACTTGCACATGTTTGGGTATTCAAATTGAAAACAGTTTCACCTTATTTACTAAACAACCTTACCAGACACAATTTAAACATGAATAGATGGCAAACTAGAGAGTGCAGTGAGGTCACCAGGAAGCCTGTTTGTTAGTTTCAAGGCAGTCTGCTAGAACGGCTATTACAAGTAGATGTAAATTCTAACTGACTAATATTTACTTTTTAGCACTGTGTAGAATACACAATTGGGGTGCTAATTTTTTTTTTAATAAAATACTGTTTTACCTTTTTTCATTTCTTTGTTGCATTATTATAATTTGTATTATTATATGGGACTCATGTAATGCTAACAGTTTGCTCAGCACGTTAAAATATAAAGGGAGACAATACAGCAACAATACAATTCAATACAAGAGAGTTAGGAGGTCCCTGCACCTGGGAGCTTGCAGTCTAATAGGGAGGGGCTGGTGGAAGGTAATAATGGTGGGGGGGATGAACTGATGGGAGAAATAGAAGATTTGGTTATTATCTGAAGGCAGGATAGGCTTCCTTGAAGAGATACGTTTTCAAGGATCACCTAAAAGTGGATAGAGTAGGCAGTAGCCAAATAGATTGGGGTAGGGAGTTCCAAAGGATGGGAGACGCTCTGGAGATAAGCATGAGAAGAGGAGAAGAGGAGGCAAGGGAGGTAGAGAGCAGGAGGTCTTGCGAGGAGCAGAGAGGATGGTTTTGCTGATATTTGGGGACAAGATTGGTGATGTAGCTGAGGGCAGAATTTAAACAGTGTGTGTATTTTGTATGTTATTGTTAATGTTTTGAATTTTATTCGTTGGGCACTGGGAATCCAGTGGAGGGATTGGCAGAGAGGGGTGGCAGATACAGAACGGTTAGTAAGATGGATGAGTCTGGCAGAAGCATTCATGATAGACTGAAGAGGGGATAGCCTGCGATGAGGTAGGCCAATGAGGAGGGAGTTACAATAGTCAAGGCGAGATATAACAAGGGAGTGGATAAGTTGCTTAGTGGTTTCCGTGGTTAGGAACAGACGTATCTTGGAGATGTTGCGGAGGTGAAGTCTACAAGATTTGGACAGTGATTGGATTTGGGGCTGAAAGGACAGATGGGAGTCTAGGATTACGCCTAGTACCCTGGCATGAGGGGAGGGAATGATGATTGTATTATTGATCTTGATGGAGAAGTCAGGGGAGGTGACACGGACTGGGAGGAATACTAAGAGCTCAGTTTTGGAAAGATTGAGTTTGAGGAAGTGGAGTGACATCCATGCCGATATGTCACTTAGTAGGTTAGTAATGCGAGAGGAGACTGAAGGGATGAGGTGAGGGGTAGAAAGATAGATTTGTGTGTCATCAGCATAGAGATGGTACTTAAAGCCATGGGAGTTTATCAAGTGACCAAGGGAGGAGGTGTAGATGGAGAAGAGAAGAGTTCCAAGGACAGAACCCTGAGGGACCCCTACAGAAAGTGGAAGTGAAGAGGAGGGGGCAGGGTCATAGGTAATGCTGAAGGAGCACTGCTAAAGGTATTAAGAGAACCAGGAGAGAGCAGAGTCTCTGAGGCCAAGAGAGTGGAGTATTTTGAGGAGGAGGGGATGGTCAACAGTATCAAAAGCTGCAGAGAGGTCAAATAGTAAGTATGGAGTTATTATTATTATTATACAGGATTTATATAGCGCCAACAGTTTGCTCAGCACTTTACAATATAATGGAAGACAATACAGCAACAATACAGTTCAATACAAGAGGGATAGGAGGGCCCTGCTCCTTGGAGCTTACAATCTAAGAGTATTATTATACAGGATTTATATAGCGCCAACAGTTTGCTCAGCACTTTACAATATAACGGGAGACAATACAGCAACAATACAGTTCAATACAAGAGGGATAGGAGGGCCCTGCTCCTTGGAGTTTACAATTTAGGAGGGAGGGGCTAGTGGTACAAAAGGTAGTAACTGTGGGGGATGGACTGGTTGGAAGAGTAGAAGATTCCATTATTAGCTGAGAGCAGGATAGGCTTCCCTGAAGAGATAGGTTTTCAGAGATTGCCTAAAAGTATGCAGAGTAGGCAACAGTCTGATAAATGGGGGTAGAGAGTTCCAGACGATGGGGGAAGCTCTGGAGAAGTCCTGGAGATGAGCATTGGAGGAGGAGACAAGGGAGCTAGAGAGTAGGAGGTCTTGTGAGGAGAGGAGAGTACGGTTTAGGTGATATTTAGAGACAAGATTGCTGATGTAATTTGGGGCAGAGCTATAAATGGCTTTATATGTTATTGTTAATGTTTTGAATTTTATCTGTTGGCCAATGGGAAGCCAGTGGAGGGATTGGCAGATACAGAACGGTTAGTAAGGTGGAGTAAGTTGCATATCAGTGTAGCTGATCTACTGAGGTCTCTTTGCAGCCACTTTCTGTCTCCATGCATACACTGCAGCAACTACTGAATGGCATTCCTCAGCTGGTGGGTAGGAGTCTCTTACAAGCTAGACATCTGCTTTCAAGCTGAACTCTAGGCAAATGGCTGAATACACAGCTGAAGAGAACAAGAGCATGTCCAGGTTACCAGCTTGGTAAGAACAATAGCGATTTTCTAACATTCCCAAAGTAGCTGATTGCTATCCTTTCAGGGAATGTACTGTATGTGAAGGTTGGATTGTTTCCATAGCTATAGGAAATATTATCCAGTCTATCTGAAATTGTCCTCACTTTACAACAGACAACATGGGGTTGATTTACTAAAACTGGATATTGCAAACTCTGGTGCAGGTCTGCATAGAAACCAATCAGCTTCCAGGTTTTATTGTTAAAGCTTAATAGAACAAGATGAAGTTAGATGTTGACTGGCTCCCATGCACAGCTGCACCATATTTTGCACTCTCCAGTTTTAGTAAATCCCCCCCCGTATGTTTACAGGTATGTTTAGGCTATGCACAGATGGGCAGATCTTGTCACCAACCACAATATCTTCCTATCCAGCTATGGCACCTGATTTGTTAGATTTGTTGAGGGGTGCACATAGGGACAAGAACAATAGGCATATAAAGAGATGTTACTGACATCCCTTGAACATGCTAGTTGCCTGGCTGTCGTGCTGATACTATAGATTCACTGACCTGAAACAATCACACAGATCAGATGTTCTGACTTCACTTGCTGTATGCTAACTTCATGTGTGACCTAAAAAATGATTGAAGCCAGAGGATAAGCATGACAGCCAGACACACAAGTAGGACAGTAATGGTAGCCCCATATTTCTCTTAGCACAGGTTGATTGGGATGATGATGTGACTCTGGCTTCCCTTACTGAATGCTTATTCTGGGTTAATCAGAAAGTTTTGAGGTAAGACATACTGTAGAAGGTTATATACTAAAAGTGTATTGTGCAAAATCTGGTGCAACTCTTCATAGAAACCAATCAGCTTCCAGGTTTTATTGCCAAAGCTTAACCTCCCTGGAGGTATTCCCGAGTGTAGCTCGGGGTAATGTTTCAGCACCATAAGCGGTAACCCCGAGCTACACTCGGGAATACCTTGCAGCGTTGCTCTGGGATCTCTTCTTCTCTTACCTTGTCCTTCGCTCCCACGATGTCCCTCCTGCAGTGTCCCAATGCCGGCATCTGTCTTCTGGGTTCTGTTCCCTGCGATGTCAGGACGTACGGGGGATGGAACGGCGGGAAATTTGAAAGTTGTAAAAGTGACATTTACTAAATTCACTAAAATCACATAGTATAACATTACTGTATCAAAGCATTTCACATACATTGTGTCCCTACTGCTTTGTCCTGTGCCCTGCCTGCATTTTGACTGTTCTTTCTGCCTGGAAACTGAGAAACGTCCATGGCGTCCAAAAAGCGTCACTTTAGGTCAAAAGCGGTTTTAGACCAGCTAAAGAGCAGCGATAGTAAATCAGAACAACTTGCAGAATTGAGTGATGATTTGTGGGGAAATTCGTCATCAGACACTGAAAACGATTTTGCGACTAAGATCAGTGATGTGCAAACTTGGCGCTATATTTCAAATTTCAGTGTTTTTGGTTTGATTATATTATTGAATTAAATTTATTATTATTATATTATTATTTTTATGATTATTTATTAAATTATAATTTATGATTTCGTGTTTCAGATTTTAACATACCCGGAATGTTTACTAGACTCTTGTTCGGACAGATTTCAGTGAGTTATTCCTAAAAATTACAGCCTACAATACAAAGAATACATATTTCCATGCAAAAAATATACTGCTTTGAGCACAGAAATACTGACATAATCAGACCACTAGGGAGGTTAACTGTACAAGCTGGAAGCTGATTGGCTACCATGTACAGCTGCACCAGATTCTGAGTGCACCATTTTTAGTAAGTCTCTTTCATAGTCAAGCAATTAGCACTTGCTTAAAAAGGAACTTCACTTGCACACTATTTGCCTCCCGCTGCTCCTCTTCTGTGCCACCATCTTTAAACATCCAGTGTGTGTGCAGATGTGCCACAGGCCTCTGCCAGGAATTCAAAACCATGTCTGCACAAGCATAGGTGATTCCCATGCATGGGCATAGATACTGCTGGGCAGGGGTGGACTGACAACTCATGGGGCCCCCGGGCAATAGGGGATCATATGGCCCCTGTGTCCTTGGCAAAACTCAAAAAAGCCTATGAAAAAGGTACCAGGGGCATTTCATGGGGCCCCCTACTGACCCCGGGTCCTCGGGCAGTGCCCGAGTTTCCAAATGGTCAGTCCGCCCCTGCTGCTGGGAACATGTAGAGACTTGAGACAACTGTAAGCATGCACAGGAACCCCCTGCACATATGTGGGACCCCATGTGCATACACAGACATGACACAGGTCTCTGCTGGTACTAGATGTGTGCATTTTGTGTTGAATCAATTTTTGTTTGAAAATTTGATTTTCGAAGATTCGGATGTATAGGATATCTCTGAATATATAGAACATCTCTGAATATATCCCTGAATGGACATAGTAATGAATGTAAAACGAACCTGAAAAAAGTTATAACAAAATCAACGGATGCATTCATTTCATTTGTTTCATTCAGATGACGTCACATGATGCAATAGCAGTTCGGGCCCATGTTGAAATTAATTCATTTTTCAAATTTGTGCGATAATTCAGATTCAAGTAAATTTGTGATTTAAAGTGGAGCTTCACTTTCTCAATCAACACTGACTATTTTTAATCCTTATGCTGCTAGCATTAGTAAATAGATAGGAAAGTATATCATATTTGCTTGTTTTAACATTTTATTTGCATCCCTTCATTTACTTTCTGGCTTCCATGCCTAGACAAATGATGTCATACATCCCAAGAGTCTTCAGGAGGGGAGGGAGGATTCTCAGCTCAGCCAATGCCTGAGCTAAGGACAGATGGATTCCAGGAAGTAACTGATACACAAACCTTTTGGCAAAATAGAAAATTTCATGAACAAGGTGGTTACAAAAAGGACCAATGTGGTAAACCATGCATAAATATTGCAAAAAACAGTATTTATTATTATAGTAATAAGTATACATGCATAGAGAATGCCAACCATATAACAACAAGGCAATTGAACAAACACCAATATCCGTTACCTTACACCAGACAACATTGTCTGTACCCCTGAAAAACAATTAGAATGAGCCATGATGTCAGGGTATGGCCCTATGTTCAGGAGTATAGTTAGCCAAGCAGCAACTTGAATACCGGTCGTCTGTCAGGCTACTACTCATCTAAAGGACCCTTATTGTTTTTACATGCATCTTCTGCCCTTACTCAAGATGGCCATTGCCAGAAATACCAGGGGGTGTTTTTCAAAATTAATTTTCAGCAAAAAAAAAGCATGGAGACATGGATGGATGGAGGAATTCGTTTTGAATATTAATAATGAATTATATAGCATTTTGGGTTTGTGGCACTCAGAAGCAATGCAGTTCCACTTTAAAGTGATTTTGTAATTGTCACAATCGGCCAGTTCAGTTCCACAGCCAAGTACAATTCTTAGGTTTGGAAAATTCAGAACCGCCAAATTTTTGATTTATTCTGTTGCTTCCGAAAAGATCAAATCCTTATGAAAAGTTTTCATACACATTAATATCAAATCCACCTAAAATATATAGCAATCTTCTGAAAAAAAAAAACTGCAAAATTGATCTAATTCACCTAGACCAGCAACGGGCAAACTACGGCCCGCGGGCCGTATACGGCCCGGCGGACCTTTTAATCCGGCCCGCGGAGCTAGGCTCCTCTCACAGTCCGCCCTGAAGACCGGTGTAGCAAAATCTGTCTCCTATGAGGATCTGTCCCCCCTCGACGTATCTGCGCATGTGCCGCAGATCGCCGATCGGCTGCTAATGCCTGAAACTGGCACATGCGCAGATACGTCGAGGGGGACAGATCCTCATAGGAGACAGATTTTCATGCTACACCTGAACGGCGCAGGACACGGCGAGAGGAACGCGCGGAGAAAAGGTAAGTGAATTGACACAGGGGGGACTTAGGGACTTAATATGGGGAATTAATTACTATAGGAGGGATGAATTACTATATGGGGGATGAATTACTATAGGGGGGATGAATTACTATATGGGGGATGAATTACTATATGGGGGATGAATTACTATATGGGGGATGAATTACTATATGGAGGATGAATTACTATATGGGGGGTGAATTACTATGGGGGATGAATTACTATAGGGGGGATGAATTACTATATGGGGGATGAATTACTATAGGGGGGATGAATTACTATAGGGGGGATGAATTACTATATGGGGGATGAATTACTATGGGGGATGAATTACTATGGGGGATGAATTACTATATGGGGGATGAATTACTATGGGGGATGAATTACTATATGGGGGATGAATTACTATGGGGGGTGAATTACTATGGGGGGATGAATTACTATATGGGGGATGAATTACTATATGGGGGATGAATTACTATGGGGGATGAATTACTATATGGGGGATGAATTACTATGCTTACTATGGGGGAATATTACTATACTTACTATGGATGACACATACACATCATTCATTTACTCTTGGTCCGGCCCCGGGTCCAATATATGAACCCATTGCGGCCCTCAAGTCAAAAAGTTTGCCCACCCCTGACCTAGACCAACGAATATACAAAGCAAATCCCGAAAACAGATCAGTTCAACATAACGAATATGACAAAACAAAATCCTTCAATGAACAAATGCATCCAAAACTATACAAAAATGTGCGTGCATAGCAATCCATAAGGACATAAGGGAATTATTAACATGACACAAAAATCCTTAAAAAAAATGAAAGTGTGTTTTTTAAATATACATCATAAATAGATCTTCTAACATTCATCATAAAGAGAACTTGTGGGGGGGATTTACTAAAACTGAAGAATGCAAAATCTGGTGCAGCGTACACATGTCTAGCAAGTACCCAGATACATGGAAGAGATTTGCAGCACATCTACACATGTGCAGAATGTCACAGTGGGGTTGATTTACTAAAATTGGAGAGTGCACAATCTGGTACAGATCAGCTTCCAGGTTTTTTTGGTCAATGCTTAATTGAGCCCTGGTTCACACTGATGCGGTGCGGAATTTGCAGCATTTTCAGTGCAAATTCCACACCGCATCAGAATTGCACGACATTCATGCGAACCGCTGCGGGTGTGTATGTTAACCCCCCGAAAGCGGTCCACTTAACGTGGTGCGATGTGAAGAATTGGATCGCATAGGTGTGAATTTTAGTGTGGACCCAAAAGAGGGTCCTGCATGTTTTTGGTGCAGGTGCGGTACAAATAGAACTATACAAAATGTATGTCTGCAATTGCACCGCACACAAATCGCATGTAATTTGCACAGGAATGTGGTGCGGTTCCTGTGCAAATCACATGTGATATACAGAGCTGCACGTATGTGAACCCACACCCAACAAGTTGAAGTTAGAAGCCGATTGACATATTTAGATAAAGAAGGAAGGTGTATTTTTGATAAATCTAGTTATTTTTGTAGACACGTTTAAACATTTTTACCTTTGGATGATTCGTATCGTAAAAATCAAACGTTCCAAGCTACATCAATTCATCTTAATGGCATTACTCAGTTTGTGAACAAACATACAAGAAAGTGCCACATAGTCACGCAATGATAATAAGGATAATAACATTTCACATCTGCCTCTATCTCCAGGAATGTTCAAAGTTTATTACTTAAAAGACGTACTCTTCATAAACATACTATTTTTAACTGCTGATCTGAGCTTTCACTCAAATCTTACTTGTCTGTTCTTGTTCAGTCTTCATAATAATTGAACATATCTACCATTCTGCTATGGGATGCAGTTACCTTTCCACTCCGAAAAATTAATCTTCACTAAAAAATGTTTGTAGAGAGGATGACCATGTGTTCTTTTCTTACTGTATTAAGAAACACTCGATCATTTACATTTGTTACTTTCTTCAATATAATTTTAGACCTAACTGGATTATAACAGAGAAGTGTGCAATTTGCTTTACCGAGAAAAAACAAAATTGACATAATGGCTAAAGGGGTTTGCTGTCTTAGGTCTTTTTCATACAGGTGGTCGGGGGCCATAAAAACAGCTGACTGAGATGTGGTTTTTACTGCCCCCAGACACCCCCACTTAAAATACAGCTGTTGGGGGCTGTTCATATGCCGCATCTGCAATGCTTTGCATCACACCCCCTGAAGATGTAATGTAGCATGTCGACTTTTTCAAAATTGGTCATTCAAGACAAACGGGCTACACAAGCCAAATGCATTAGTCCCATTGAAAATTGACATTTGGAAACAAAAACACAAAACCAAACAAAAATAAATCGGCAATCAGGAGGTGGCAGGAACACCTCATTGATGCCTGGCAGCTGCTGCTTACTCTGAGAAGTGATCTACCAGATAGAAAGGAAAGACAGAGATTCATTATTTCTTTCTTTCAGGTACTTATATAGCACTGTCAATTTTCATAGTGCTTTACATATACACACACATATATATATATATATGACATTTACATCAGTCCCTAACTCTCAATGAGTGTACAATCTAAGGTCCCTAGCTCACATACACATACTGGGGGTAATTTAGAGCAATTAACCTACCAGCATGTCTTTGGAGTGTGGGAGGAAACCCACACAGGCACAGGGAGAACATACAAACTCCAGGCAGGTGGTGCTGTGGTTGGGATTTGAATCAATGACCCTAGTACTGCCAGGCAGAAGTGCTAACCATTTAGCCACTGTTAGCCATTGTGCTACATTTATGTATTCATTAATTACTCGTTTCCATTTATTTTTTTTAATGCAGCTGGTGCAAATTCCTGAACTTGGCTTGTAATCGATGCTCAAGCTGGGAGTAGCGGAAGCAAGACATTGAGTTAATCGGGTGTGCTGCATGAAAATGTGCTAACAATGAGCATACTGGTAGGGGAAGAGAACAGAGTGAGCAAAGAAAATGCCTCAGCAGTCTGCCGCTCTTCTTTCACTGTCACGTCATCAGGCTAAGGTTGTAGAGATGATAACACTACATCGAGGGAAACTAAAAGTCACCCCTTTGCAGTGCACCCGCAAGTAAAGCGGGGGGTGAAGCAGAAAGCTACACTTATTGAGGCTAGCCCTCTAAAGAAATAACAGCTTGCATCGATGCGCATGGTGTTTTCTGCTTTTCGGTGAATTTCGGGAGATTTACTAAAACTGGAACACACAGAATCTGGTGCATGGTAGCCAATCAGCTTCTAACTTCAGCTTGTTCAATTAAGCTTTAACAATAAGCCTGGTTCACACTGGATGTGACTTGGCATGCAATTTGCATGCCCTTCGACTTGCCCTATTGTCCGCAGTTGGAGCGGTCGTGTCGGTGCGGCTCTGACTTGGTCGGAGTCGCACTGATTTCAAAAGTAGTACATGCACTACTTTTGGTGCGATTTGCATAGACATCTGTATTAGATGTCTTGCAAATCACACCTGAAATTGGTGGGTCCCCCGACTTCAAATAGTGTGATTTCACTGTAAGTCGCACGATTTCAAAGTCTGACTTGATGTGAATGGAGGGTAAGTGCCCGGTCATACCGGTGCGATTTCAATTTGCAATTTGCTGCAGCACAATTTTTAAAGTAGTTCTTGCATTATTGTTTCACATACACAGAATATATTGAAAATTGCACTGCAAATTGAAAGAAATCATTAAAAATCTTCACAAATAGCAATACATTCTTTAGAAATCCACTGAAATTGCACACAAATTGTGCAATTTTAAATATCGGCACTGTGACCGGTGAATAAAACTTGGAAGCTGATTGGTTTCTATGCAGAGCTGCACCAGATTTTGCACTCTCCAGTTTTAGTAAATCAACCCCCACAAGTTCACTTTATGATGAATGTTAGAAGATCTATTTATAATGTATGTTTAAAAAACACACTTTCATTTTTTTTAAGGATTTTTGTGACATGTTAATAATTCCCTTATGTCCCTATGGATTGCTATAAATCCTGTTTCACAGCACTGACACATGATTCAGTCAAGAGATGTGGTCAGTCTTTCACAATGAGTCCTAGTATATCTTTATTGAAATGAATAAGGTGCAGAGTTTTTGCTGTGTATGAGTGCCACATAATGTTAATACAAATAGGATGGGAGGGATGGTATCAGTGGCTTCCAGGTGCTTGCCAGTTGTTAATGTTAACCCAATTTTCTGTGACTGCCCTAGAGCCATCTATACCATTTGTACGCAGAGAGATCAGTGCCAGGACAAAGTCATCCAGCGCACAGGGCAAAGATGCCAAACTGTGCTGCCCATCCCCCGTCGTTCATGATGAGCAAGCTAGGGGATCATGTTCCCAGCAGTCACTCTTCAAAATTGTTGTGCAGCTCCTGATCTGTAAGTCAGGTTTTGCATTGACTTGGAAGTGGAGCACAGCCTGCACCACCTCCCGCTTCTCTCCTCCTTTCCTCACTGCACCACTCCTGTCAGGCTTGTAACAGAAGGAAGGCGCCCCTCTCCCTACAGTAAACCATTGCGAAGTGAAACAAAAACGAGAAGCGCACCAACCTTTGTGCATTACCTCAGCAACCAAATTTTATTAATTAAAGAATGGTACTCACAAACAGCGAATAAAATCAGGCATGTAGTCCTCAAAGGGACTTCATCAGAGCTCTGATGAAGAAGGCATGGCCTTCGAAACGCAACAGCTGTACTTAGTGTCTACCCCCATGATGGGATTCGCGTTGGCTCCTTATCTCTGAAGTCCCTTTGAGGACTACATGCCTGATTTTATTCGCTGTTTGTGAGTACCATTCTTTAACCTCCCTAGCGGTATGATTATTTCCGATTTTTTGTGCTGAAAGCGGTACCATTTTTTTGCATGGAAATATGCAGTTTTTTATTGTAGGCTGTAATTTTTAGGAATAACTCACTGAAATCTGTCCGAACAAGAGTCTAGTAAACATTCCGGATATTATAAAACTTGAAACACGAAATCATAAATTATAATTTAATAAATAATCATAAAAAATAATAATATAATAATAATATATTTAATTCAATAATATAATCAAACCAAAAACACTGAAATTTGAAATACAGAGGCAAATTCGCACATCGCTGAGCAAAGTCGCAAAATCGTTTTCAGTGTCTGATGACGAATTTCCCCACAAATCATTATCACTCAATTCTGCAAGTGGTTCTAATTTACTATCGCTGTTCTCTAGCTGGTCTAAAACTGCTTTTGACCTAAAGGGACACTTTTTGGACGCCATGGACTTTTCTAAGTTTCCAGGCAGAAAGAACAGTCAAAATGCAGGCAGGGCACAGGACAAAGCAGTAGGGACAAAATATATGTGAAATGCATTGAAACAGCAATGTTTTACTATGTAATTATCATTTAAAAAAAAAATGACATTTAAAAAAAAAATTCAAATTTGCCGCTGGTTCCGGCGCCCGTACGTCCCGATGTCACAGGGATCGGAACACGGAAGCTGGAATCGGCCGGAGGAGATGGCCGGGGACGCTGCAGGGGACACATCGCGGGAGCGAAGGACAAGGTAAGTGCTGCAGGGACTCCCTATGCAACGCCGCAGGGTAAGCCTGAGTGTAGATCGGGGTTACCACTCTTGGTACTGAATTTTTACCCCGAGCTACACTTGGGAATACCGCCAAGGAGGTTAATTAATAAAATTTGGTTGCTGAGGTAATGCGCAAGGTTGGTGCGCTTCTCGTGTTTGTTTCACTTTGCAGTATTGGTCGGGCTTCCCCAGCCTTGTTTGGAGCTGCACAACCTTGTATGCACTGGTTGTCGCTTTTTTCTGGTTTTGTTTCCATCTACTCGCCACCGGCCTGGGTCCTTGAGTGCAGGAGAAATCGCATCTAGTAAACAATTGCGCCCAGGGAAGTCGGCTCTCAAGCCCACCCCTTGTCCCGGCCCTGACAGAGATATACAGTACACAGAAAAATAATTACCACTTCACATTTCATACCTGTATGATCCCTATGGACCAGAGCAATTTTTAAATTTCTGCTATGTGCCTATCGATACTTTCTTCAAGCGTAACTCCACTTTTGTTGAGAAAAAACACCCCCCCCTCTGAGTGACCTATATACCTTGCAAGAATTTGAACACACGTAGATTCTTACCTTTTTCTGAAGAAAGAGATGGATGTTTGTCTGTGTCCATGTGCAAAATGAATGGCAATGGTTCCTGATTATTAATCAGCTGCTGCACCTGCAGGGTGTTTTGCATTTTCTTTCCATCTAGTTGCTGAGCAGATTAAAACACAAAATACATCAAAAACACATACAAAATGCATCAAAAACTCACTACATGCTTTCTGTATTATCTCCATTGAAGTCTACAGAACCAAAAATGCAATGTTTTGTGTTTAAAAAAAGTCCCTGACCCCTTCCAAAAAGTACACCAGGTGAAAATGCGGAGATGTAAGCCTGTCCCATAGGAAATCATGTTAAATGGACTGCTGTGCTTTTCTGCAGAATGCAATAGATAACACATAGGTGTAAACCTAAGATTTCCCTTCAGGAGTATCTCACCAAAAATTAAATTTTTTTGCAGGGAATACCTGAAATCTGACTTGTATCTTACTGGAAATTATTTTATGCAGGAAATTATGTTGTGGGGGCGTGGGGAGATTGTGGCATTCTGTACACATTTTGTGTACGGAACACCCCCTTGTAGCCATATTGCATTTAATTTTAAAGAACATTACAAAGTTGCTGATTGAAAAGGAAAGATAATTTTTATTTTTATATTTTTTTCCCGCAAAAGTAGAGTTACCCTTTACATATTGTTTTTCAGGAAAGCCAGGCGTTCTTTCTGCCATATAGTCTTGCAAAAACTATATTTATTGCACTACATAGACATTGTTACTTTTCTTAGTAACAAAACTAATTTGATCAGTGTTAGTTTAAAAAAAATTTGTTCCTTAGAGAAACAGTTGCATTTTATTCTATCATTGTTCCCATTTTAAATGACATGAAAATATTGATTTTGGTACAAAGCACTGCAAATTGTTTACAAATAAAATGAAGGCTTTTTTTTTTTTTTCAATTTCAAAAATGAATGAACAAAACAGATACAGGGGAAGGAAAAAGTTTAAAGATAACGGTTAGAAAAATAGAAATAAAAAAATCAGCTGGATAAGAAAATGAAGGGTAGAAGTGGACGAAAGAGTTAGTTAATTAGGGCTGTTTAGGGTAAACAAACAGTTAACAAAGGTTGAAAGAGGAACTAAGTTTATTAAAATTAGCAAAAAAAATATATAAAATATTTTTTTACTTATTTTATTGATTCACTTGTCAGGTTAACAATGTTTGTAAACTCTAACATAAAACTGGTAGCTACAAGTAAGCTACAATAAGACCACATTCACACTAAGAAGATTCTCACCACTACAATTCACACCGGCTTAGATCGCCAATATGAATGTAGCCTAAGTCTTACCTGTAGTTACCATGGATGCCTGCTAAACTTGCGCCATTTAGCAGATATTCACATTGACTTCAGCTGATGACCACACAGCACATGTACAATGTTCTCTGCATTCGGGGCACACTGGGGATTATTTACTGAACTTGGAAAGTGCAAAATCTGGTGCACCTTTGCATAGAAACTAGGGATGCACCGAAATTTCGGTTGCCAAAACTTTTTGGCCAAAAACACCTCTTACGGCCATCGGCCAATATGAAAAAAGCACTGATATAGGTGCCGAAACCCCCCCGCCACTCGCCGTTGCCCGCCTGCTGTCCCTACCACTGCCGCCACCGGCCGTTGCTCAGTAGTTCTCAGCCTCACAGTCCCCCCGTGCTCGCACATAGTGGTGAACGCATACGTAGGCCATGCGCACATATGTAAATGGTGTTCAAACCACACATGTGAGGTATCGCCACGAACATCAGAGCATGAGGAATAATTCTCACACTAGACCTCCTCTGTAACTTTACACTGCTAACCTGTAGACATTTTTAAAGCATCACCCATGGAGATTTTTAAGTACCGCAGTTTCATGCCATTCCATGAGCATGCGCAATTTTAAAGCATGACATGTTGGGTATCTACTTACTCGCTGTAACATTCTCTTTCATAGTTTACAAAAAAATTGGGGTATTTATTGTTTTTTTTTGTTTTTTTTTTAATCAAAGTGTATTTTTTTCAAAAAAAATATATTCATTTTTAAAAGCTGTGCATTTAGGTTTTGGTTTTCAGCCAAGTGCATTTTGAATTTTCGTTTTCAGTTTCGGCACCAGAACTTTTATTTTGGTGCACCACTAATAGAAACCAATCAACTTACAGGTTTTATTGCCAATGCCTAATTGAAAAAGCTGAAGTTAGAAGCTGATTGGCTACCATGCAGAGCTTTGCCAGATTTGGAGTGCTCCAGTTTTAGTAAATCAACCCCACTGAGTGTGCTGTTAATACAGAGAGAGCTGTGCGGTGATAGTGACTCCTGTGCACATGCGCGGGAGTGATGTTATCATGGGTTATCCATTCAATAGCCGGAGAATGCGAACCTGGAAGGAAGACTGGCAAAGATGGAAGTGCTAGGAGTGGTGACAGCTCAGCGCTGAAAGCACATTATGACATAAAGCTGCAGGGAGCCATATTAAAAAATGTGTACAGTTTAATACTGCTTTAAAGTTGTAATGGCTGACTTATCTGGTGCGTTTGGGGCACCTCTATGATGATGTTCATCTCAGGGAATACAGGTGTTTTATATAACCAGTGCAAGACAGAAGCTGGATGGATAACATTATACAGAGCTACTCTATTGGCTTCTATTAATGTATGCATATTTAATGTTATTATTTCTAAAATTACATTTAAACAATATAACCCCAGTTATATATAAAAAAAAGACATAATGACAGTCATTTTTGTAGATTTAGACCTGATTACCACCAGCTCGCATTGCCACATGCAGCATATTACTACAGTATATGATCTGCTGTCAGTGTGAGCTCTGGCTCTGCTTACATTCTCTTTTACTTTATTTGAAGTGTTACTTTCTATTAAGTCTTTTCACAGCAGCTCAATGCATTGTGCTGCTATGTGGTCACATGCGGTGCCATGCAAGTAGATTCAAGCATGCTTGGGACAAGCATAGATCTATACACAGGCAAAAAATAAAAACAAATTACAAAAACAAGTATAAATAAAAAAAAACTAACACAAAGTGCAAACTTGATGGACCACTTGGTCTCTTTTCTGACTTCTCATTGTTATGTTTCTATGCCTTTGCTCTATGGAAAAGTTCTGCATTTATTTTCCCATGCTGCATCGCACTGCACAGCACACCCTGGCATTTATCTGGTGCAGAAAAACACAGGTAACCGCACTAAGCCCTCTTAAAGCCCAGCCTTTTTTAAGTTTAGAAAAGAGTGGCAAAGGTTCCCTATCAGGTTTTTATTGCTATCTGTGTCACTGCTAGCGAGGAGGAAAATTCCTCACCCCTGACTAGGAGTTCAACACAATTTTGTCTTTCAGTACACTTTCAGGTCAGTAGATCATCAGTCTATGCTTTGCTTTTATTTCTCTATATCAGTCATACACACTCCCCGGCCACTTTATTAGGTACACCTTGCTAGTACCGGGTTAGACTCCCTTTTGTCTTCAGAACTGCCTTAATTTTTCGTGGCATAGATTCAACAAAGTGCTGGAAACATTCCTCAGAGATTTTGGTCCATATTGACATGGGTTACTGTTGCCTTTCTATCATTTCGAGCAGGTGCGGACTGACCATTTGGAAACTCGGGTGCTGCCCGAGGGCCCGGGGTCAGTAGGAGGCCCCATGAGATGCCCCTGGTACTTTTTTCATAGACTTTTTTGAGTTTGGGCAAGGACACAGGGGTCCCATGATCCCCTATTGCCCAAGGGCCCCATGAGTTGTCAGTCTGCCCCTGATCTCGAGCCAGTCTGCCCATTCTCAGTCCTCTGACATCAACAAGGCATTTTCGTCGACACAACTGCCACTCACTGGATATTTTCTCTTTTTCGGACCATTCTCTGTAAACCCTACAGAAGGTAATGCATGAAAATCCCAGTTTTTGAAATGCTCAGACCAGCCTGTCTGGCACCAACAACCATGCCACATTCAAAGTCACTTAAATCCCCTTTTTTCCCCATTCTGATGCTCAGTTTGAACTTCAGCGATGTACTCACCACGTCTACATGCCTACATGCATTGAGTTGCTGCCATGTGATTGGCTGATTAGCAATTTGTGTTACAAACCAATTGGACAGGTACCCAATAAAGTGTCCAGTGAGTGTACATGTAAAGGAAAGGTAGATGCAGGACTAACACATCTCAAACACCCATGTACTCCAGCCTTTGTGCACACCAGTGCACTATTTAATAACTAAGGACTGCCATCTTAGTAATGGTGGAAGAGGCTGCAATATTGAATCCATTCCATGAATGGGGAGGCATTGCTGTGTCATTTATGATGACCTCTGACAGCAACTGGTGAAATATTACAGGCAGAGGAGGATGGCGATAACAAATTATATATTTCCACGTTTTTTGCAAAACCTTCTCCATTCATTGTTGTTTTTAAATTTCCTTTCTGTTTTTCTTTGCTTCTTCTATGCAATCATGCATGCATTCTCAAAAACACATAAAGCATCATGAATGTATGTGTGTCAGCCAAATAAAGATTTCTTAGTTGATGGATTGCTCTTAACTAGTATCTATGGTAGGCCTTATATTTTCAGGAGGACATAGATCACCTCTGTGTTTTAATACACCTACTGTATGTTGCCAGTGCAAAGAAAACTGCACATGGCTCCACATAAATGCTTTCCACTTTTGATATACTGTAGCCTCCAGGTAGAAAGCTAGCACTGCCATCTCGTGGTTATAGTAAGTATTACTGAGCTAACAATAGCCCACACATTTACAATGATATAGACACATGTATTAATTCAAACTGGTTGATAAAGAAAACGTTTTGATATTCCAAACAAATCTAGCAAATGCTGATTGTGTTTCAGAACTATTCTAAAACTATTGTGATGCCTTTTGACTAGTTTCCTGCCATTGAATTAGACAGAAATTGGATTTAAAATGTTGTCTGACAGCTCAATTATATCTTGTAATCAGCGTCTTTAATATACCATTTGACTCAACAGTTACAGTATAACCAGAAATGAAATTAAAATAGACAAATTTACTGTTGCTATTATATTAACCACTTCAATTCCAGATACTTTTACCCCCTTCCTGTCTAGGTCAATTTTCAGCTTTCAGTGCCTCCGCACTTTGAATGACAATTGCGCGGTCACGCAACACGGTAGCTATATTAATTTTTTAGCAATTTTTTGAGACAGATAAAACTTTATTCATTGGTGATATTTTTTTTTTTTTTGCTATATAAATTAAAAAGTCCAAATTTTTTTTAAAAAAAGTGGGTTTTTGTTTTTGCAAATAAATAATCTTTCTTCATAAATCTTGGCCAAAATTTATTCAGTTATCTTTTTAGTATAAAAAAAAAACCCAAATTAGTTTATAACCAAAAATTATAATTTTTCAAAATTATTTTTACATTTTTTTTTTTATATTATTATTTATGTTTTTTTTTTTTTAACATACTGTCACCCTTGCAGTACAGTGTCACCATAGTGACACTGTACTTCTTGTGGAGGGTGATGACGATTTTTTTTTTTACACTGATTGCTTTTACACCCATAAAGGCTGTAAAAGCAACAATTTCTCCTTTTCTCTGGCTGCATTCTTGCAGCCATTAAGAAATACTGTGAGAGCTGTGATTGGTCACAGTTTGTCACATGGTACAAGGTTGTTGTGAACAGCGTTGTAGCATGTGACCTCTGTGATCATTCACAGATTTCACAAGTAGTAAGCAATGATGTCAGGAAGTGACATCTTGCTTACTACTATTCATGTGATCACCAATTGGTCAATCAGTGATCACATGATTGGGACCTCAGACAAAGATCTCGTACAGTGATTGATGTTCTGCTGTGTCCTCCGGACACAGTAGGCACTGGATCGCGGTGTCGCACGCTCCCAGGGAGTGCACACAGCCTGTAAATGTGGGCGCTGTTTATGAATGTCAACTTGCTCCTGCACTGCTCCCGTCCAGCCGTTTATGTACATGGGCCGGACGGGAAGTGGTTAAACAATTGACATGTGCATTTCCTTATGATTTGTTTCTTCAGCCAAAAATTTCATTTTCGGATATTCAGATGTATACGACATAGTAACAGGGGTGGACTGACCATTTAGGCACTCGAGCACTGCCCGAGGGCCCGGGGTCAGTAGGGGGCCCCATGAGATGCCCCTGGTACTTTTCATAGGCTTTTTTGGGTGTGGTTTGCATATGGGCGAGGGCACAGGGACCCCATGATTTCCTATTGCCTGGGGACCCCATGAGTTGTCAGTCTGCCCCTGCATAGTAATGAATGTCAACAAATCCGAAAAAAAGTTATAACCAAATTAACAAATGCATTCATTCATTCATTACATTTGGATGATTTGCATGAGGAAATGTATTCAGTTTTCAAATTTGCTCAATAATTCAGATTCAGATAATGAATGGATCCTAATGTTGTTCCATTCCTTAATTTGGATGCACATCACACCAGTCGATACTGTCCAATCAGCTCATGCCATTTCTCTTGGTGGGTAGGAATAGCGTCCGTAAATATTCAATCCTTTATATCCAAATCCATCTGATTCGATAATATATTGAATATATAACAATCCTCTGGAAAAACTGCAAAATTTTTTTAATCTACCCAGACCGCGAATTAAATGTATGAGACAAATACCAAAGACACGAAATGAATTCCGAACGGGAATCGGTTCAACATAAAGGATATGACAAAAAAAATTAATGCATCCAAAATGAAACTAAAATTTACAGCATGCACATATCTATTAAACTATCATTTCTGACTTCCAATATATCTTTTTGATGCCATTCAAATCAATATTTGATGTCGTGTAGACCAGAACCTATGTGTACTGTATATGGCCAACATTAATCTGGCAGAACACTACCTGGTTTTCATTTGATATATGACCAATTTAAACACAGTTAATTAAAACCAACAGAGCAGGGATTAACAAGTAATCACAGACACGCATTTATACATTTATTGGTATGTGCATTGACATGTAGAGCACACGCCTTTAACAAACCATCGCTTAGAAATTTCTGTATGCTTGACTTTTTGAAAGCATACTGCATATAACCAAATATTTATGAATGATATGATTCAATAGAATTGCACAGTTCTATACAGTGCTGGGGTTTTAACATTAGTTCTTTGTAAAATTATCCAATATAATAACCTCAATAGTATGCATTCATTCAGACTTGTATTGCAAATAACCCCATGTCTCTCAGTCTGATATTTTAATCTGTACATTGTTAGCAGTCTATCTATTTTAATAACTATTTAAATAAAATAGAACTAAAGGCAAACTTTTTTTTCAGTTTAAGACAGGGCGAAGAGGGATTAGCACACCTGTCAGGTATTCATTGCTCTCTGTGTCCCAGTTAGGGAGAATCACCCTCTTTATTTGTCCTGGTGACCATTATCAATGAGGGCTAATTCACACCAGCCACTGTCTTGCAATGCAGCAGCTGCAGTGCAGTGGGATAACTGCAATGCCGATGCACTAATTGTGGCACTGTTCCCTTTTTTTATTAAACCAACTTGTGACACGTTATTAATCCCTTTGCGCTGGTGCCTCCCGTCCCTTTAAGAGTTTCAGAAGCCGGGAGGCGGGGTGGGTTTTAGAGTCATGTGACCATCTTGATTCGCTGTCACGGCAGTCAGATGATCGGAAAAGGTCCCGATCGCAAGGGGAGATCGGGACCTGTCCGTGAGTCACAGACATATGTGCTGGGAGCACGCAGGGCGCAAGGTCTCAGTACATATGTATTTTCAAATGGTACACAAATATGCAGCCACTCAGCAACAAGGCCCAGACGCCTAGAGGCATCTAGGGGTTAAGTTGTGTCAGCCACTGCATGGCAACTTGCCATAATTTTTTTTCACTGCGCACCTTTGCAATGTGGTGGAATGAACCAAGTAAATAGGAGACAAGGCATTTTGCATTGTCTTGCAGTAGGACTGTGCTGAAATAGTCACTCAAAGTAAGCCCTGTTGTACCTGGTGTACATAGACCATTAAAGTGTAAGAAAATCCCAAATTTTGGTCACCAGAACAGTAATGGAGAGGAAATATTTCAATGGGGACACTTGTTTTGGTGACCCTGGTGACAACCAGTAATTCCCTCACTTAGGAAGGATCTCCTCTCACTTCCTATGGTAGTTTGATTATGGAACAATAAGTGAAGGGAATTCTCCCCAATGGGGTACAAATGGAAAAAAAACTGACAGGGGGTTATAATCCTCCTTTGCATAAACATGAACCTTTTTTTGCATTTATTTACAGTAATGCATATTTGAGGCCAATTTTTATAGGGAAGCAAGTGAATAGAAGTATCCCCAATGGAACACAGCTGAAAGGGGTTTTAACCATTTCCTATGCTATCCAAAACAGGTTTAAGCCAAGAGTACAATGGTAACTTTTAGTAGCGCAATTTCAATTTAAAGGAAATGAATTGGGTATTTTAATGTAAGTCAACATATGTTTTGAGACATTGTTTATCCACATTGGTACACGGAATGTTCCCCTCCCCTCCCAAAGCATACCAGGCCCTCATGTTCTCACCATGGTGAGGTCACCTAGGGGAACCCCTCAAAGCACCTTTTCACTTCTTGATGAGGTTAATGGTCTCTTACCCACAACCCTAGTGATTGTAGGGATCTGCAGGCGAGGGGCCTAGTAGAATACAGAAGTCTCCCTTAACAAAAAGGGTGTACCCAGAACCCCCCATGTGACTGGATGAGGGGTACTTAGTGTCGCAAACGTGCGCATCAGAGATGGACGCTGTTCAACCATTTTGTTAGGTATCTCCATTTTCTCCCCTCATCTTTCCACCCCTCCCTCTCACTGAGAGGAGACCTCTGGCCAGTGTGTGTATGTGTACTGTTTATGGGTCACTGGCAAGGTAAGGCATTTCTAGCTTGGTGCCGAGCGGTCTGCGAAAATGTAGCCTTTCTCACCTAGGCCAGGATAAGGCCAGAGTTCCCAAGAGAATTGGAGCCTCACTGACCAACGTGCCTGTGTAGTTTCACACCTCGTAAAACAGATAAGCAGCCTTCCCAGAAGTTGAAAGAAATGCTGACCTGATGAGCCTAACCCAGTGGAGGTGACAGAATCAGATAAACTCTGTTAAACTCCATTTTTCCACTATGTCTCATATCTTGGAATATGAGAGACTAACCTAAAAACCAGACATCCAGTCAGATTGGCTAGGAGCAGGCGAACAGTTTGATGGGTAGTTCGAATTATCTTGGATCATCAGGGGAGCCGAAACATAGAACTCGTGAACCGTGCAACATATAATTTCATAATTCATATCTAGATAATCCTCAGACTAGTCTGCATAATAATATACCCGCGGGTAAATTGTTGCGTGTGCGGCTGGGAAGTTATAGACCAGAATATGAATTATGAAAGATGTTGGTTTGAATTTTGGGTTCCGCCTGCTGATCCCTCCCTAAACAGAGTATTGGTCAGGTACTCAGAACCACCCCCTGCTGGGAAACTTTAAAGCAGGCTGTCAAGCCTAAGAGAAGAGAGTTGAAGAATTCTCCCATTTTTCCATCGTAACATAGGGAGATCAAAGTACCCTCCTGCTCTGACTTGGATCTGCTAAACCCAGGACTTCGGCAAGTACTTTAACCCTTTCAACTCTCTCTGATATCTCTTTACTGTGCTATGGTTCTCTGTATATTTATATCTTAGTTACATCTTCTCTGTAAATATTTTATTGCACCTGTTTGACCCTTTTAGTAATAAATCTCTCTTTCTGAAAGCGTTGAACTGTTTCTATAGTTCTTAATTGCAATTTACGAATCCCTGCCTTTGAAGAGACGCTAATGTTTGTTTAAACCTCTGTATAACCGGCCTGCAGACCGTTTTATACAGACGATTATTTCAATCATTACAGTGTTATAACTGATAACGCGAGTCTCCTCTTTCTCTGTACAAAAAGGCAGTGTGGAGGGTTAGTTGCGTAATTAACCCGACCCAGTAACAATCGCTCAGGTTGCAGGTACATAGATTGTAGTCCATTAGCTGGAAAATCTTTGTGCAGGGTGCAGCTGGGCGTGGTATTGTTACGCACGTCACATCGCGGTTTGGATCGGCCAGTCCTTCGGTCACGAGTTTGGTGAGAAGGTCTGGGGTCTGATGCTGCGATCATGACACTTAGTACCCCTATTAGTTCACAAAAAAGTAAGTGTACATAAAAACACAAAGTGTCCCATGATGTACATCCATCATCAATCACACTGTCCAGTAATGTAGATCTGCATCAATCATTATGCTCAACACCAAAAGAAAAAAAAGGGATCCCCTATTAACATCTATATCAGACCCTCATCTAGGATAAAGGTCTGGTATAGATGATTGGAATTCCCTGCTGCTTTGTTTACAAACAGAACGAAGCAGCCGGGAGCTGTAATTTTACTGGTAATTTAACGGATAAGTTCACTTTTAGGAGCATGTTACATGCTACACGCATATACCCGCACCGACACCAGAGACCTCTTCTCTGCGTCATCATTCACAGGAGTCTGTGAATGAATAGACTACAAGTCCCCTCTGCCACAGTTTCAGACAGACTTGTAGCATCAATGAACTGTGATTGCCTGATCAGCATGCTCACAGTTCATTCTCACTGCCTACAGCTCAAGAACTGTATGCCTGCACAGTAGTACAGGCAGAGAGCTCTAGGCAGTGTGTGCATGAGCCAGACATTGCACCTGTGATTACCAGATTATGGGTGCAATGCTCTATAAGCTCCAGTGAAAAAAATAATGAACATACATTTGTTTCCTGCATAAATATGTGCATTTATTATTTTTTTCACTAAGGTAAACTTTGCATCTTTAATCACACTTTTCATTGTAAGTGTCAGTGTTGCTGAAGTAGATTGTATATGTCATACAGATGCACTACTTCATGGGCAGGGTAAGGGATCCCCCAAGCATGTAAGTCAGGCAAATACCCTTCTCCTGGCAACAGCCAAACCGAGACACGTCCATCGGATTGCCAGACAGAGAAGTGTGATTCATCACTCCAGAGAACACGTCTCCGCTGCTCTAGAGTCCAGTGGTGGTGTGTTTTACACCACTGCATCTGATGCTTTGCTTTGCACTTGGTGATGTAAGGCTTGGATACAGCTGCTCAGCCATGGAAACCCATTTCATGAAGCTCTCTACACACTGTTGTGCTAATCTGAAGGCCACACAAAGTTTGGAGGTCTTTAGCTACTGACTTCTGCGCACTGTGAGCTTCAGCATGCGCTGAGCCCGCTCTGTCATTTTAAATGGCCTATCACTTTGAGTTGCTGTTGTTCCCAGTTGCTTCTACTTTGTTATAATATCACTAACAGTTGAGCGTGGAATATTTAGTAGCAAGGAAATTTCATGGATGGACTTATTGCACAGTTGGCAACCTATCACGGTACCACGCTTGAATTCACTGAGCTCCTGAGAGCGACCCATTCTTTCACAAATGTTTGTAGAAGCTGTCTGCATGCCTAGGTGATTGATTTTATACACCTGTGGCAATGGAGGTGATTGGAACACCTGAATCCAGTGATTTGGAGGGGCGTCCCAATACTTTTGGCAATGCAGTATAGTGTATATAATCCCTGTAGTTCAAGTTCAAAGTGGATCTGAGCACCACAAAACAAAAACACTATTTAATTCATTTTTCATATTCAAAACCAACTTCTGGCTGTGGCCATCTTGAGTAAGGGCAGATAATACATGTAGCCTTTACTTCCTGGAACACATCTCCCCTTAGCTCAGGCATGTAGACAGTTGGGTGTACTTAGCTGAGAAAACCCCTCCTCCCCTTTTGAAGACTCCTGGGATGTATTACATAATTTGCCTAGGCACGGAAACCAGGAAATAATTGAAGAAATGTAAAAAAAAAATGAAGAAGAGCGAGTACAGTTGTGCTCAAAAGTTTGCATACCCTGGCAGAAATTGGTAACGTTGGCATTGATATTGAAAATGTGACTGCCAAAAAACTGTTATTCAAGGATAGTGATTATATGAAGCCATTTGTTGTCACATAGTTGTTTGGCTTCTTTTTAAATCATAATGATAACAGAAATCACCCAAATGGCCCGGATCAAAAGTTTCCATACCCTGAAATGTGTGGCTTTGGTACAGACACACAAGGTGACACACATAGGTTAAAATGGCACTTAAAGGTTAATTTGCCACATCTGTGACTTTTTAAATTGCAATTAGTGCCTGTGTATAAATAGTCAGTTAGTATGTTAGCTCTCATGTGGATACACTGAGCAGGCTAGATACTAAGCAGAAAAAAACTGTCCAAAGACCTGCGTAACAAGGTAAGGGAACTTTATAAAGATGGAAAAGGATATAAAAAGATATCCAAAGCCTTGAATATGCTAGTCAGTAGCATGCAATCGCTTATTAAGAAATGGAAAGTTCGGGAATCTCTTGATACCGAGACAAGGTCAAGTAGACCAAGCAAGATTGTGTTTTTTGGCGCAGTAAAGGCTTCTTCCTTGCAACTCGGCCATGCAGCTCATTTCTCTTCAACTATTGTTGTATTGTGCTCCTTAATAAAAACCACCCTGTCTTTTTCCAGAGCAGTCATATTTCTCCTGAGGTTACCTGTGGGTTTTTCTTTGTATCCAGTTTTGGCTGCAATCTTTCTTGGTCTACCTGACCTTGGATTGGCATCAAGAGATCCCCAAATTTTCCACTTCTTAATAAGTGATTGAACAGTACTGACTGGTATATTCAAGGCTTTGGATATCTTTTTATATCCTTTCCCATCTTTATAAAGTTCTATTACCTGGTTACGCAGATCTTTTGACATTTCTTTTCTGCTCCCCATAGCTCAGTATCTAGCCTGTTCAGTGCAACATGAGCGCTAACAAACTCACTGACTATTTATACACAGACACTAATTGCAATTTAAGGTCACAGATAAGGGAAATGAATCTTTAATTGGCATTTTAACCTGTGTGTGTCACCTCGTGTGTCTGTACCAAGACCAAACATTCCAGGGCAGGGGCAAACTAACCATTTGGAAACTCGGGCACTGCACGAGGGCCCGGCGTCAGTAGGGGGCCCCATGAGATGCCCCTGGTACCTTTTTTATAGGCTTTTTAGAGTTTGGGCAAGGACACAGAGGCCCCATGATCCCCTATTGCCCGGGGGCCCCATGAGTTGTCAGTCCGCCCCTGTTCCAGGGTATGTAAACTTTTGATCCGGGCCATTTGGGTGATTTCTGTTATTATGATTTAAACAGGAGCCAAACAACTATGTGATAATATATAGCTTTATATGATAACTATCCCTAAATAACAGACAGTTTTTTATCACGATCAGTCATATTTTCAATATAATGGCAAAATTTCTCAGTTTTTGCCAGGGTGTGCGAACTTTTGCAGTAAACAGTAAATATAATTTACTTTCCTATCTATTTACTATTGCTAGCAGCATAAGGATTAAAATAGTCAATGTTGATTCAGATAGCGAAGTTCCGCTTTAAGTTATACAGTCATCTAATTCTAAATAATTACAACAGGTAACTAACTCTACTAAAATTGTGACCTCTAAGGACACAGACTTTCTTCAGGCAAATTTTGTTTCCTGAAAGTAGGCAGTTTTGATGGAACTAGTCAGTTGTTAAGTTAGTCAGTTACTTGTTATGGTTTTTTTTTTCATTTCTAATATCAATCTAAAATTAGCTGTCCATGTATTATGTTGTAGCATGCAATGTTTTAGCAATTAATAGAAAATGGTCATCTGTGTTGTTGATGGTGTGTATTCGCTCTGCTGGAAATATGGAGTAAACATGTCATGACCAAAGACCCACCTCCAAATTTTCGTCTGTCAGTAGTTGGACAGAATAACAGGAGCACAATCTAGCCAGTCCACACCTCGCTTCCACCCACACATGCTCAGAATTGGCTGCATTACACCCTTTACCCATGAAAAACAAGACAGAGGTATGCCATGTAACTCCTACTGAAAATCTGATTAATGTTCTCTAACTGTCACCTATGTACCCTTTGCTGTTGTGTTTATATTTATCATGGCTAAAGAATGTCTTTTCTACGTACATTAGAAATGGCAGTCAATGACCATTGCAGCTGGTGTATATTTTCTTTTTTGTTTTACTTCCCTGTCCTTATGTGTTTTGTCATTTCTCATTGCTACTAGTATAAAAATTATAAAGAGATTTTTTTTTTTTGCTGACAACAGGATTGGGAAGCAGAAGTGTAGAACCATTGATAATTGTGCCCTACATCAGAGGGGAGCAATATGTTTGGAATAGGTTTTCCAACCTGTCGATCAATTTTTATTCCAAAAGCAGACAGGCTTTGCTTGGTTTTGCCTTGATTAGCCTCTGAAATAAACACAAATTGTTATTATTATAGATATTTATATAGTGTAGAAAATGTATGCAGCACAGTGATCTAAGTTGGCTAAAATCTATGTCTGGCAGACCAAAATGGATCCTCTATTCTCCTCTATGGAGCTTCAGATGTAAACTGACTTGTGTCCATTTACCTGCCTACCTCCAACTCGATCCGATCTGATCCACTAAAAAGAAATGGGAGGGGATCCATTCCCCTCCGTCTGGGCAGATAAGATAGGACGGCAGTCGGGTGTAAAAGGAAAACCAGTCTGTTTACATCTAACTGCCCATACCCATATGGAAGAATAATATATTTGAAATATATATTTAAACATATTCTTCCCAAATATATTGACATATATTTGAAATGCTACAATTTTGGCCATATTCAATATATTTCAATATATATATATATATATATATACACACACACACACACTGCATGTTGAAATGCGTTATTACAAAAAAATATGGAAAATATTTTTAAAAATACATTTCAAATATACTGTATGTCTTTAAAGATACAAATTACAAATTTACATTTTTGGAATGCATTTACAAATACATGTAAAAATACATGTTAAAATTACTTTTTTATATGTTAAAAAAATCTGAAGAATATATTTAAAAAGTATTATATATATATATATATATATATATAAATCTGTTTTGAAATATATTGAATATGGCCAAAATTGTAGCATTTCAAATATATGTCAATATATTTGGGAAGAACATTTTTAAAATATATTTCAGTGAATGCAAAATCACATATATATACGTGATTTTGCGCACAAGTGCCACCCTGTATTTCTGCTATAGGACGGTTGGGAAGCATGGTTATAAAGCCTAAACATTTTTTACTTTAATGGTTTTCTTGCATTAAGGTAAAAAATGTTTAAGCAACAGAATCCCCCCCCCCTTCACCCCCCTTCTACTTACCTGAGCCCTAATTTCATCCAGCACAGTGTCCATCTGCAGCTCTTCCCTCCCCTAACTTTCAGGTCTCACAGGCTTTGCTGAGGCAGCGGGAGCAATTGGCTCCCACTGCTGTCAATCAAAGCCAGTGATGGCGTGGGGGGTAGGGCAGAGTCCCACTGTCTGCATAGATGCACACAGTCTGGCTCAGGAGTGAGCCCACATGAGTGTGCCCTATGGAGGCACACGGTAGGGAAGAAGGGAGTCAGGAGCCCCGGTGGGGGACCCGAGAAGAGGGGGTTTCTAGGCATTTTTTCTCAGAGACTAGGTACAAGAACTCCCTCCTTCTGAGTCACCCTTGTTTCTACCCCCTACCCACCTCAGAGTACTGTCCCTTGGTTCCATCCCCTACCCACCTTCTAGTACCAGCCCTTTTAGAGAATACAAAACAAAGTATCATTTTATGGTGCTAAGTAATTTATATGGAATTTGTTGATAAAAAGAAAAGCAGTGAAATAGATCACCCTGCAGCCAACAACAATAGACCCGCCCCAGCAACTATAGATCTGCCCAGCAAAACAACCCCCCTGGCAGCAACAACAGATCTCCCAGCAGCCAACATCAATAAACCTTCCAGCAACCAGCAACAATAGACCCCTCCCTCAACAGTAGATCTCTCCCAGCAACCATAGATCCCACCAGCAACAATAGACCTCCATGCAAAAACACATCCCCCCAGCAACAATAGATCCCTCAGGAGCCAGCATCAATAGACCCTCCAGCCAGGGGCAGACTGACCATTTGGGCACCCGGGCACTGTCCAAGGGCCCGAGGTCAGTAGGGGGCCCCATGAGATGCCCCTGGTATCCAGTGGTGTATTTAGGTTTTGTGCTGCCCCAGGCAACACAAAAAGTGTCTGCCCCTACAGACACCAAACAACACAACCCCCCCTTTCCCCTATTCCAGAGCAGGGGCGGACTCACAACTCATGGGGCCCCCAGGCAATAGGGGATCATGGGGCCCCTGTGTCCTTGCCCAAACTCAAGAAAGCCTGTTAAAAAGGTACCAAGGGCATCTCATGGGGCCCCCTACTGACCCCGGGCCCTCGGGCAGTGCCCGAGCTTCCAAATGGTCAGTACGCTCCTGCTCCAGAGAAAGCCTGACATTGTCCAACAACACCCCTGCTCCCCACCCTGGAGAGCCTTCCACTAACCCCCCCCGGCGATAGACAGACACTCATCTTCACAGCTCTGGACATCCCCGGCCAGGAGCGAGTCAGGCTTTACATACACCATCAAGCAGCCCACAGCCTCTCTCAGATCCCACCTGGTTCCCATGGTGCTTGTGTCCCTTATTCCATCCCTTCTTCTGGGGGGAGGTGTTGCCGCCCTATGCAAGTGCCTTGTTTGCCTTGTGGTAAATACACCCCTGCTCGTACATAGGCTTTTTTGAGTGTGGTTTGAGTGTGGGCAAGGACACAGGGGCCCCATAATTTCCTATTGCCCAGGGGCCCCATGAGTTGTCAGTCCGTCCCTACCTCCAGCACACCCCAGTACCCCAGTACATGCGTTCCCCCCATGTTCCTGCTGAAAAAAATCCCTGCTTGTTTGGTATTTTAAAAAAGTGCATTTACAATCACTTTACGATAAAAAATATGACATAAAATAGATTTACAAAAAAATAGTATTTATGATCTATCTGAAGTCTAGATACACATTTAATATAATCCGATGAGCTTTAAGAGGTGCACATGTGACACGTAAGAGAGTGAATATTGTTTATATGTGACTTACTATGTTCATACGTTCAGATGTTTTTTTCGGGCAGCCACTGTAAAACATAACATATGAAGCGATAGCCGCTCCGTTCACGCCTAAGGTCAGCGTGGGACACCATGTTCAGCTAATCTTGTGATCCTGACTCTGCAGAACATGGATAAGTAGTTCTGTGTGAGCTGGGCACAAAGGCCATACAAGGAGTGAATGACACAGCAATAATGTCACAAGGACTGTGGCAGGAGAACACAGAACTGTATACTGCTGTACTCAGCAAACTAAAGTACCGTATGTCTCACAGGTAATTCAATAAAAGCAGCATTCAGTAATAAATCTGTTCGTGAAGTATTTGTGTGCCTGAACCAGTCTAGCTAATCGCACAGCAATGTTTAAAGTCCCACTAAACAATATCTTTATTCTCCAAAAATAATTACACATTACTTAATGGTCGTGTAGTCTATTTTTCAGGAAATTGTGTTTTTCTGCCTCCTTGTAATAACTGCTTTGAGCTCCCAAACCTGGATCACAGCAGCAAAAATAGCTGAGAGAAATAAAAGATACTTCAGTTAAGAATATAGACTTAAAGGATAAGTTCACCTTTATAAAAAAAATAATTCATGCACTTCTCTTTGCAGGTAAAATTTATTTGCAGATGTGTTTGTTATTTTCTTTTTACCAGGAGCCTAGAAAGCATTGCAACCGTGATTAGCAGATCACAAGTGTCATGTAGGACTCCTGCAGACCTGTATGTATATCTGTGTGTTTATACCTGGTATGAGCAGACAGATCTACACAGGCAGGAAGACACAATGAACTACCACAGTGCTCAGCATCACCATGGTAGTTCATTGAGAACTACAAGCCGATTGTAGCAAAGGTTGTTGGGACTTGTAGTCTTTCATTCACAGAATTCTGTGATTGAATGACATGGCCAGGTGGGCGGAGCCCTGCTCAGCTGTGTCCTGTTTAATTTGGTTTCCTCCGGGTACTCCGGTTTCCTCCCACACTCCAAAGACATGCACCCCCCCCACCCTCTCCATCACGACCAACAACGCTACCATCAGTCCCACCACGCAAGCCACGGTCCTAGGTGTCATCCTAGACTCTAACCTGTCCTTCCAACCCCATGCCCAATCGCTCACTACCGCATGCAGGTTCCACCTCCGCAACATCTCCAAAATACGTTCGTTCCTAACCCCAGACACTACTAAACAACTCGTTCACTCCCTTATTATCTAACGCCTGGACTACTGCAACTCCCTTCTCACCGGCCTACCCCAAAACAAGCTATCCCCGCTCCAGTCTATCCTGAACTCAGCGGCCAGACTCATCCACCTTACCAACCGATCCACTTCTGCCACCCCCCTCTGTCATTCCCTCCACTGGCTCCTGATTGCCCAACGCATTAAATTCAAAATACTAACACTGACATACAAAGTCATTCATAACACTGCCCCAAACTACCTCACCAACTTGATACCCAAATACCACCCAACCCGTAATCTTTGCTGCTCGCCAAGACCTCCTACTTTCTAGCTCCCTGGTCTCCACCTCCCATGCCCGACTGCAGGACTTCTCCAGAGCTTCCCCCATCCTCTGGAACTCACTACCCCAATACATCAGATTTTCACCTACCCTCCTCACCTTTAGGCGCACCCTGAAAACCCATCTCTTCAGGAAAGCCTACCTCACCCTCACCTAACAGCCGATTCCCTCCACTCCTCACTCCATTCCATCCCCCACAGCCATCTCCTCCTGTATCACCATCCCCTCCCTCCTAGACTGTAAGCTCAAAAGGGCAGGGCCCTCTAACCCTCGTGTATTGTGTATTGTTTTGCTACTGTATTGTCTCATGTCTTGTCCCCCATTCTAATGTACAGCGCTAAACAAACCCTTTGGCGCTATATAAATACTCTATACACCGTGTTCCAAATTATTCTGCAAATTATATTTTTCTCATTTACCTAAATAATTGATGTAAATAACAGTCAGCATAATTCTCATGTTTTCAACTATTAAGAGTACAATTCAAATTTTATTGAACAAACCTCCTAATGATAACAGGATTTTTTTTTAACATAAAACACTGCACTGTTCCAAATTATGGATTCCAATGCACTGTTCCAAATTATTACGCACAGTAAGTTTCAAAACACTTTATAGGTTGTAAAGAACTGAAAATTGTCATTTGTTGTGTTTGCAGCATATTTACTGAAATCAAAAGCTATTTCAATCAAACTTTTAACAACATTTTAACTTTTTAAACATTTTAACAGGTCACGTTACATTTTAACATCGGACCCCTTATTTGATAGCAGCTTCACAAGTCTTGCATCCATTGAACTTGTGAGTTTTTGGACAGTCTTTGCTTGAATTTGTTTGCAAGATGTTAGAATAGCCTCCCAGAGCTGCTGTTTGGATGTAAACTGCCTCCCACCCTTATAGATCTTTTGCTTGAGGATGCTCCAAAGGTTCTCAATAGGATTGAGGTCAGGGAAGGATGGAGGCCACACCATGACTTTCTCTCCTTTTATCCCCATAGCAGCCATAGGTATTCTTTGCAGCATGAGATGGTGCATTGTCATGCATGAAGATGATTTTATTACGGAACGCACAGTTCTTCCTTCTGTACCAGGGAAGAAAGTGGTCAGTCAGAAACTCCACATACTTTGCAGAGGTCATCTTTACACCTTTGGGGACCCTAAAGGGGCCGACCAGCTCTGCTCCCATGATTCCGGCCCAAAACATGACTCCACCACCGCCTTGCTGACATCGCAGCCTTGTTGGAACAGGGTGGCCATCCACCAACCATCCACTACTTTATCCATCTGGACCATCCAGGGTTGCACGACACTCATCAGTGAACAGGACTGTTTGAAAATTAGTCTTCATGTATTTTTCTGCCCAATGCAGCCGTTTCTGCTTGTGAGCATTGGTTAGTGGTGGCCGAATAGAAGGTTTATGCACAGTTGCAAGACTCTGGAGGACTCTACACCTTGATGTCCGTGGGACTCCAGAGGCACCAGCAGCTTCAAATATCTGTTTGCTGTTATGTAATGGTATTTTATCAGCTGCTCTCTTGATCCAATGCATGGATCTGGCAGAAATCTTCCTCAATGTGCCTTTATCTGCACAAACCCGTCTGTGCTCTGAATCAGCCGCAAATCTCTTAATAGTGTGATGATCACGCTTAAGTTTTCGTGAAATATCTAATGTTTTCATATCTCGTCCAAGGCATTGAACTATTTCACTCTTTTCTGCAGCAGAGAGATCCTTTTTCTTCCCCATATTGCTTGAAAATGGTGCTCTGCTTAATAATGTGGAACACCGTCATTTAGTAGTTTTTCCTTAAATTGGGCTCACCGGCCAATCTAATTATCACAAGTGTCCGTGATTGTTTTCAGTGATCAAAAGAGCCCTGAGACACAATGCCATCCATGAGTTAAACTGAAAAACAAAATATTTAATCTTTGTGATGCTTAAATAGAATTTGCATAATAATTTGGAACACGGTGTAATAATAATAATAATAATTGGATCCTGTCTAAATTGGCCCTAGTATGTGTATGTATGAATGTGAGTTAGGGACCTTAGATTGTGCACTCCTTGAGGGTTAGGGACTAATGTGAATGTACAATATATATATGTAAAGCGCTGCGTAAATTGACAACGCTATATTAAATAAATAAATTGTGTCAGCTATTGGGGGGGAGAAGATCTCTGATCTGCTGTCACAGCAGGGCCTTAGGGGTGGTGCGAGTGCAGCTGCAGCCAGTGGTGTATTTATTTCATGTGCTGCCCTAGGCAACACTAAAATTGAGTGCTCCCCACCCCACCAACATCCCATTCCACCCCCCTCCACCGCCACCACCAACACAGCCCATCACTGTAATACCGCCCAATCCAACCGCCGCCACCAGAGCCTATCACTACGATCCCCCTGCCGCCCCCACTCGCCACCAACACTGACCAACACATATCCGTCACCGCCATCTGCCCCAGCCCGCCCGCATCGATCACCCAATTCATGCACTAACCTTAACCTCCGCAATGTTTTTTGCCTTGCGGCAAATACACCACTGGCTGCAGCGCTAACATGTTACATCCAGAATATGGGTAAAACATGTGACATGTTAGAAAGATGAACTTATCCTTTAAATAGATTTAAACCAGGTTTTAGTGTAACTTTAATGTTTACTATAGGATATTCCTTTTTTTTTAAAATGCTACTTTTATGCTTCAATATTTTTCTCAGAACTAAATTGGAATAGAAAAATCACAAATGTGACCAGTTAGCTAAGGAATGAAATGCATATGAGCTGAGCTAAACGATATGTCAAAAGACTAGCTGTGCTGTCAAAGACAAAACGGCGGTGTGTGGGGATTTATCACTGGAATCTCTATTCCAAGAATTGCCACGTGGAATCTCATATGTAGTGAAAAAACTTCTAGGCATGTACACAACGATACGCACGGGTATAGTACAACATCCCTTATCATAGGATTCATTGAAATTTTTTCAAAATTAATGTTTTTTTACATTCCTATTTAATCATAATAATAATAATAATTATTATTATTATTATTATTTTTCAATTGCGCATTAAGATTTGCAGACATATGTGTATACCCTGTAGTAAATCATGCCCATTGCGCTACTTCTATGCAACCTGGTGTAGCACCCTCCTAGGCAGCTAGAGGAAGCTAGACTCCAATTGTTAGCTAGGGCAGAGTAGCAACCTGGTAGCAATAGCTAGCAGAGAGGCTCTGCAGACCAGCCCTCTGGAATTTCCTCCTGCTCTAGACCTTTGGAGAAAGATCTAGAAGCAGTGGGTGGATCAGAGAAGTGGCTGATCTGCACTTTTGAGGGAGCCTGGCCAATCCCCAACAAGAGGCTTGGAAATGGGCCAGGACAGCCCTTAAAAGTGAGAGAGCCTGCTCAGCAACAGAAGAGGCTGACGGCTGGAGCCTGTGTGGGGGCCCAGATGGAGAAGGGCTCACCTGTAGGCAGAAGACCTTGGAAGGTTGAAAACTTGGGACTTCACTGGCCCCCTGAGAGAGGACCGCCTGTGAGGCAGGGAAGGAGTGGCCCAGCTAGAAGGTCTGGTAGCAGCCACCTACCCACCAGCAGCAAAGGAGAGGGACCAAGTGAATAAACCTGCATCCCCTGGGCCAGTAAGGGGAAAGGAGCACTTTAGTGGGAAACTGGATTTGCTATCTTACCCTGGACTGTTTCAAACTGCAGTGGCAGGCACTGGATCAGCTTCCCAGGGATTCACCCAGTACAGCTGGATGAGGAGAGGAGTCATCTTGGGTATGGGGTGGTACTATAGGATATTCTGGCTAGCTCTCCAGAAAAGAAACTTTGCTGTAAAGGCTTGTATGTAATTGCTGAGGAGTTTTGTCCTCAGTTACCATTTCTCTTGGGCATCCCATGCACCCCTTACCCTATCCAAGTTTTTTTCCTTTATTTACTTCTGGTGATCCTTCCAGCAACACACTTCCTGTTTTAGGGTGTCTCTGCTCTGGATATAGGAGCAACAGAGACACCCTTGGACGGTAGAATTGTCAATTTGGGGAGAGGGTAGTGTTAGATGCACTACCATAATTAGATAGACTTGATTAACAAATTAATTAGAACTCCAGCTAATACTTTATAAGCAGTTACAGCAAACAGTTTTTTCTTTTCAGATAAAGGTTTTACATAAACAAATTAAAGCAGATCATTGTAAGCACCCCTGTCAGTGTTAACCCTTTCGCTGTCATGTCCGTATGCCGTACAGACCTGACAGTGGGGGGTTTTATACACAATTTCTGTGGCTGCGGCCACCGGGATTATGTATAAAACTGACAGGCAGACTCCTGCCTGTCAGGTGCAAGCAGTCAGGTGGCTCCACTGCCGCCAATTTCTTCCACAGCCCCCCGGTTCTGATTTCCCCCCCTGCGGGCGTGCTCCCGCCCTGTATCTGGGCGACGTCCATGATGTCACTTCCAGGTCACAGCTGTCACTTTCCCAGCTAGAATAGCCGGAAAAAGATGCATTGCAATGCGATTTGCATTGTAATACATCTACTGGATCACAGAGGAGACATACAGGGTCTTTTAGACCCTGCATGCCTCAATAAAGAGAACCCGTCACAAAAAATGATCACATAGGGGACTTTGTGAGTGAGAGCAATGATTCTAGCAAAAGACCAACTCTGTGACCCATAGGGGCTTTTGAACCATCATCTATAGAAATTTTAGGGTATTGAAGTTTGTCACTGTTTCATAGGGGCACACAAATTTAAGAAAATTATACAATAACTGTGCCATGCTTCTCTCAAATAGTGACATGAAAATAGTTGGATTAAAATAATCCCAATGTGAACAATAAAAAATATGCACAATATCTATGAACTAATACAGTCCACAGCATAGTCCTTTCCACTCTAAAGACTTATGCCATCAAAAATCTTCCTTTTTTCATATACAGTGCACCTCCACCAACAATGACACCAGTTGTGCTCTCACCTGGAATTTTTGACCTCACAACTAAGTTTGGTAAAAAATGGCTTGCGTCCTTTAGGTGGACATATATTGATGGTATGATTCCTTCACTGCTGATTCAGCTCCTTCTTCTAACTTCTTCTCCTCCGCTCAGCACACATATAGCAAATATATAGGCAAACCAATAGTGCTTTATCATTTAAAAACTTTCATTTTATTAAAATATACAAGAGCCACTCACATGGTACAGGTGCTCCATTGCACCCAATACTGCGCGCATAAAAGATATATAACGTAGCTGACACCCTCTGGCTGTGCAAGATCTCTGCAGATTCCCCTCTGTGAACCCTCTCTGGAGTGAGTCAGCTGACCGCGAGCGTCGTGACATTGCCAAGCCCCTCCCCTACACGTTACCACGTTACACCACAGGGTCATGTGGCTTCCTTAGGGGGATGTGACTTATGTGACATGTTGCGAAGTACAGTATTAAAGGTTGTGGCGGCATATACAGTTTCTGGGAAAACATCGTCTGATAAGCATAAGTGTGGTTGACATGGTCAACTGACCGAAAGAGGACATTGCGCAAGATTGTGACCCGGAAGAAGAAAACAACCGCTCAAAAGTGACTGCAGAGCTTAATCTGTCTTTCAAAGCCCATGTCCACAAAAACTGTGTGGAGGGAACTCCATAAGCAAAACATTTACAGGCGAGCTGCAATTGCCAAAAGACTTTACTATGGTCCGATGAATCGAGCTTCACACTGTTTCCAACCACTGGATATGTTTACATGTGGTGAACACCATCCCATGCTTACAACCAGGACTGTCTTGTGCCAATAGTGAAGTCCCGCACCTTCCCTGGGTGCTACAGTCGCCGGACCTCAATATCATACAGCCACTATGGTCAATTTTGGAGAACAAGGTTTGGGCTTGTTTTCCGCCTTTGGCATCTCTGCGAGAATTGGAAAGATTTTTGCATTCAGAGTGGTATTATATTTCCATATTCACCATCCAAGAATTATATTTGTCAATTCCCAGGAAAATTCAGGCCGTCTTCAATATTGAAGGTGGTCCAACACCATATTAGGTAGCAATTTTGTTCTTTTACCTGGTGTTTCCATCATTTGTCCAACCCCTGTATTTTATTGCAGAAGAGACATTGCATGTCTCTTGCAATGCATGTCAACTGCATGCTCACAGCTTGTGACAGCAGAGCTTTAGTTCTGCTTTAACCTCCCTGGCGGTTGATTATGTCCATATTTCTGTGCTGAAAGCGGTACATTGTTTTGCATGGAAATATGTATTTTTTTTATTGTAGGCCTGTAATTTTTAGGAATAACTCACTGAAATCTGTCCGAACAAGAGTCTAGTAAACATCCCGGCAATATTAAAATTCGAAACACAAAATCATAAATTATAATTTAATAAATAATCATAAAAAATAATAATATAATAATAATAAATTTATTTCAATAATATAATCAAACCAAAAACACTGAAATTTTAAATATAGCGCCAAGTTCGCACATCAATGAGCAAAGACGCAAAATCGTTTTCAGTGTCTGATGACGAATTTCCCCACAAATCATTATCACTCAATTCTGCAAGTAGTTCTAATTAACTATTGCTGTTCTCTAGCTGGTCTAAAACCGATTTTGACCTAAAGGGACGCTTTTTGGACGCCATGGATGTTTCTCAGTTTCCAGGCACAGAGAACAGAAAATGCAGGCAGGGCACAGGACAAAGCACTAGGGACAAAATGTATGTGAAATGGTTTGATACAGTAATGTTTTACTATGTGATTTTAGTGTATTGAGTGAATGTCACAGTATGTCATTTTCAAATTTCCCGCCGTTCCGTCCCTCGTACGTCCCGACGTCTCAGGGGACGGAACCCAGATGACAGATGCTGGCATCCGCCGGAGTACATTACAGGGGACACTGCAGGAGGGACATAGCGGGAGCAAAGGACAAGGTAAGTGATCGAGGGATCCCGGAGCAGCGCCGCATGGTAAGCCCGAGTGTAGCTCGGGGTTACCGCTTTTGGTACTGAAACTTTACCCCGAGCTACACTCAGGAATACCGCCAGGGGGGTTAAATGGTTTGTCCCAACCCTCTCTCTGCCAATTTTGGTGGATAGATTGGGCTGTTAAAGAAATAAAAAAATGGCAAACTTACTGGCAGGAACACTAGGCAAAAATAAAGTAAAAAAAGGCTTAAAAAAGAAAATGAAAGCAGCCACCACATCTAAGAATCGGAATTGGTAAGCTGCAATTTAAATAATTTTTTGTTTTGGGTTTAATACCGCTTTAATATCAAATTTATTTATTATGTTGCCACTTAATGTCCTTTTACAACCAAACCTGTTCCTTATTTTGAGGAAGAAATGCTGGTCCTGGATAACACAGATGTCCGTTTATGAACCAGCGATAAATGATCGCTGCTCAGTTCTCCGGCATTCTCGGAGAACACAGTTCTGTGAATGCCTTTTATGAAGCAGTTCTCCGAATGAAGGGAGAATGGTCTACAAACGCTGGAGAACGGTCTACAAATGCTGGAAAATGGCTGATTTTACTATAATCTCGCGAGATTACAGTAAAAGATCAGTTTACTAAACAGAGGTAAATTATCGCTGCTTAGTTTGCGGTCCCTCCGATTCTCCAGCTCTGGGCTGGAGAATCTGGAGGGAGAACACAGATCTCCAGTGAAGGGCTGAACATGTTCTCCGCTGATCTCCTGAGTGTCAGAAACTGTGAATGACCAGAGAATAGCTGCGATCCACTGAATCGCAGCTATTCTCTGTGTCATAAACGGACACCACAGTGGGGTATGTTTACTAAAGCTGGATCACTCGGAATCTCCTGCACCTATCCATGGTAGCCAATCAGTTTTTTCAATTAAGCTTTAGCAATAAAACCTGGAAGCTGATTGGTTTCTATGCAGAAGTGCACGAGATTCTGAGTGAACCAGTTTAGTAAATAAACCCTAGCCTAGTGCATATCCATCCATGAATGAGCCCTCCCTTTACCCATTTCCTATCATTAAAGGAATTAGCTCTCAGCTGATGTTCATGAACATTTGCTGCATGTTTTGCTGTAGACAGGCCAAGTGCATGCAGACTAATATTATTATTACTGGTGATTTTTATTCTGATTGAAGTTCTCCATTAATGGTGCTCAGCAAGTTGTATAATTACCTAAAGCAGATTTTTTTGGCTTATTTAAAATAAATGTAATTGGCTGCATACATCTATTTTATGTTATAGCAATCTTTTCAGTAGTAAAGGGAATATTTGATCACAATCCCACTGAAAATGACTAGGATCCCTTAGTGGTTTCCTGGGAAGATAGAGTTACACTGATGTCCGAGTCTTGAACCTCCTCCTTCAATCAGGCACTCCCTTCAGGACCTTGATCTCAGGAAGAAACTAATGTTCTATCTTATCACACATTCCAACACATTCAGAGTCTGGATCTATAGGATACTACATAACACTTGCAACAGGTAAGGGGTTAACAGCCTTCTAAAGCCAATTCATGTTACAGATACAGGGGTAATTTACTAAAGGCAATAGACCGTTCACTTTGTAAGGGGCGTTGCACTTTGCCAGGAAATTTTCCCTGGAGCTTAGTGAATGCGGTGAAGCTTTGCTGACTTTCATCATCCAATCATGAGCAGGCAAAAATGCAATTTTTTACCATTTTTCTCCCACACAAGTGGGAACATTCACCACATTTACCAAACTCTGAATAGCCTATTTGCCTTTAGGGTTACCCATAGGGTTAAATTGGAAGTGACAGACAAGATGTGTGCTTACTAAAATGCATAGATGTGTATTTTTAATCTCAAGTTAAATGATTTTTTACTGGCAAAAGGTGCACGCAATATCACAAAGTGGTCAATTACTGCTGTAATTAACAGATATACACAAATCTTTCTGTCTACGTATTTCTTTTCATTGTGCTTACATAATAGAGCAAAGCCTAAATAATATCTAAAGAATTTAGATAACCTTGAAAAAAATGTCCATTGAAGCCAAGCCACGGTGCCATTCCGTTTCGGTGTACAGAAAAGAATTTATGAGTGTGGCACGTTAAGCTATTCTGTGTCATTACGCCTGAGTTAAATATGGAAGGATGTGTTTCACCTAATATGTAATACACATTAATCAACCCAGTCTTTGATTTTATTACTTATTTATCATCTACAGTCTCCATTTCCAAAGTGTGCCAAGCTCCTTCTTTCACATTTAAATGATTGCTTATTGCTAGCACATTTCCATGCAGGATTAATCTATCTTTTGGTTTCTCTTGTAACTCCTAAAGTCTTAAACTTATTTAAAATGCTTACAGATGATTTAAAGTGTACCAGTCTTTTGATACTTTCCATGAATCAATAGGGCATAGGACAGTATGACCAAACCACATCATTGTTTTGAGTGAAATATGTCTATCACTTTAGCTATGGATCTGTGAATGATATCAGTAAGTTAGGACTACAGAACATCCCTCCCTCTATGTTATAAAGAAGAAGAGAGGGGAAGGTTTTGAAGTCCTGTTCTAGGGTGTCGCATTAGGACAGGAAGTGTATTACTGGAGAGATGACAAGGTGAAAAAAAGGAAAAAGCTAATTCTGCCAACACATGTAAGAATTAGTAAGCTGCAATATATCTCTAATATTTTTACTTGGGTTTAGAAACACTTTATATAATACATTTGCAAATCTTCTTTAGTTGAAATGAAAGGCCTAACTGATTTTACATTTTTGTTATACTGTACCTTCTGGGGCAACTATTTCAAATCACAAACTACATTTTAAATCAATTTTAGGCAAATTTTAAAACAAGCTTAAAGGTGAATTCCAGGTTTGGTTGTTTTTTTTCATAGTTACATTGGTCCACCTTGGACCAATGTAATTATGCATATATAGTACACCCGTGGGATCCCTCTAAAAGCTGGAAATCACTGTAGTAGACTCCACTATGACAATGATCTGCACTGGCTTAGAGGAGGTGGGCCGCTTGGCATGGGCACCATTCAGAGATCGTTTTGAATTTTCTTAATGAATGCAAAGCATTCTCTGATTGGATGAAGGGGAGAGGCAGGGCAGTGATGACACTTTCTTCTCATCCAGTCAGAGAACACTGCAAAGCATTCTTTAAATGGCTGCCGACCTCTTGTATTCACAATGTAGCAGGGTAACTACTTGTCACAGGACTCAGATGCTAGCGTAGATCTCTGGCGTAGCACATTGAATTCCAGCTTCTAGAGAGATCCTATAGGTATGGTACATGCATAATTACAAAAACCTGGACCAAGTAACTATATAAAAAATGCCACATGCGGAATTCTTTTTAAAAAGCAAATAGCCATCACCATTCATAGCTACCAGTTGTGCACGCCAACGCAACATACATGAATTAGTGCTTTTTGGTGCAGTTAATTTTTAAATGGCACGCCAACCTACTAAGGCAACGCCATATGCATTGCAGCACATGACAACCCACTACTGTGCATTGGGGGTATTGCGCTGGGAAAAATGGTCTTTGTTGGTTTATTGGTCTTGGTTTTGGTGTGTCAGCAGTCCATTCAGATGAATGTGCAGCCTCAACATTAACAAGCGTGCATAAACACACAGCTATACCCCACCAGAAAAAATAAAATAACATGCTTTATCTGTAGTATGTATGAAGACTAATTTCTCCTCTCCCAATAACAGTAAATAGGGCCACCAATCATGGATTCCCAGGATGAAGTTCCATTTCACATTGTCACCCCACTGAAGGAAAGCTCTGCACTGTCTAGGAGGGCTGGAACCCCGGTTCTCATAAAACTGGAGAACATACAGCCAATGGGCTCCTTCAAGATACGTGGTATAGGACATTATTGTCAAAAGGTAAAGTAACCAACCTGCCAGATGTTTATCATGATCATTTATTACAGCTGTCTGCCTTTTTGGAGAGTTCCTTCTGAGAAGATGTTCTCATTGTGGGAAGACCTCTTTTTTGGAGAGGCCAGTTAACCTACTCACATATTTGTAGAAAGTAATATGCAGGACATGGAAGACACAGAGGCCCCAATCACACCTGCACGTCCCTTTTTTTTTCTGCACGTTTTTTGCAAGTTAGCCTGGAGCAGCCCATTGAATTGAATGGGCTGCCCTACACTGAACAAGCGCACCAAAGTAGCTCCTGCACAAGTAACTCCTGCCTTGTGAGTTTTTGCAATATCACTGCTCCTGCATTTGGGGTGCAATTACAAATTAGTGGCACCACAAGTGCAGTGTGAGTTTTGGCACATTTTTTGTGCGTTTGTGAGAATGTGCACAGAAACATGTGCTTCTGCATGCATTCCCAGAATGCAAAGGTGTGACTGGGACCTTAAAATATAACAGCATGCTCTGTAAAAATGTTACTTTTGTACTTGTTCTATCAGCCTTTAAAAACATTTCAATATGGTATACTGTACGTTGTATTACCTTTTCTGGATAAACGTTTTATGTCCAGTATTATTTCCTGCAGTCTCCTGGCTCTGAGTACAACCCACTTTGCTCTGAAACATCTTCTGGGAGATTGGTTTCTCATTCCACCCAATGCAGAGCAGGTCTCCTGTATCCAGACAGCTCCCTCTAACTGTGAGTGGCCATGAGCGGCTTGTGTACAGCAAAGATAGAGCCAAATACAGCCAGGTCATGCTGGATTCAACTTCAGTAAAGGTAACCTTTAATAAAACTTGTCAAAGGCTGTAGAAGCAAGTACAAATGTATGTTGACAGAAAGTGGAGAAAATACAAGGAGACCCAATGTAAGGAAAATGGTATTTTGAATAGAATTATACAACTGAAAGAATCTATTTACAGCAATATTCTGCAATTATTGCACTTTCATATGTAATTAAAGCTAAAAAAGTGTATGTACAAATCTGGTAGTAGAGAACTGCATCTAAACCCATAAAGAAATATTTAGAGGTAAATAAGAGAATAGTGCTGCGCTGCCCCCTAGTGACCCAAGAAAATACATTAATTGTAAACACCCTCCTGAGCATCAAACCCAATGTGTAATAGAGTAAATCTGTGAAACAAGGTCAATTGTAAATAAAAAACAAAAACTAGCTGAGCCACTAAATCCAAATGATATGTGAAACATATATAAAAAATAAACCAAAATCAAGTAGCAATAAACACCTGGCCACCCTATAATAAACAACTGGCTGAGCTAAAGAATAAAGTGTAAAAAACAACAAAAACAGTGAAATATGTGAAACGTATATCAGCAATAAAACACAATCACAATGTCAGTAAACACCTGGCTGAGCTGTAATAAACACTCAGCTGACCTAAAGCATAATGTGTCAAAATCAACAAAAATAGTATAAAATGATGTAAAACAAATGCCCGGCTGAGCAATCAGCCCTCCAGTGGAATAAGTATGTGATGATGAACCAAGTAAATGTTCAACTGAGCTGGATATTCACAAAAAGTGCGTTAACCCTTTGAGGACCATAAGATTACGGACCGCCAAAAGAATCAATTTTTTGTTTTTAAAGTTCGTACACTTCAGTTGCTGTAACTAAGCCATTTCATGAAATAATTGGCAAAAAGCTAGATCCATTTGTTGATAAGAACTAATATTTTGACTCAAACCAAAAAAAAAAAAGTATTTTAAGTTCTTAATCAGATGATACAGGTAATTAAAATCATGGGACAAATACGTCCCTTGGTCCTCAAAGGGTTAAAAATAAAAGATAAGCAGCTCTACTGAATATATAAACAACAGATAAATGGTGAATGATCTCTGAAGAAGCCACGGGACTTGTGGCGTAACGCGTAGGACAGAAGCTTGTGACGTCTTTTCTGGTGCGTGCCAGAGCCACCATGTGTGTTCACCCTGTCTTTCCCTTAAATGCTTGCAATAGGTTCTGTGAACCTCGTATCTATGTGAGTGGCATTTTTTATACATTTTTATGGCAATAAAGCCTTACTACACTATGAGGAGTTCCTTATCTTTTGAGCACCTATCCATCGGTGTGGGGACGTAAAGGATTGTTCCTGAGAGTGCCTGGTGAGACCTGTGGAAGGAGAGGATCCAGTGCGATTCATATTGAGTGCATTTTGGCCTATATTTTCTATGGGTAAGCTGTTAAGGTGGGCATGCATGGCTGAAGGTGGAGGAGCTCGATAGATTTGCACACCCGTTGACGACACTGGTGCATTACTTTAAATGTTGGAAGAAAGAGACTGTAATATCACTTTTGGACTGCTCTATGCACCTTATTAAGTGTTATCTATCATTCACCATTTAACTGCTCATTCAAGAGTAGAGAAACAGTTGGTAGAGCTTATGCAACATGCATATATTGACAAATAAGCAATATGTGGGAGAATAAGTAAAGCCCCATATCTGTAATAACAGCGGGCACTGTGGCACCATTGACTATAAAGAAGAGAAAGAAATAAGTGAGAGAGGAAAAAAAGAAGAGTATGACCACCAAGTGATCAAATAAGAGGGGTAGAAAGAAAAGGAGATCAGCAGAGAAGTGAATCTTAAGGATCAAAACAGGAGCGGACTGACCATTTGGAAACTCGCGCACTGCCCGAGGACCCGGGGTCAGTAGGGGGTCCCATGAGATGCCCCTGGTACCTTTTTCATAGGCTTTTTTGAGTTTGGGCAAGGACACAGGGGCCCCATGATCCCCTATTGCCTGGGGGCCCCATGAGTTGTCAGTCTGCCCCTGGACCAAAATAATAATAACAAGGAAAATTATATCACTGTACAGAGGGTGACAATGGAGTCACAGGGGGTGTAACAGCTATCTTCCAAAATAATGGTATCAGTTGTCGTGCTGCTGATAGGAAAAAAATGTAGTAGGATCCATTTCTGGGATGCAATTAAGTTCGGGAGCATAGAGAGGAACGCAATCCAACAACTAAATATTTAAAACCTGTCACATGCATGCACAGTTACAATGTGTTTCCTATAGTTCAATCGGTACAGTAATTGCTGCCCCACTTGACAAAAATAATTTTTTGGAATAGTTAAGATCAGATAGGTAAAGAGGTAAGAAATAAAGGTATAGATTCAAATAAAAGCTCTCTACGTAAACTAGTATTAATCTTTGTAACAGGACAATTTATTGAGGTATTTGATTACAAAATTACACAGAGAAAGGAGAGTGATGCAGATAGAATACAAAATGGGTTGTACATTGTTATACAAAATGACATGTTAAAAGAAGTACAATATGGATTAAAGAAAAAAATACAGCATAAGAAACAGTTATATACATACTTATGTGGGAGGATCTTCTGCAGGGAAAACATATACAGTCAGTTCATATCACATTTGGTCCAAAGCCAGATTCAGAGGGAGCCTGTATGTAGGTATGCCCACCCCATTGAGTCAAATAATTTTTTCAGCATCTAGGAAAGCAATCTTTCCCGTGCCTTAGATTGTGAAAAGGTGTTGTATTTAAAGCAGAACTACACTGTATCTCAGCACCACAAACCAAAAATGCAGCTTAATTTAATATTCAGCACAAATGCACCCACCCATCCATCCATCCATATCTCCATGCTTTATTTTGCTGAGAATTCACTTTGGAAAAAAACCCCTAGCATTTCTGGCTGTGGCCATCTTGAGTAAGGGCAGATGATTCATGTAGCATTTACTCCCTGGATTCCATCGGCCCTCAGCTCAGGCATGAATGCAGGAGGATGTGCTTAGCTAAGAAAACCCCTCCTCCCCTCCTGAAGACTGCTGGGATGTATGACATAATTTGCCTAGGCCTGGCAACCAGGGAGTAACTGAAGAAATGTAGAGTAAAAGTTTAAAACAAGTAAATATCATATACTTTGCTATTTGCTAATGCTAGCAAAAATAGTCAATGTTGATTAAGAGAGTGAAGTTCCACTTTAATTTATAACTAAAGGCAAAGGTTTTTGTTTTAGTTTTGGATAGAGTGGAGAGGGATTAGAACACCAGAACAGGAATAAAAAGGAAATCATCCAATGGGGACACTAGTTCTGATGATCCTGGGGACCACCAGGGATTTCCTCACTTTGTAGGTATTTCCTCCCACTTCATAGTTACATAGTTAGTCTGGTTGACAAAAGACAAAAGTCCATCTAGTTCAACCACAAAAAAAAAAAGTTATAATCCTATACCCGCAGTTGATCCAGAGGAAGGCAAAAAAAAAAAAACAGCAAAGCATGATGCAATTTGCTCCTGCTGGGAAAAATTCCTCCCTGATCCCCTGAGAGGCAATCGTATATTCCCTGGATCAACTTTATCTAAAAATGTTAGTAACCAGTTATATTCTGTGAACCTAGGAAAGAATCCAGGTCTTTTTTAAAGCAGTCTACTGAGCTCTCCAGAGCCAACTCTTGAGGGAGTCTATTCCACATTTGTACAGCTCTTACTGTGAAGAAACGTGAAGAGTGCCCCCTTGTTCTCTGTGATGACCTCAGGGTGAATAACTCTACACTGAGTTCACTATATGAACCACTGATGTATTTATACATGTTCATCATATCCCCCCTTAATCTCCTCTTTTCAAGAGAGAATAAATTCAATTCCTCTAATCTTTCCTCATAGATGAGCTCCTCCATGCCTCTTATCAGTTTGGTTGTACTTTCTCCAGTTCCCCAATATTCTTTTTATGAATTGGTGCCCAAAACTGAACTGCATATTCCAGATGAGGTCTTACTAATGATTTGTACAGGGGTAATATCATATCTCTCTCTCTGGAGTCTAGATCTCTTTTAATACAAGAAAGGATTTTGCTGGCTTTAGAAACCACAGCTTGGCATTGCATGCCATTATTAAGCTTGTGATCTACCAGAACTCCCAGATCCTTCTCCACCATTGATTCCCCCAGTTGTACCCCCCTAGTATGTATGATGCATGCATATTCTTAGCCCCCAAGTGCATAACCTTACATTTATCAACATTAAACCTCATTTGCCACATAGTTGCCCAATTAAACAGTGCATTGAGGTCAGCTTGTAAATTGGAGACATCCTGTAAGGATATTATTCCACTGCACAGCTTGGTGTCATCTGCAAAGACTGAAATGGGATTTTTAATCCCAGACCCTTTATCATTTATAAATACACTGCTCAAAAATTTAAAGTAACACTTTGAAAACACATCAGATCTGGAGAAAAATACCATGCTGGATATCTATACTGATATGGACTAGGTAATGCGTTACTAATGCAGACTAAATTGAAAGACACCCTGAAAATCAAAGTGAAAAAATGATGCAGCAGGCTAGTCCATTTTGCTGAAATTTAATTGCAGCAACTCAAAATGGTACTCAGTAGTTTCTTTGGCCCCCATGTGCTTCAATGCATGCCTGACAATGAGACGACAGATGGTGTCCTGGGGTATTTTCTCCCAGATCTGGACAAGGGAATCATTGAGCTCCCGGACAGTCTCAAGTGCGACCTGGCGGTGTTGGATGGACCGAAACATGATAACCCAGAGGTGTTCTATTGGATTTAGGTCATGCGAACGCTGGGGCCATTCAATGGTACCAATTCCTTCATCCTCCAGGAACTGCCTGCATACTCTTGCCACATGAGGCCAAACATTGTTGTGCACCAGGAGGAACCCAGGATCCACTTCACCAGTGTAGTGTCTGACAATGGGTCCAAGGATTTCATCCCAATACCTAATGGCAGTCAGGGTGCCATTGTCTAGCCTGTAGAGGTCTCTGCATTCCTCCATGGATATGCCTCTCCAGACCATTACTGACCCACCACCAAAACCGTCATACTGAACAGGCAGCTTAACGTTCTCCATGGCTTCTCCAGACCCTTTCACGTCTGTCACATGTGCTCAGGGTGAACCTGTCAATTCTGGTGTTCAATGGCAAATGTCAATCGAGCTCTATGGTGCCCGGCAGTGAGCACAGGGCCCACTAGAGGATGTTGGGCCCTCAGGTCACCCTCATGAAGTCTGTTGCTGATTGCTTGGTCAGAGACATTCACACCAGTGGCCTGCTGGAGGTCAGTTTGTAGGGCTCTGGCAGTGCTCATCCTGTTCCTCCCTGCACAAAGGTCAGATACCGGTCCTGCTGATGGGTTAAGGACCTTCTACAGCCCTGTCCAGCTCTCCTAGAGTAACTGCCTGTCTCCTGGAATCTCCTTCATGCTCTTGAGACTGTGCTGGGAGACACAGCAAACCTTCTGGCAATAGCACGTAATGATGTGCCATCCTGGAGGAGTTGGACTGCCTGTGCAACCTCTGTAGGCTCCAGGTATCGCCTCATGCTACCATATAAAGCGCTATTAATATGCGCGTCCGGTGAGTGCGCATTACTTACACCATTATAGCACCTTTTGCCGGACCAAGATTCACTAAGTCACCTTATTGAAACTCTCTATAATTTTATAATTTTATTTGATGATTTATTTATTTCCTCCAATTGGGTTATATATCAGTTGCTTTTATTGTCCGTTTGGACATCATATATATACCTGTTTCAGCGCTGCATGATCCTATTTTAGATATTCTTAATTTATTGGGTTATTGGTTACCCATTGTGTACTTAACTGCTTTTACATATTTATTTTCAGGCACTCACTTCTTCCTCTACATATTTTGCAGTGTGTTCACATACAGTCTTTTTGACTAACTCTCATTTCTTTGTTGTGTTCATCAATGTAAAAAATTCCCTCTCTAAATCTTGAAGAGCAGCTCTCAACCTTGGAAAATTAGCTCTCTTAATTGGCTCTCTTGAGTGCTTTTATTTTTTCCGTATGTGCTCGCTGTTTACAGCTAACAATAAATGAAATCATGTTATGGTCACTGCTACCCAGATGTTCTTTTATGTGGACATTCGTAATAAGCTCTACATGGTTTGAGATGACCAGGTCCAGCAGAGCATCATTCCTAGTTGGGGCCTCTATGAACTGTACTATAAAATTGTCCTGTAGTAGGTTTATACATTTTTTCCCTGTAACTGTTCCTGCAGTGCCATTATTCCAGTCAATTTCCAGGTAGTTAAAATCCCCAATTATTATCACTGTCCCAGCCCTTGCAGCCCTTTTGATCTGTGCAAGGAGCTGAGTCTCCACCTCCTCATTAACACTGGGTGGCCTATAACAAACTCCAACGATTACCTTTGTAGTACACACCCCTATGTGCAGTTCCACCCATAATGCTTCAGCCTCATCACACTCTCCATCAACTAGGTCCTCTTTCACACTTGCTCTGAGATCACTTCTCACATAGAGACAGACACCACCACCTTTCCTTTTTACCTTGTCTCTCCGAAAGAGCACATAACTAGGAATATTAATGGCCCAGTTATGTGAATAATGAAGCCAAGAATCAGCAATACTAATTAAATCATAGTTCTGTTCATGCACCAAAGCTTTCAACTCACCTATTTTGCTTGGCAGACTTCTGGCATTGGTGAACAAACACTTTAATTAATCGACACCTTTTGCACATGTATTTGACATGTTTTTTATTTTCATACAAATGGTACCAATTCCAATGGTTGTTTGCAACATGGGAACCTTCCTATCACCTGCCATAGCCCTCGTCCCATCTTTCCTTATTCCACCCACCAATAAGGACTGACCCCTGTCTGCCCCATTGTAATCTAGTTCTTCCCCCCCTCTATCCTGGTTTAAATACTCCTCCAGCCATCCCATAAACCTCTTCCCCAGCACAGCAGACCCCCTTCCATTTAGGTGCAAATCATCTCTAGCATATGGTTTGTACCTCAATGAAAAGTCAGCCCAGTGCTCTGGAAACTCAAATCATTCCCTCTTACACCAGGTCTTTAGCCATGCATTGAGTTCTCTAATCTCCCCCTGTCCTTCCTGTGTTGCGCATGGCACAGGTAATATTTCAGAGAATATCACCTTGGAGGTCCTTCCCTTCAACTTGCAGCCTAGTTCTTTAAATTGATTCTTAAGGAGTCTCCACCTTCCATGTATTCTGTCATTGGTTCCAACATGGACCAAGACAGCTGGGTTGTGCCCAGCTCCTCCCAGTAATTTATCAACCTGGTCCACCACATGCCGAAGCCTGGCACCAGGGAGACAGCAAACCATTTGGTTGAGGCGATCCTGGCAACAAATTATTCGATCAGTCCTGATTATAGAATCCCACAACTTCCTGTTGTGGCTATAGGACAGGAAGTGAAGGAAAGTCTTCTCAATGGGACAAAAATGGGAAAAGAACTCACAGGGTGTAGAACCCTCCCTAACTCTATGCAAAATTAAAAGAAGTCTGTCTTTAGTTCTACTTTAATATCTGTCCTTTTATGGTCATGAAACCATACAGGTTCTATTGTAACAGATGTGCAATAACTCTCTGTTCTCACTAGTGCATTTTCTTCCTTCATTTGCTGTTGATGTGCACTGCATGACAATGGAAATTACATTATTCTCTATGGTGCCTGTACACATTAATGTAACTCAGCTGGTTTGTGTTTTTGAATAGATGCTTCTTTGGTGCAGTTGCAGGATGTGTTTGGCCCCATAGACTTCACTGGAAATGCACCATAAATGCATGCTAAATGCATGTACATGCATTTTTGGTGTGTGACATACTGCCTGGCACCCAGCTTGAGTACCTCTATCAGACAACTGATTCCTCACTGCTGGGACACAGGACCAAGGTATTATAGCTGGGCATTGCACTCAAGGACTAGACAACACTAGCTTAGGTACAACTGGAACTGTTTATTGAACAGAAATACAGGTTTTTATACACTTCAGAAATAGGGGCAGTGCCCACATGAACAAAAAACACAAATATTGCACATTGGGATAAACATCCCACACTGATTAGATAATGAGGTAGAGCTGACACCAGACTAATCCCATCATGTAGGAACCTCCAGGAGAACTAGTCGACAGACATAAACAATAGGTGATTCAATTAACTAAATTATCAATGGGAGAAAGACACAGTAGACACATCACACTTTAATAAACAGATTACACTTTAATAAACAGATTACAGCAAGTGACTTCAACATCAGGATGTTTTGAGCTGATTACATTAACATCTGCTTAGAGTCTCTGAGTCTAGGAGGGGGAGTTTGAAATAGTCAATGCTGGTTGGGGCACAGAGACCTCAAATCTGTATGCTGGTCCTCCAGTTATCAGAGTCTGTGTTTTGGGAAGACATGAACTACTCCAAAAGGCCCCCCATGCACACACCTCCCAAAGAATAGAGCCTGCTCAAGTGCCTGGGTCTATGGCCAATAGGCTAGCCTGCAATCCCCTCCAAAAGACCCTGTCCCGGTTGAGCCTGTCACATTGTGTTTTTGGCACACCAAAAATATAATCATGCAGCAGCACTAGTGTGAACCTAGGTTTCATTGTATTGTTAGACTTTTGCATTAACATATAGGAGTGAGCTAGGACAGTGAAAGGAACAATCATCTAAGTTTCTGCCAGGCATGGGGACTACAACAATAGTTGCCTTCAGCATGGTCTGTGGTAGAGTTCCCTACCCTAATACCATGGACAAGTTTTTTGAAGTTGTGGGGCTATTGATTACATTGATTACAATACTGGAGAGCTAATACCTGCGCTCCTGAAGTATGTCTGGCAATGTAGATGCTTTACCCGGTGATGTAAGGAGATACAATGTTTCTCCATCCTGCACTCTTAATCTGGCAGAAAAAAAGCATATTATACTTAATGCCCTTGGCATGCAAGGGATGCTCTGATCAAGTTAAATGACCTACAAACCTTGTGTGTTTCAACAGAAAGGTCCAGGAACAGCAGTAGTTTAGAACATCCTTGTCTCTAGGTAGGCCTACTTTTGCTGGCATTTGGTGGCATTCCACTGCAAAAAAGATGGAGCTACGGGCTATAGGAAAAGAGCACCAAGGGAGAGTTTCGGTGAATGCAATAAGGTTTGGAGACCTTAGGTAGGCCCAGGATACACAAGTTGTTTTTGCATCAGTACAGTCCTTGATCTTGTCAAGGACCTGCCTGGGAACTCCAATATCAGTTTAAAGATCTTCTATTTTGGATGTCAGTGCCATTTCTCAACATATAACAGTCAACATTTAGATTTGAGACTAGGTTAGTCATAGGCATCCATCCTCTCATCCTTCATATGGGTGGCCTTTTTGAATAGAGGTGAGGTCAGTGTTCCTGCCATTTTATCCAGAGAGGGAGTTTTCCAATTGTGTGAAGAGGTATGTTTCCCCCTAATTATCTTTATGGAGTCAGACCAAAGTGTATGAGTATTTAGGATGTGCTTTTAGTGCCTGCAAGGTATGGAGAAGCAGATAAAAGTTGGTTTGGTAGCAAAGCTCCTGGGTTCTGCATCTGCTCTCCTCACTATCTTGAACAGGCCCCCTGAAATCAATTTTTAAAAAAAAATAATTTTACATGTATTCCTAAAAGCTGACTCCAAGGTAAAATAGTGCATACTCAGGGGCGGACTGACAACTCATGGGGCCCCCGGGCAATAGGGGATCATGGGGCCCCTGTGTCCTTGCCCAAACTCAAAAAAGCCTATGAAAAAGGTACCAGGGGCATCTCATGGGGCCCCCTACTGACCCCGGGTCCTTGGGCAGCGCCCGAGTTTCCAAATGGTCAGTCCACCCCTGTACATACTACACTCCATGACAGTCAGGGACTGTTTCAGGGCTTGATGGCCTACTTTTAACAAAAGGAAAAGGAAAGTAAAGGTCAATATCAAAAGTAAATATCCTTTCATAGCACTACTGCTCAGGTCTTAAACTATGGCCTTTGGCTGGTCCCTCAGACTGTTATAAAGTTCTGCTATGCTCATGTACAATTCTGTGCCTCTCGCAGCACTGTCTCTTTTTTTTAACTCTCCTTGCTACATGGGCCTAAATCCTGACCTCTCGATAGAGGACCTTCTAACTCCTATATGAAACCCTTCTGTCTCCTAAACAGAGATCTTTTGTCTCCTTGGTGGGGCCTTGAACTGCAGCCAGGACTCAGATTATAAAGGCTGTAAACACATGACCCTGACACAGGATCAGAGGTTTCATCCCTTCCATGATTCTTTGAAACCTCCTAACTCCAGAACCTGGGGAAAGCTGTGAAACCAACTTTCCCCACTCAGCACAGACACATTGAAGTCCCTCACTCTGCATTCATGAGACCCCTGTTTCGTTTTTATCTATTTTTACATGGTGGCAGGCCTTGCACTGTAACACCATTAAAGAACTAACCGTTGTTTTAAAATTGTCTTCAGTGAAGATTAAGTGAATGTTCTTTCCTGGGAACTGCCGTTGGCTCCCTCACAACATTTCAGTCTTTTTGAAAATATACTGGGTGTCAACATATTTATATGACTTCTTATCCTGAAAAAACATCTGCTGGGAGAACAAAAAGATGCTCCTATAACAACAATAGAGGAACAAACTTTCAGCAGATGAGTTTGAAGGTCTTCCTTTTAGTGAACAAATAACTGTAATGAACTTACCTAGGTTACAAAGAGATACCCTAACAAAGACAGCCCTTTCATAATTGTTGCTACAGAACTATTTATGATACAGAATAGAAAATTCTATCCAATTCAGTGGCAGAAGATCACATTCAAGAAATTATAGAGGAAGAGATTTAAAAATTTTATCAAAACAAGTCAACAGAAATGATAAATGCAACTCAAATAGACAAGAAACTCTAAAAGAGAAGGCATTGCAAACATGTAAAGAAGACCTATACAGTGGAAACCGTAACTAAAAAAAGGCAAGCAGAGAATTTTTATCTATTGCCGACTTTAGCTGTCCATACATGTAAGCTGAACAAAAAAAAAACCCAACAAATGCCTAAACATTGCAGATGGGCGAATCTCCCGCTGTGACTATTGTATTCTGACTGTCAAAATACCTAGAACATGCCTGCTATTGATTGGACACTGTTGCTGTTCTGTGGACATTTTCAAACCAGCAATTTTTCAAAGGATGTTGGGCAAGAGAGTGCCAGCAGGGCCACCCTTGGAGCAAATTTCAGACAGTTCTTCAGGAACTGGCCAACATTTCTCCATGTATGGCCAGATTTACAATGCCTTATTTCACACTGTGTCTCTTTATGAAGGTGGTCAGTTTGGTAGAGCAGCTTCACAGCTTGGTGCCCACTGCGCATGCATGAACCACGCTGCTTATTGTGAATGTCACATGTCCCAGAAGAATGAGGGGAGGGAGGGGGAGGAGAACTTCTGCTTCTGATTGCCTAGCCGGTCCGAGCAGAAGTGGGAACGGGTACCTTACAAAATCAGGTATCCGCTCCCCAAAAGTGCCATTTCCTTACCGGGAGTGGGGGAAGAGGCCTTAAAGCAGAACTTCCCCTTTTGGGTGGAGTGCCGCTTTAATCTGCATGTGGAAGAGTTAAAGCAGTATTAAACCCAGAAATGAAATATATTGCAGCTTGCCAGTAATTAGATGTGGTGGCTGCATTCATTTTGTCATACTTTATTTTCCCTCTGTTTTCACCTGGTGATCTGGCTACTAATGCACCTCCTGTATTAGAGTGCCCCCTCTCTGGATGAAGGAGCACAGGGGCCACCTTTGAACAGCAAGACTGTTAATCTGGGGGGAGGAGATTGTTACATTTTATAGTCAATTACAGGAATCAGTTTTTATTCCTTTTGGAATAAAGGTTTTCATACAGTAAATAAAAGCTAATCATTGTAAGCACCTCTGTCAGTTGCAAATGGTTTGTTTCATCCCTGTAACTGCTACACCTTCAAGAGAGCTTGTTCTTTGAAAAACATCAGACCTACTGGTTAGATCACCAAGTGAAAATAAGGTAAAGAAAGCTTAAAAATGAAAATGTATGCAACCATCACATCTAAAAATTGTATGTCTGCAATAATATAAAACTTTGCTTTTGGGTTTAATACTTGAAGAGTTAATCTGTATGTGGAAGTTGGCAGGTGGCCATGCTGTCCAGAAAAAAATTGGTGTATGGAGGTATGTCAATTCATATAGTGGCATTTCAAACAGAACAATGCTGCTTCTTCCATAGATACAGGATGGTAACTGAACATTATCACCCTAAGACAGGAAGTATGTTACTGGCAGGATCACTAGGTGATAAAAGGGAAAGTTGCCAAACAAGAAAAGATTTTTTATTTTGGGGTTTAGAAATACTGTACTAGTCTGAAGAAACAAATGCATTCTTTTAACAATTTCCTCTAGCCAACGTTGTTAAGATAAATATTCTGGCCTGATGCTCTGCTTTAGTATATTATTCAGGCATTAAAGCAAACCCCTTCTTTCCCCTTGATTTCTTTGCAATTACAATGGCTTTTGTGGGTTTTTGGGGGATTTTTTAAATCTCATAGCAAAAGGAATTCCATGCAAAGCCACTAGATGGTGTTTGTGGTCATTGTTACAATTCAATCAGTAACCTCATGTAGCTCCATCTAATTCAGACCTACTATATTTCTGGAAATATTAACAATTAATGAATTTCTGCATTAAATATTTATTAAAATATGATACATAATGTTTTTATATATTTATTAAAGAGAAGCCTTTTTGGTTAATATACAGTGTTGCTATGATAAAAGCTGAGCTCCAGTAATTATTTTTATTGCATGGTTACATACACTATATTGGCAAAACTATTGGGACACCCCTCCAAATCATTAGCTTCAGGTGTTCCAATCCCCTCCATGGCCACAGGTGTATAAAATCAAGCACCTAAGCATGCAGACTGCTTCTTCAAACATTTGTGAAAGAATGGGTTGCTCTCAGGAGCTCAGTGAATTCAAGCGTGGTACCGTGATAGGTTGTCATCTGTGTAATATGTCCATCCGTGAAATTTCCTTACTACTAAATATTCCATGGAAAACTGTTAGTGGTATTATAACAAAGTAGAAGCAACTGGAAACAACAGCAACTCAGCCATGAAGTGGTAGGCCACGTAAAATGACAGAGTGGAGCCAGCACATGCTGAAGTGTACAGTGCACAGAAATCGCTAACTGTCTGCAGAGTCAATAACTAAAGACCTCCAAACTTCATGTGACCTTCAGATTAGCACAACAACAGTGTGTAGAGAGTTTCATGAAATGGGTTTCTATGGCTGAGCAGCTGAATCCAAGCCTTACATCACCAAGTGCAATGCAAAGTCTCGGATGCAGTGGCGTAAAGCACGCCGCCACTGGACTCTACTGCAGTGGGGACATGTTCTCTGGAGTGACCAATCACGCTTCTCTGTCTGGCAATCCAATGGACATGTCTGGGTTTAGCTGTTGCCAGGAGAACTGTAATTGCCTGACTGCATTGTGCCAAGTGTAAAGTTTGGTGGAGGGGTGATCATGCTATGGGGTTGTTTTTCAGGGGTTTGGCTTGGCCCCTTAGTTCCAGTGAAGGGAACTCTTAAGGCGTCAGCATACCAAGAGATTTTGGACAATTTCAGTCTCCCAACTTTGTGGGAACAGTTTGGGGATGGCCTCTTCCTGTTCCAACATGACTGCGCACCAGTGCACAAAGCAAGGTCCATAAAGACATGGATGAGTGAGTTTGGGGTGGAGGAACTTGACTGGCCTGCACAGAGTCCTGACCTCAACCCCATAAGGAACACCTTTGGGATGAATTAGAGTGGAGAATGGGAACCAAGCCTTCTCGTCCAACATCAGTGATTGACCTCACAAATGCGCTTCTGGAAGAATGGTCTAACATTCCCATAGACACACTCCTAAACCTTGTGGACAGCCTTCCCAGAAGAGTTGAAGCTGTTATAGCTGTAAAGGGTGGGCCAACTCAATATTGAACTCTATGGTCTAAGACTGGGATGCCATTAAAGTTCATGTGTGCATAAAGGCAGGCATCTCAATACTTTTGGCAATATAGTGTATGTCCAGCTTGGACATATGTAATTATGCATGTCTTATACTCTTAGGGAACGTTGTGGAAGGTGACCATCACTGTAGCAGTTACATAGGGGTTCACACTGTTTGCTTGCTTTGCATAGAGAAGCACAGAGACCCAGTAATGACATTGCTTAGTCTAAAATAAGTAATCTCGCTAGCATATTCATGAAGGGAAGGGCAGGAACTAGAGAAGGCAAATATAAGCAGATTAAACTTTATATTCAACATTGCTTGATTACTGGATTAGCTGGTATTTCCAGCTTCACCCGAGTGTGTAATGCCAGAAACAAGTGGCGAATACAGTGCTGTTCTGTTCAGCACTCCTGAGGTAGATGGTGGGTATGTGAATGCAACTAAATTTCATCAGCATATTCACCAATTGATTAACTGGCGGATTTGATGAATAGGGAGTAGGCAGGAGCAGGATATCACAGGCGCATTGTGTATGGGGGAAAAAATGGCAACCGTCCCCACCTATAACCAGCCTTAACAGCAAGGTGCACATCACAAACAAAGGATTTCCCAGCGCACTTACCAGCATTGCATGTGGAACTTCCTCCAAAAGAGTCTTGGTGGTGAGTTAGTGATGATGTAAAGCGCCTTGTAAAAGTGTTTATACCCTTTGAAATTTTCCATTTTATCATGTTACAACTAAAAATGTAAATTTATTTTATTTGTTTTTTTTGTGATAGACCAACACAAAGTGGCATATAATTGTGAAGTGGAAGGAAAATGATAGATGGTTTTCAACATTTTTTACAAATAAATATATGACAAAGATGGCATGCATATTTATTTAGCCCCCTTTACTCTGATACCCCTAACTAAAATCTACTGGAACCAACTTTATCCCTGACCTGTCTGGTGTGTTCCTTGGCCTTCATGATGTGGTTTGTTCACTGTTTTCTAACAAATCTTCACAGAACCGCTGTATTTATACTGAGATTACATTACACACAGGTGGACTCTATTTACTAGTTAGGTGACTTCTGAAGGCAATTGGTTCCAATAGATTTTACTCTTCTGTGTGTGTGCCCCCATTGTGTGCTATGGGGGCATATGTGTGGGTGTGCTCCCAAGTCCTGCTATGTGCATCCATAGACACACACACAGCACTGCTCAGCCCTGTGCCCCGCTTCCTACTCACAGGATTTGATTGACAGCAGCAACAACCAATGGCTCCTACTGCTGCTTCTGTGTCTGGTGAGGAGAGGCAGTGTTGCTGCAGATGGGCACAGCGCCAGATCGATATAGGACTCAGGAAAATATATAGAGAGGTGGGGGGCGATCCAGCTACTTAAACATTTTTTACCTTAATGCAGGGAATGCATTAAAGTAAAAAATGTATTGCCTTTAGAACCACTTTAACCATTGCAGTATCATTATTTTGCTGTTTAATCAATACAGTATATTTCTTCTTTGTTGACCCTGTTGCAAATTACTCTTAATGTTACTTAACCAGTTGCTGTTTAATTCCTGGTTTCTATACAGCTTTGAGCCTTTGGGCAGGGCCACGACAAGGGGTGTGCAGGAGGGGTGGCTGCCCTGGGCACTGTGGTATCATGTGAGGTTGGGATTTGTGCAAGTGGGGCAATTTATTTGGTGGGGGGGAGGGGGATTTGTGCTAGAAGGGATGATTGGGGGAATTTATGCTTAAGGGGTAAGCATGCAGATTAGTTCTTAATTTTTTTGCGGGGAGGGGGAGTTTTTGCTGATACATAATGGTCATACTTCTTGGGGGGAAAGGGGGGGCACAATTCGATATGTTTGCCCTAGGCTCTAGATGATCTTGTCCCGGCACTGCCTTTGGGGTATACAGTATATATACAGTTGCAAGAAAAAGTATGTGAACCCCTTGGGATTACATGGAGTTTTGCATGAATTGGGCATAAAATGTGCTCTGAACGTCATCTAAGTCACAACAATAGAAGAACACAGTCTGCTGAACATAATACTACACAAACATTAGATGTTGCCATGGTTTAATTGCACATAACATGTAAACATTCACAGTGCAGGGAGGAAAAAGTATGTGAACCTTTGGACTTAATAACTGGTTGACCCTCCTTTGGCAGCAATAACCTCAACCAAATGTTTCCTGTAGTTGCAGATCAGACCTGCACAACGATCTGGAGTCATTTTGGACCACTCCTCTTCACAAAACTGTTTCAGTGTAGCAATATTCTTGGGATGTCTGGTGTGAATCGCTCTCTTAAGGTCATGCCACAGCATTTCAATCGGGTTGAGGTCAGGACTCTGACTGGGCCACTCCAGAAGGCGTATTCTGTGCTGTTGCAGCCATTGTTTTGTTGAATTACTTGTATGCTTTGGGTCATTGTCCTGTTGCATCACCCATCCTCTGCGGAGCTTTAGTTGGCGGACAGATGGTCTTACGTTTCCTGCAAAATGTCTTGATAAACTCTGGAATTCATTTTCCCATCAATGACAACAATCCGTCCAGGCCCTGAGGCAGCAAAGCAGCCCCAAACTATGATGCTCCCTCTGCCATGTTTCACAGTGGGGATGAGGTTTGATGTTGGTGTGCTGTGGCTTTTTTTCTCCACACATAGTGTTGTGTGTTCTTCCCAAACAACTCAATCTTGGTTTCATCTGTCCACAGTATAGTTTGCCAGTAGTGCTGTGGAACATCCAGGTGCTCTTTTGCAAACTTCAAACATGCTGCAATATTCTTTTTGGACAGCAATGGCTTCCTCCGTGGTGTCCTCCCATGTACTCCATTCTTGTTTAATGTTTTCCTTATTGTAGATGTGTCAACAAAAATGTTAGCATGTGCCAGAGATTTCTCTAGGTCTTTAGCTGACACTCTGGGATTCTTCTTTACCTCATGCAGCATTCTGCACTGTGCTCTTGCAGTCATTTTACAGGATGACCACGCCTAGGGAGAGTAGCAACAGTGCTAAACTTTCTCCATTTGTAGACAGTCTGTCTTACCGTGGACACATGAACATCAAGGCTTTTGGAGATACTTTTGTAACCCTTTCCAGCTTCATGCAAGTCAACAATTCTTGATCGTAGGTCTTCTGTGAGCTCTTTTCTGCGAGCCATGGTTCACATCAGACAGTGCTTCTTGAAACCAGTAAACCCAAAACAGGTGTGTGTTTTTTAAGGGCAGGACAGCTGTCAGCAACACATCCAATATCATCACACTGATTGGAGTCAAGGTCGGCTCACTCCTGGCTCCAATTAGCTCTGGGAGAAGTCATTAAGCTAGGGCCTCACATACTTTTTCCTCCCTGCACTGTGAATGTTTACATGTTATGTGCAATTAAACCATGGCAACATCTAATGTTTGTGTAGTATTATGTTCAGCAGACTGTGTTCTTCTATTGTTGTGACTTAGATGACGTTCAGAGCACATTTTATGCCCAATTCATGCAAAACTCCACGTAATCCCAAGGGGTTCACATACTTTTTCTTGCAACTGTAGGTACTTGTAGTATATACAGGTACCTGTAGTAAAATATTTCCCATGGAGCTAGCTGTGTCAGAGTGTGTGGAGTTGTTCACAGAGTTGTGGGCACAGGAACAGGGGGAAATAACACATCAAGAGTTCAGGGCTAGGCTCTACACATATGACAGGTCCCTCAGCTCTATTAACCCCTGCTGCACCAAAATAATATGGCGGTGGGGTGGTGGTGGGGTAGATCTGAGGAGGAAGTCTTCTACTAAAGTAGAAGCCAGCGGCCCAAGGGAGACATCTTTCTAAAGACGTGTCCCTTGGGCAAAGGCATGTATCACAATGCTCATCAGCAGTGTCCACGAAACTCTCTTTAAGCCAAAAGTCAACTTTCAAGCCAAAGTTTAGTAAAATAAATAAATAAGCAGAAGGGACATGACTTTCTATCAAACACCATTCCAAGCACTCCTGGCTTTCAAGAAAAGAAACTCATTCAGGGTGCACCCGTTCTGATGAAGTTGGAGAACACAATGGCAGCATGGAAGTCTTCTACTAAAGTAGAAGCCAGCGGCCCAAGGGAGACATCTTTCTAAAGACGTGTCCCTTGGGCAAAGGCATGCATCACAATGCTCATACAGCAGTGTCCACGAAACTCTCTTTAAGCCAAAAGTCAACTTTCAAGCCAAAGTTTAGTAAAATAAATAAATAAGCAGAAGGGACATGACTTACTATCAAACAGCATTCCAAGCACTCCTGGCTTTCAAGAAAAGAAACTCATTCAGGGTGCACCCGTTCTGATGAAGTTGGACAACACAATGGCAGTAGCCTACATACGCAGACAGGGGGGCATCCCTCCTTAGGGAGGTTACTCCAGTTATGTAATGGGCCCAGGCCAACTTACAACTGCCAACAGCAATGTATGTGCCCGGTCGCTTGTATACCCAGGTGGATTATCTATCCAGAACGAGTTTGGACAACAACGAGTGGGTCCTTTCACCTCAAGTTTTTCGGAGTCTAGTGGCATGGGCCTTTCTGTTGGAGATAGCCCTGCTTGCCTCCCTGGAGAATACCAAACTACCTCATTTTTTCTCCAGGATCAACCACCCACAAGCTATGGGGGTGGATGTGTTGACAATGGCATGGAATTTAAAGACTGCATACGCCTTCCCTCAAGTTCCAGTGATTCTCAGCTTGTTACGCAGAATACACCAGAAGAGGGTGACGGTTCTATCGGTAATACCAGATTGGCCGAAGAGACCCTGGTACCCGCTACTCCGTTCATTGAATATCAGAGAACCATACCCTCTGCCATTGACACTGGATCTGCTCATGCAGGGACCCATTCGGCACCCCGTTCTGGAGAAACTCAGGCTGGCGGCCTGGGTCTTGAAAGGCAAAGGCTGATCAATCTTGGCAAGTCCCATTTTGGTGTTGGACCCATTTCTGGTGTTGGACTTCCTCTCATCAGACACCTTCAGTCATCCTGTTTCACTATGGCATCTTACTCTTAAAACAGCATTTTTCATGGCCATAACATCAGCCAGAAGAGTCTTGGGAACTAGCAGCCTTAGGGTTTAAAGAACCCTTTCTTTCATTCTTTCCGGATAGGGTCGTGTTTAGACCGATGCTAGGATTCGTACCCAAAGTTGCCTCCAGGTTTCACATAACGCAAGACATTACACTCCCGATGCTCCTTTTGGGAAATTCCCAGGACCCAAGTTCATTGGATATTGGGCACTCATTGAGAGATTATGTGAATGCTACTTCCGAGCTCAGGAAATCAGAGCATCTTTTCACCATCCCTAACAGTGCACGGAAAGGCTGGAGAGCTTCTAGTAAAGTAATCGCTACTTGGCTGTTCAAGACCAGGTCTTTAGCTTACAGAATGAGAGGGTTGCCTGAGCCTGAAGGGGTCACAGTGCATTCCATTAGAGGGGTTTCAACCTCATGGGCAGCAGTGGGCCAAGTTTCCCTGAAAACAATCTTCAAAACTGCTACATGGTCTTCTGTTCATACCTTCATGACATTATTGTAGAGAACCTGTGGCTTTGACTACTGCTGATTTTGGCAGGGGTGTCTTGGGCTCTGCTTCCAGGTGAAATTAAATTGTTTTTGCATTACCCTCCCATGTGTGGCTAGTTAAATCCCAGCTGTGCTGACATGGAGCCGTCAAGAAAACGGAAAATTTAATTCAAATACTCACCATAATTTTCCTTTCGTGACGAGCTCCATGGTAGCACAAATCCCACCCAGTTTAGTAGTACGAGTTACGGAACGCCTAGGCTGAGGTGGGTCAAAAATGTATTAAGTTACGTCCTGACTAGGCAGGGGGTGGGCAGGGCCTCACCCAGCTGTACTGCCATGGAGCTCGTCAGGAAAGGAAAATTACGGTAAGTATTTGACTTCAATTTTCCGTTTTCTGTAGTACGTCTGCTGTGAGCTATTTTTTTTTGCTGGCAATAAAAATGTAATGTTTTTTTTTCTTGCCTAATATTGGATGAAATGCATTGTGTGCCAGAAATTATAAAGCCTTACCAGTTGTTTGTGCTTTGCAGTATTTTATTCAGCTGGGTACAAACAGAATATGTTCTATCCTTATACTGGGCAAAGACTATAAAGTGTCATTTAAAAATCTTGCTTTCCTTTTTTTGCAGCTAGCCAAGAAGGGATATAAGAAATTTGTCTGCTCCTCAGGTACCTAAATCCTGTCTTTACGGCAAATATTTAATCCTCTATATCTTCTCTGCAACACTTTCTAGATTTTCAAGGTCACATTGCTCATTCTCAACTTCTGTCTTATAGTATGAGCCTTTCATTTCTCTTATCTGGCCTTTTTTCAGCACTCCAATTTCCCTCAATAGTTTCTGCCTAAATGCTGCCATCTTCTTCTTACGCAGGTGGGAATGCTGGACTGGCAGCTGCATATGCCTGTAATAAACTGGGGCTGCCTGCCACAATTGTTGTGCCTGAACAGACCCTGAAGCATGTCATCCAAAGACTTGAGGATCTGGGAGCTGAAGTGGTGGTCACAGGCAAGGTAATAAACTGACAGAGTGACAGAATGTGCATTCTACAAATTATGTCTGTCCCTATTAATAAAGAAACGATCACTTTGATGGTAGTGACATTACATCAAGTGTATGTTATAGTGCAGAGGTCTCCAAATGTTTCAGTATGAGGGCCACGCTCTATAGTTAGAAATATTTGTGGGCTGAAAAAATACTCATCAGGGACCTCTTACATCTGGGTTTCTTTCAGAGTTCCCTGTACATCAGAGACTCCACCAGAATCCTTCCTTGCATCAAAGCCCCCATTAAAGTCCCCCCTTACATCAAAGACCCCTCTTACATCAAGGTCCTCTGTTACATCAGGGTCTACATCAGAATCCCGTCTTACATTAGGAATCCTATCAGAATACTCCCTTACATCCGGGTCCACATCTGTAACCCTCCTTACATTAGGGTCTCCATCAGAGTCCACCCTTACAATAGGGTCTCCATCAGAGTCCCCCTTTACATCAGGATCTCCCATACATTAGAAGCGGAGACCATAGGTAATCTCTGTTTACTTTAATCCTTCGAGCTACATTGAAGATACCCCTTGAACCCTAGCTGCAGGCCGAATAAAATCTTGTATCAGGCCAGATGTGTCCAGAGGGCTCTACTCTACAGACCCCTGCTATAGAGTTACCTCTCATTAAGGGGCTAACATTTTTTCAAAAGATGTTATTAAAAATTTGAATTAAATAAATGAATTGATAACAATACATACAGTTGTGTTCAAAATAATAGCAGTGTGTTGAAAAAAGTGAATAAAGCTCAAAATCCTTCTAATAGCTTTTATTTCCATACACACAAATGCATTGGGAACACTACACATTCTATTCCAAATCAAAACATGAAGAAAAATATATCAAATTTGTGTTGTTCCTCTAAAAAAATTGAAGAAAAGTGAATATTAGACTGTTCAAAAAAATAGCAGTGTTTGTATTCTTCTTTACAAACTCAAACATTCACTATATAAACTGAAAAATGTTTGAAGATTTTGCTTTCCTTTGAATCGCTTAATTAATATTTAGTTGTATAAGCACTGTTTCTGAGAACTGCTGTACATCTGTGTTGCATGGAGTCAACCAACTTCTGGCACCTGTGAACAGGTATTCCAGCCCAGGATGATTGGACTACATTCCACAGTTCTTCTCTATTTCTTGGTTTTGCCTCAGAAACTGCATTTTTGATGTCACCCCACAAGTTTTCTATTGGATTAAGATCCGGGGATTGGGCTGGCCACTCCATAACGTCAATGTTGTTGGTCTGGAACCAAGATGTTGCACGTTTACTGGTGTGTTTGGGGTCGTTGTCTTGTTGGAACACCCATTTCAAGGGAATTTCCTCTTCAGCATAAGGCAGCATGACCTCTTCAAGTATTCTGATGTATTCAAACTGATCCATGACCCCTGGTATGCGATAAATAGGCCCAACACCATAGTATGAGAAACATCCCCATAACATGATGCTTGCGCAACCATGCTTCACTGTCTTCACAGTGTACTGTGGCTTGAATTCAGTGTTTGGCGGTCGTTTGACAAACTGTCTCCGGCCACTAGACCCAAAAAGAACAATCTTACTTTCATCAGTCCACAAAATGTTGCGCCATTTCTCTTTAGGCCAGTCAATGTGCTCTTTGGCAAATTGTAACCTCTTCAGCACGTCTTTTTTTCAACAGTGGGACTTTGCGGGGGCTTCTTGCAGATAGCTTGGCTTCACATAGGTGTCTTCTAATTGTAACAGTACTCACAGGTTGTTAGGATCCGCCAGGCGGAGCCCTCCGTCTGCCAGCTGGTAGACCTACCCAGAGCGTGGGGTCTAAGCCCGGGCTGTGCTTTCACCAGGGCCCCTGATGGTGGGGATGGACTTGAAACAGTCCCGGGCCAGGTCACGACCTCTGAGCGGGCCACCAGCGGCCGAGGAGGCCTCCGGGGATGTATGTAGGTACCAGGAGAGCCAGCTGTGAAGAGGATGGCGGCCCCAGCAGGGTGGTACGGATAGTGGCCCCGTGGGGTAAGCGGGGTACCGAATCGGCGGGCTAGGAGTAGTCGGGTCACACGCAGGGTCAGCCAGGTAAATCAATCCGTAGGAACAGTCGGGATAAGCCGAGTCAAAACGCAGGAGCAGGCAGAATAGTCAGAACAAAGCCGGGTCAATCACAGGAGCGGGTAGAATAGTCAGAACAAAGCCGGGTCAATCACAGGGGCAGGCAGCGTAGTCAGGGTCAAAAAACAGGGTCACAGCAGGAGCAGGTATTCAGGATCACATATAGACCTTGCGGCAATTTGTGACAGTGCAGGGCATCTTTAAATAGTGCGCCCTGCACTGTCATTGGCTGGCTAGGACGCGCCCCCGGCTGTCATTGGACGCCTGAGGCGTGCCCGCGGTTTCTACTGCGCATGCGCGGCGTCCTGTCAGCCGCGGCTCGCCGGGACCTAGTTCCTGTGTCCCGGCGTGATCTGCCACCAATGCGCATGCGCGGGGGACAGAGCCGCGATTGCGGCAGACGGAGCCGGGATCCCTGACATTGCCCCCCCCCAACGGGCACCCTCCGGGAGCCCCACTGATCTTTCCACCGCGGGTGAGCACGACAAAACTCCCGGATGAGCCTGGGCGCGTGAACGTCCTGGGCGGGTTCCCAGGAGTTCTCCTCAGGACCATAACCCTTCCATTTTATCAGGAACTGAGTCTGGCCCCCCCTCCTTCGGCAACTGAGGATAGTCTCCACCTCAAATTCCTCCTGGTCACCTATGGCGATTGCCTCGGGAGGTCTGGATTCTCGGTCTGGGAAGGGATCCGGTCTGGACGGCTTCAGGAGGGATACATGAAACACAGGATGTATTTTGAAAGTCTGCGGAAGCTCGAGTTCGTAGGCCACCTCGTTGACCATTCGTTTAACAGGAAATGGGCCAATGTACTTGGGTCCCAGCTTCTTTGAGGGGCACAGCATCTTCAAGTTGGCTGTTGCTAGCCAAACCAGATCTCCTGGTTGAAGCAGTAAATCTCCTCTTCTCTTTCTGTCGAAAGCCTTCTTACTGTCCTCCTGGGCCTTAGCGATGGCTTCCTGAATAGTCTTGTTGTTGACGGAAAAGAAGTTCAAGATGTCTTGCGACGCCGGTACCAGATTTTCAGGCATTAGATCAGGGAGGAATGTGGGGTGATACCCGTAATTAGAAAAGAATGGCGATTGACCCGTAGCTGAGTGACTTGAGTTGTTGTATGAGAACTCCGCAGAAGGCAACAACGTCAGCCAGTCATCCTGGAGATAGGAGGTGTAGCATCGTAAATACTGTTCCAGCGTTTGGTTGGTCCTCTCGGTTTGACCGTTGGTCTGCGGGTGGTAGGCGGATGAGAGCGACAGCTTGATTCCCAGCGCTTTACATAGGGCGTTCCAGAACCTGGAGGTGAATTGCACCCCCCGATCCGACACAATGTCTTCGGGGACTCCATGAAGCCTTACCACTTCCCGAATGAAGATCCGTGCCGTTTCCGGTGCCGATGGGGTCTTCTCCAGGGGCACGAAATGCGCCATCTTCGAGAAGCGGTCGACGATCACCATTATCGCTGTGTGGCCTTGGGATGGTGGGAGTTCGACCACAAAATCCATGGCTATCATTTGCCAGGCCCGCTTGGGTATAGGTAATGGACGTAACAATCCCCATGCCCTACTCCTGGAGGGTTTGTTCCTTTGACAGGTGGGACACGTCCGGACGTAACGCTCACAATCCTTGATCATGTCCGGCCACCAGAACGAGCGCCGTAGCAGTTCTAGAGTCTTCGTCACCCCGAAGTGACCTGCCATTGGATGGTCGTGGCAATGCCCTAGGACCAAGGTTCGCACCTCTTCTGGGACCATGATTCGGTCTTCCTTCCAAAACAGGCCACCGTGGCTCTGGAGGGGTGACCCAGACGGAACGGGTAGTCTTACCGAAGCATCAAGAAGCCGGGAGCGCAGTTCCGTTTGTAGCGCGAGGAAGCTTCCAGAAGGCAGGATGGTGTCTGGTACCGCAGCGTCGTCGGGGTCCTCAAACATGCGGGACAGGGCGTCTGGTTTGGTATTCTTAGTACCGGGTCGGTACGTTATATGGAATGAGAATCGAGAAAAGAAAAGAGCCCATCTCGCTTGGCGTGGTCTCAGTCGTTTTGCCGTCCTTAAATATTCAAGGTTTTTGTGATCTGTAAATATTAGGATTGGGTGAGTGGCCCCTTCCAGTAAATACCTCCATTCTGCCAGAGCGGTTTTAATGGCCAGGAGCTCCCGATCTCCAATGTCATAGTTGCGCTCCGCTGGTGTCAGCTTCCTGGAGAAGAACGCCACAGGGTGCAGTAGTTCCTTGGTACCATTCCTTTGGGACAGAACCGCTTCTACCGCGTTTTCGGAGGCGTCTACTTCCAACACATATGGGAGCGAAGAATCCGGATGGCAGAGAATGGGAGCAGAGGTGAACAGTCTCTTGAGCTTATCGAAGGCCGACTGAGCTTCGGAGGTCCACTTAAAGCGGACCCCTTGTTTCGTCAGTTGCGTGATCGGGGAGACCAGGCCGGAGAAGTTCCTAACAAATTTTCTGTAAAAGTTAGCAAAGCCGATGAAACGCTGTACCCCCTTTTTGTCGGCGGGTATTGGCCAATCTAAGATCGCCGTGACCTTCTGGGGATCCATCGCGACCCCCGCGGAAGAGAGATCCAGTCCCAAGAATGTGATCTCGTGCTGTTCAAAACAGCACTTTTCAGCCTTAGCGTATAGCCCGTGTTGGCGCAACCGTTCTAAGACCCGTGACACGTGACCCCGATGAACCTCCAGTGAGGGGGAAAAAGTTAGGATGTCATCCAAGTAAACTACCACGAAAATATCAAGAAAATCGCGAAAAACATCATTGATAAAATGCTGAATAGTCGCCGGGGCATTACAGAGCCCGAACGGCATCACCAAATATTCGTAGTGACCGAATCTTGTACGGAACGCCGTTTTCCACTCATCCCCCTCCCTGATACGAACAAGGTTATAGGCCCCCCGCAGGTCTAATTTAGTGAATATCGTTGCTGATCTCAGTCTCTGGAGGAGCTCGGGGACTAGGGGTAAGGGATAACGATTCTTTACCGTAATTTTATTTAGGTCACGATAGTCTATGCAGGGCCGTAACGATTTGTCCTTCTTCTCTACAAAGAACAACCCGGCCCCGGGTGGGGATGTGGAAGGACGAATAAAGCCCTTCCGAAGGTTTTCGTCGATATATTTCCTCAGCACCCCCGATTCCATTTCGGACAAGGGGAAGATACGGCCGAAAGAGATTTCCGACCCGGGTAGGAGGTCAATGGGGCAGTCGTAGGGACGGTGTGGAGGTAGAACGTCAGCTCCCCGCTTACTAAAGACGTCCAAGAAGTCATGATAGGCCGGAGGAATCACCTGGGATAGATTGGTGTCTCCGTCCAAGCACAGGAGGAACCGGGGAACCATGGGTCCTGTGACGTGGCAGTGACTCAAACAATAGGGTGACCGAAAATGAATCGTTCCCTTTTCCCAGTCAATCTGGGGGTTATGGGCCCTCAGCCAAGGGAGCCCCAGAATGACTGGAAAAAGGGGGGAGGCGATGGCGTCCAAACGGAGGAACTCCTGGTGATGGTCTGCCATAGTGGTGAAAATGGGTGGTGTCTCCTGGTCCACCACCCCAGATTTTATACTGGACCCATCTGCCAAGAAAATGTTGAACCCCCTTTCTTTGGTCTGGAGAGGGATTTTTTGCCGGTGGGCAAAAGTCAGATCAATAAAACAGCTACAGGCTCCTGAGTCAACGATCGCGGTCACCGACAATATTCCTCCGGGGAGCTGTAAAGACACAGGAATGGCCAGGTAACTAGACTGATCATCCCTGCCTGCAGGTAAGGAACAAGAAACGGGCGTGGACTTACTCGTTTTTGCAGGACAGGAGCGCACCTGGTGACCAGCTTCCCCGCAGTACAGACACAGGTTCAGTGAGCGCCTCCTCTGGCGTTCCTCGACCGATAAGTGGGAACGGGCCAGTCCCAGTTGCATGGGTTCCGAGTTGTCTCCCATCTCCGTGTTTCGCGGATGGTTCCCTGGGGCTGGAGTTGTATCTCTTGATGGAATCCATGCCACCCTTTGACCCTGGCCGCTCCTTTCCTGTCGACGTTCCCTTAGTCTACGGTCAATTTGAATGGCCAATTCAATCAATCTTTCCAGGGAGTCAGGTAGGCCTACTCGTGCGAGTTCGTCCTTGAGAGGCTCAGACAGTCCAATGCGGAACTGGTGACATAAGGCCGCATCGTTCCATCTGGTGTCTCCCATGCTACGCCTAAAATCGGACGCGTATTCTTCCGCTGCCCTGTCGCAGAGAGTATAGGGTAGCCTCTGCGGAAGCAGCCCGCTGAGGGTCGTCATACAAAACGGCCATGGCCTGAAAGAACTCGGTCACGGAGTCAAGATGGGGGTCGCGCCTCTCCATCAGACGGTGGGCCCAATCCTGGGGCTCATCCTGAAGGAGAGAGACTAGAAACCCCACCTTGACGGTCTCGGAGGAGAATGTGCGAGGCTGCAAGTCAAAATATAGTGTGCAAGCGTTCCGAAAGGCTCGGAAGCGGCTCCGGTCCCCACGGAACCGCTCCGGCAGGGGAACGCGGGGCTCAGGAGCTAAGGGTGTGGCAACCGCTCCGGATACCGGGGTAGCGGGAGGTTCCACAGACGGGGAACTCTGAGCAGGGGGAGTCTGGGGGGCTAATGTCTCCATGCGGTCTTCCAGTCGGGCGCAGCGACTGTGGAAGTTCTGGAAAGCTTGGGTCAAAGTTGCCAGGTGCTGGCAAATATCCTCTAGGGACGCCGGTCCACTTCCTGGCTCTGTCATGGCCGCAAGGTACTGTTAGGATCCGCCAGGCGGAGCCCTCCGTCTGCCAGCTGGTAGACCTACCCAGAGCGTGGGGTCTAAGCCCGGGCTGTGCTTTCACCAGGGCCCCTGATGGTGGGGATGGACTTGAAACAGTCCCGGGCCAGGTCACGACCTCTGAGCGGGCCACCAGCAGCCGAGGAGGCCTCCGGGGATGTATGTAGGTACCAGGAGAGCCAGCTGTGAAGAGGATGGCGGCCCCAGCAGGGTGGTACGGATAGTGGCCCCGTGGGGTAAGCGGGGTACCGAATCGGCGGGCTAGGAGTAGTCGGGTCACACGCAGGGTCAGCCAGGTAAATCAATCCGTAGGAACAGTCGGGATAAGCCGAGTCAAAACGCAGGAGCAGGCAGAATAGTCAGAACAAAGCCGGGTCAATCACAGGAGCGGGTAGAATAGTCAGAACAAAGCCGGGTCAATCACAGGGGCAGGCAGCGTAGTCAGGGTCAAAAAACAGGGTCACAGCAGGAGCAGGTATTCAGGATCACATATAGACCTTGCGGCAATTTGTGACAGTGCAGGGCATCTTTAAATAGTGCGCCCTGCACTGTCATTGGCTGGCTAGGACGCGCCCCCGGCTGTCATTGGACGCCTGAGGCGCGCCCGCGGTTTCTACTGCGCATGCGCGGCGTCCTGTCAGCCGCGGCTCGCCGGGACCTAGTTCCTGTGTCCCGGCGTGATCTGCCGCCAATGCGCATGCGCGGGGGACAGAGCCGCGATTGCGGCAGACGGAGCCGGGATCCCTGACACAGGTAACTTTAGACCTTCTTTGATCTTCCTGGAGCTGATTGTTGGCTGAGTCCTTGCCATTTTGGCTATTCTTCTATCCATTGGAATGGTAGTTTTTCGCTTTCTTCCACGTCTTTCAGGTTTTGGTTGCCATTTTAAAGCATTTGCGATCATTTTAGGTGAGCAGCCTATCACTTTCTGCACTTCTTTATATGTTTTCCCCTCTCCAATCAACTTTTTAATCAAGGTACGCTGTTCTTCTGAACAATGTCTGGAACGACCCATTTTCCTCAGAATTTCAGAGATAAATGCACTGTAACCAGCATGTACAACATTTGCTGCCTTCCTTCCTTAAATAAGGGCAATAATTGCCACCTGTTTTTCAAAGAATGAATGACCTCACTAATAGAACTCCACACTGCTATTATTTTGAACATGCCCCTTTCAATTAGTGATTCAATTACACAGAATCGGCAGCATGCATGTCATGACTGTTGGGTCTGTTGGATTTCTATTACTCTACTACACCTGTTGTAAATTATTTGCCATGTAGAAATATCATTTCTACCAAAAACAGTGATTGATCAGGTTAGTGATGTCTGACTGCTATTATTTTGAACACAACTGTATATTACTATACCAAACATTTAGTACCACATAGACCACAAGAACGGTAAGGTGATGCATTGTTATAAGGTGATGATCATCTCAACACGACAAAAATGACTAGTGTAGAAAGACCTTTTTCACAATGCACACGCTAAAATATGAACCCTTTTCTTTGACATCAAAATTTTGTTGGCAGATGGCAATTTATACTGCTGTCTAATGCGCATAGTAGAAATTGGCAGGTTTGGTTGATATTGCTAGGTATTGATGTTGTGTTATAGCTAATAAACATTTGCCATAGGTTTGGGATGATGCAGATGCCCATGCTCACCGCTTGGCTGAAGCTCCAGGATCTGTGTACATCTCACCATTTAACCATCCTCTGCTTTGGTGAGTATCTGGGGATGGGACACCACTTACCAGCTGCCTCAGAGGCCTGCAGTGACTGTAGCTTGTTAATGACACACACCATTAGGCATTAATCACATAGATGATTGCTGTCAGAGTCGCTGTATCAGCTGTTGTATGAAATGATACACGCGCACATGTTACACTGTTGTGTTCATTTAGATTCCTGTGCATTGATGCAGCACAGCATGTGTTTGTGCTAAATTCACAACTGTCAAATAGCCAAGTGGAAGTTGTGTGTCTGCAATGATTGCGGTATCAAGTTTAGAAAAACCGACATATTTTCAAGACGCATATGGGGGAGTATACAAAAATTGGGCAATCAGAATCTGACGCATGGCAACCATTTAGCTTCTATTTTCATGTTCAAAGCTTTTTCGGACAAGCTGAAGATAGATGCCATTTACTTGCAATGCACATCTGCTTTAGATTCTGCCTGCTTCCATTTTGATAAATGTCCCCCATAATCACTGGCAAAAACATTTTGGTATGCAGGTCTTTTTTACTCAGAAAATAGGCGCAGGAACTCAAACACATTCTCCAAACCCCCTCCCACGCCAAACTATATCAAACAGTGGGCGTAGTAAAATGTAACTAACAGTGGGAGGGTCCTAAAGGGGCATTAACCACTTCAATACTGGCACTTTCACCCCCTTCCAGCCAGGCCAATTTTCAGCTTTCAGCCTGGGTTCACATATATGCGGTGCGGTATATTGGATGTGATTCGCACAGGAACCGCACCGCATTCCTGTGCAAATCACATGCGATTTGTGTGTGGTGCGATCGGAGCCATAGATTTTGTATATATTTAAAAAATGGACCGCACTAAGGTCACAAATTGACAAAATAAACGTTGCAATCTTTAAAGTGATAACAACGAGCAAAATGCAGATAAAATATTAATATTCAGTCCCAACATCTGAATAATTGGTGCAACAGTGCTGTATCTTTAACGGTGATACTCCATACTGAAATGACAAGTGCTTCACTGTGTTCACACTGGTGCCCCACATAGATGTAAACTCACCGTCATTTCATGACCACCTATCTCTAGGTAAGTCACACTCACTTTTTGGGACTATCGCAGTTTGCAATCCAGTCCTGATGGCCGATATTCCTTCGTCCTTATAACCGTGGTTTCTTGTAGTAACCAATAACTTTCCACTAGATCTGCATCAATGTTAGGCAACTCCTCTCCTCCACGGGCAGTATCTCATATTTTCAGCAAATCAAAACAAAACCAGACATCCCATTATGTAAAACTGTATAAAACATTAATATGGGGTCAAACAATAGAAATGCCACTCACAAAAAAACATATTTTCTTTCAAACATACATTTTGTATGGTTCTAATCGCATCACACCCGCACCAAAAATGTGCAGGACCCTTTTTTTAGTCCATACTAGAATCAGATCGCATGGGTATTCACATCTATGCGATATGATTCTGCACATTGCACATTGCGGACCGCTTTCGTTTCTGTAATACAATTTTGCAAATAAATAACCTTTCTTCATAAATTTAGGTCAAAATGTATTCTGCTACATTTCTTTGGTGAAAATACCCCAAATTAGTGTATATTATTTAGTTTGTAGGAAAGTTACAAACCATTATATATATATATATATATATATATATATGACAATTGATCAGTCCTGATGTACTGACAACCAATCTCATTTCTTGAGGCCCAAAAATGCCAGGAGAGTATAAATACCCCCCAAATGACTTGTAATTTTTTTGTCACAATTTTTTGTAAAATTAAGAAATTAATAAAAAAAATTCACAATTTTTTTTTTACATATTGTTACCAGTCCAGTACAGCGTTATCATATAACTGGTGTGGCAGTAATCAGGGACACTGACTGGTGACAGTGTGTAAAATAAATAAATAAAACAAAATTTTTAATGATTTTTTTTCTTTTTTCATTTTTTTCTCTTCTTTTTACTATTTTTTTCAACACACTGTGATCAGAGCAATATAATGTTACCATAGTAATAGTGTACTACTCTGGGCAAGTGATCAGGATTTTTTTTTTTGTGTGTACACATTATGATCGCTAATACCAATGTATTTAATTGATATTAGCAACCATTTTTACTGAATTAAACTGACTCATTGGGGTTTATTTACTAAAGCTGGAGAGTCCAAAATCAGACTCCCTTCTGCATAGAAACCAATCAGCTTCTAACCTCAGCTTGTTCAATGAAGCTTTGGCAATGAAACCTGGAAGCTGATTGGTTTCTTTGCAGAAGGGAGTCTGATTTTGGACTCTCCAGCTTTAGTAAATAAACCCCATTCAGTCTTTTGTTGTGATTAGCTGTGATGGGCTGCGATTGGCCCTGGTCTGTACCATGTGCCGCTGTGACCAATCAAATGAAAGGAAGCCATCCATTGGTTACAACTATCATGTGATCTGCTATGATTGGTCACAACAGTCACATGACACTGGCAGCGGGCCGGTGTAGTGATCTGTCAATGGCTGTGTTCCGTGGACACAACGGGTGACAGAGCTCGCTGCTACATGGCCCCACGAGCAGCACCTTCTGATAGGACATCATATGATGTCCACTCAGAAGGAAGAGCATCCCTTCCGGCCATCAATCTGCTATAGGCCAGGCGGGAAGGTGTTAAATACCAGGAATGCATCATGTACAGAGTGCAGAGTTTGGGAGGGTTACATACAAAGTGCAGAGTTTAGGTGTGCATTAGGTGCAGAGTTCAGGGGTGTGCTACATACATAGTACAGAGTTCAGAGGTGCACTGCATACAGACTGCAGAGTTCAGTCTTCTTCCACAGCTTCTTACCTTTTCCCCATCTCACTTTCATCCCTCTTCATCTCTGACCTCTGCATGAAACCCTCCCTCAACTGCCCCCATATTCTCCCCCTTCTTAAAAGCTACACCATCTTCCACATGTCTTACTTTTTGTTGCTGTATTGAGCTGACTCAACCAGCTGGCTCTAGTACTCTCCCCACACACTGTAAGTGGCTTGGCCTCTCTAACTTGCAGAGAGCTCATCCAGTGGGGTGTTCATCTGCACTGGACCCCAGGCACCTGCATCTCCCTTGTCTCCATACTATGCTCAGTGGGAGCTACTCAGGAGATCAAATCTGTGGGAGCCATGGAGAGACATGCTGTCACTTGTAGACACAGAAGCCAAAATTCTGTGTTTACAATTGATAGTAGTGAGCAGGGAGCAAAGGGTCTGAGCCAGAGGTGGTGGAACTATGTTCCACCAAGTTCCAGCTGAAAAAGAGCCCTGTCAGTATGTTTCTGAAAATGTAGCCATTGTTCCAAAATTGGAGTAAGTTAAGGCAATATGTTAATTACTATAATGGAATTCTTTAAACATACCTCTAGGAACGTAGTTTATATCTTCTTAGAAGTCTCACTCACAGCTTTGATCAGCCTTTCTCAACCAGGGCTTTATGGAACCCTTTTCTTACCTACACTGGCCACCAAGACATTGTGGCACTTCTACATTGACCACTAATATTAGGGAATACAGCAATTTGTACTTTCTGTGTGAATTATTTAATTTCAAGATTAATACTAAGATTTTTCTGTACAGAGATAAAAAAAATATCCACCCAGGGTGTCAAATATGCTAGTATCCCCATTTATTATTTTATTTAAAACATTCTACTTCAGCTGAGATACTGAGAAATACAAGTATCATTATTTTTAGTAAGGGTTCCTCAAAATGTGAAAAATATTTCAAGGGTTCCGACGAGGTAAAAAAAAAAAGGTTGAAAAGGGTTGCTTTAGATTATGCTCTAGGTGTATCTTGACAGTTAAATAGTAAATTTTTTCTTCCACAAAGGCTTTAGCATGACGGACAAAGTAAGCAGGGCAGATGGATTTAAATAGCAGGCCAAAATCCCTTGCTATATCTTGTGAATGCATCCATGTATTCATGTACTTGCTCTACTGCACATATGAGAACATTACCAATCTAACATACCCACAAAGATGGAAGCACTGCTTAACACATGTTGAAACAGAACAATTGTTTTTTTTCTTTGAGCCTTTAAGTTCACAATACTATTTTTCAGAGTCATTTTATTAATGGCATTCACTTATTTTTTATACAATATAAAGGGAACTATTTTTAAATGGTCCACACAACCACAACCAGATTTTTTGTGCATTTGTATCACAGGGTGACTGTTAAGGTCTCTTCTCTGCTGGATAAAGCTTCTTATAAGAGACCCTCCAATTTTGAGCTACTTCAGCTGGTTCAAAACACCCCTCCCTTGAGCAGCTCTCTACATAATTACATTCATCGGACATTAAAGCAAACCCTTCAGAATAGTTCCAAGCAACAAAAAACAGGCTTGGCTGTCAACCAAACTGGAGGTATTAACAGGTATTGAAGAACTGATTTAAATCTGAACTCCAGGAAAAAATGAAAACTATCCTTGTAGTGGGCTTTCCCAACACTAAAGAGTTAAGTACTCATTTTTGTTTAGGTACTATCAAAAAGCATGTTTTCTTATCTTATTACTTGTTCCTATAGGCTTCATCTTCTCTGTGCGACTGGTCCCGTTAAAGCCACTTGTCTTTGGTGCTCTGTTGGTCACACTCTCATTACATCACATGTAATGAAGTAGCAGTCCTTCATTGTACGTGAAGACATCAAGGGCTTGCCCACAATCCTAAGCACCGAAGAGGAGATCACTGGTTGCTGGGAGAGCAAGGGATACTTAACTAAAGCTGTTGTTTAATGATGCCCTAGGAAAAAAACCAAGTATTTACCCTTGCTGTGTGAGGGGATCCCTACAACAAGGTTTTTATATTTCCCTGGAGTTTAAGTTTAAGAACCTGTTTTTGTTGTTTAGAATTGTGTTGGAACAGGCAAGGCTTTGCAACCAGCCTGCCTAGAGATAGCAGTAATTTGAGTTAAGGGACCTTCACAATAGTCCATTGATTTAGGTCAAGGGATTGAAACAGTGTGGTAGAAAAATTACAAGGACCAGAGTGTTTCACATTTAATGGATGATAATCTGATGTAATTAGTATAAGCTTTTATATGGCTTTGTGCTTTACATTTATTTTCAGTTTTAATAAAACTTGTTTTCCTGTAGATTGACTATATTTTTGCTTTCTGAATTCTGCTACATATGCTTTTTTACGTTTTATAGGGAAGGTCATTCTAGTCTGGTGTTGGAAGTGAAAGCAGCTCTGGGGAATCAGAAGCCGGGAGCTCTTGTGGTTTCAGTAGGAGGTGGAGGGCTCCTTTCTGGAATCATTGAAGGACTTACCAGAGTTGGGTGGTCTGATGTGCCCATCATTGCCATGGAAACATTGGGAGCACACTGTCTAAATGCAGCCCTTGAAGCTGGGAAGTCTGTGACTTTACCTGACATTTCTAGGTAAGACTTTTAGAGGACATGCCTGACAACTGACAATAATGTGACCCATCCAGATGTCCAGACATGTGTGCTCATTTGTTAAAATGAACTTGGAAATTCAAATTAGCGTCACCATAAAAGCAAATTAAAGAGTATTTTAACCCTTCTGAGCAAATAAGAGATGTCACTCTTGAAACCTGATATCTGGGTTCCTCAATTTACAAAAACTGTTGTATCTGATGGGATGTACTTAAGGTGGGTACACAACTCTTTTTTTTTGTACAGCCAGCTGGCCGAATGAAAAACACACTAATAGGTTCCTGCAATCAACCAAGCGAGGGATTCTTGTATCCACCCACAGCAAGCTGCTGCTTGAAGAAGGTTTTCCAGAAGGTCTGGAACTTCTGTCGAACAGGAAGGGCTATGCACAGATCAAAATTCAGCCAGTCCCTGCTGAACTGGCCTTCCTTTGATCGGTGTGTAACCAGATTTACGTTACAAGTCTAATGTAAATAGTATCAGGCTAAGTTTATGCTTTGGAGTAGAGTGGGGAAAACATATTGTGTATTACTGCAAGGAGAGAGACATTTTCTGCCCTGCCCTGTCAACCCCCTATTCTTTTATTTTTATAACCAAAACATATTACAATAGTTGTTATAATAACTTTTTCTTTTAACTCAAACTTTGTTGAAAATTCCACACCCAGCACTGCAGTCTTCCATGTAGCATATGGTGAATAGCAGAACTACTTGCCAGTCCCAATCCTACCATACAGAACAATCTAAGGACATATCATAAAGGCAGAATATATTGCTAACTTTACAATTTAGAACATTGGTCAATTGCACCATGGGATCCAGCTATCAAAACAACAAACTAGCATGCAGTGTGGATCATAAGACTAGGATTTTCCATACCCGTAATTCAATTCATAAGGTTATTGTTCACCCACATCTACATAGTGAAGAGTAACCGATACCTGATGCAGTTATTAGCCCAGTGGGACATTCAGCAAATCCAGATAGCCATACCTGGAATTGAAAGCCATATTCCCTGAACTGAATTCCCCAGTTATTCCCCAGTGAGTGTAGATGTACTTTTCCATGCAAAGCATACTATTAAATGGAACTTTAGGTAACAAAAAAAGTGAACAGGCAGGAATTTGAATGCCTTGTCTCTTCTGCATTAAAGTTACTTACCTGCCTGTCCACCCCTGTTCAGTGAGCAGCGCATGTGCAGCTTATTGTACAAATTCAGCAATGCTGAATCTGGCTAAACTCCTGCATATGCACGGGAGTGACGTTATCCCCACCCAGCCAGCGATTGGAACCCAGATGTCAGACGGGGAGCAGAGGGATGCCGCAGCGCTGGAGACGAGGTGAGTACAGTTCTGCTTTAACCTCCCTGGAGGTATTCCCTAATGTAGCTCGGGGTAAAGTTTCAGTATCACAAGCGGTAACCCTGAACTACACTCGGGAATACCATGCAGCGTTGCTCCGGGATCTCTTCTTCACTTACCTTGTTCTTCGCTCCCGCAATGTCCCTCCTGCAGTTTTCCCGGCAATCTCCTCCGGCTGATGCCGGCATCTGTCTTCTGGATTCCGTTCCCTGCGACGTCAGGACGTACAGGGACGGAACTGGCGGGAAATTTAAAAATGTGACATTCACTAAATACACTAAAAGCACATAGTAAAACATTGCTGTATCAAACCATTTCACATACATATTGTCCCGAGTGCTTTGTCCTGTGCCCTGCCTGCATTTTTACTGCTCTTTCTGCTTGGAAACTGAGAAATATCCATGGCGTCCAAAAAGCGTCCCTTTAGGTCAAAAGGTTTTAGACCAGCTAGAGAACAGCGATAGTAAATTAGAACCAATTGCAGAAATGAGTGATAATGATTCGTGGGGAAATTCGTCATCAGACACTGAAAACGATTTTGCGACTTTGCTCACTGATGTGCGAACTTGGCGCTATATTTCAAATTTCAGTGTTTTTGGTTTGATTATATTATTGAATTAAATGTATTATTTTTATATTATTGTTTTTATGATTATTTATTAAATTATAATTTATGATTTTGTGTTTCAAATTTTATCATACCCGGGATGTTTACTAGACTCTTGTTCGGACAGATTTCAGTGAGTTATTCCTACAAATTACAGGCCTACAATAAAAAAACGACATATTTCCATGCAAAAAAATGTACCGCTTTGAGCACAGAAATACTGACATAATCAGACCGCTAGGGAGGTTAAATTAGTGTTTCTACTCAATAGGACTAGAAAAACTAGGGGATTATTGTGATAATAACTTAAAGTGGAGTTCCACCCAAAAGGGGAAGCTCCGCTTATCTGCCTCCTCCCCCCCTCCATTGCCACATTTGGCACCTTTTGGGGGGAGGAGGTTTTGACAGGTACCCTCTCCCACTTCCGGCTCAGTTCGCCACAGCGCATTTACCCAGAAATTTAGTCCCAGAAGACTGTGGCTCATCCACAAAGTGCAGCGCATTTTGTGTATGTGTAGTAGGAAACCGGCTGTGAAAAAAGGCTTCACTGCCGGTTTCCCTTAGTCAAGATGGTGGTGCCAGCACTCGATAACCGATTGAAGAAACGGCTCGGGTAAGGACTGTGCTGTTACACTTTTTGTGTAACAATATCCTGCAGTGCATAACTATGGTTAATTTTAACATACTGTCATCTTGTGGACATTTTGGTTATTGTACTTTCCTTTTCTGTCTTTCATCCTGTCCCCTCCCACTAGCTATTGATCCTCTTCCTTCTTCACTGTCTTCTGGGTATGAATATGGCCGCTAGTCTGTAAACCACATGTAATCTGCTCACAGCTGGGGGCACATTACCTTGTTTTGACCTGCAAATACCTGCACATTTACATTCATCCACTACATCTTGTTGTCTGCTGTACCTTCTGCATCGCAATAAAGATCCATGGATGAGAAAAACAGGTGTTTTGTGAGTTCAGCTATCTGAAAAAGACTGTCCGCAGCAGGGGTGGACTGACAACTCATGGGGCCCCTGGGCAATAGGGGATCATGGGGCCCCTATGTCCTTGCCTAAACTAAAAAAAACCTATGAAAAAGGTACCAGGTGCATCTCATGGGGCCCCCTACTGATCCCGGGCCCTCGGGCAGTGCCTGAGTTTCCAAATGGTCAGTCCGCCCCTGGTCCGCAGTGATTGTATCTGCTTACACAGGCCAGGTATAGAGGTCTCAGTAAGGGATAAGTTAATAATACAGCAGTTGGAGTCAGAATAAGGACACCACTTGATGCCTGGACAGGTAAGTGCCCTAATAATAAAAGTCAGCAGATACAGTATTTGTAGCTGCTAACTTTAATTTTTTTTTGGGGGGAGGAGGGGAAGAACTACCCTTTTTAAAAAATGTATTCTAACCTAGTATACAAATATAAATGGCAAGACATAGGATGTCTTATATATCATATATCATAAATGGCAAGACATAGGATGTCCATATATCAGAGCATGTTGTGATCATCAGAATTCCTAATTAATATATGCCAAATAACAAGCATACAGCCATGTACTGAGATAGCATATATAATGACAGGAATATGAAGATTTTTATATAATCTGCAATGTTTTCTAAACAATAATAGTGGGAGATTGAAAAAAAACATGTACACTCAATATATACGATTTATGTTCTCTGAGTGGCATTGACAATTTGAAACTACCTTTTCTGTCCTCATAGCATTGATCAAATGGACATAGTTTCATAGGGGTGTAAGAAACAAGACTGCCTGCTTGTCACTAGGTCTCAAAGTACCTGTAATTACAGCCAACACTACAGCAGCAATTCAGTAGGGTTATTAAGACTTAGTTGGTGCCTGACAGCTATGTGCTTCCCTTAAGATTGCACTGACCAATTAACTGCGACAATGTGACACTTGTGAAGTGAGAGCTGTCTCTACAGGAACACACACTTCTACATGAGAAGGATAGAGGCAGCTTGTGACTTATCCGAATGATTGAGAAGAAGAGGGGCCATCTTTTTTTCCCTGCACTGTAATCATTTATTTTTTGTAAACGTGATTGTATTAAGAATGTGAAGATGAGTATAAAAGACAAATATGGATGGGGGGAAGATGATAGGGAGGAGAGCAGTATCTTTATGAACAGCATTACAGTTGAGTCAACAAAGAATTATTTTCAATTAATTCTAGCTAGTGGTAATGAGACTTGATGCCATAATGGTATGAAAAGGACTTAGGTGTAAGTAAACTTGTAGGTTAAGGTAGGTACCGAATAATATTCTGCTTGATTTTATCTAATACATTTCCACTAAAGAAAATTTCAGTTTGGCTGTGTGGAAAGAGATCATGCAAAATGAAGCTTTAAATCAGGTATTCTTCTTTTTTTTTTACAGCATTGCCAAGTGCTTAGGTGCAAAAACAGTATGTGACCGAGCTTTGGAGTGTGCAAGAAAATACAAAGTTATCTCTGTGGCCGTGGATGATAAAGAAGCAGTCCAAGCTATTGAGATGTTCCTGGGTATGTAGGAAGTGGATAGTGACTTTACATTCTTCATTGGTCCTGTTGAATTCTTTTCAGTTTGGATTGTGAGCTATTTTTATTCTGAAAATCAAAACATATTATTTTATTGAAACCTATAAGATCCTGCCAGTGTTCTTATACACAGTACTTTTTAGAATTCTGTTCTGCAGCAATAGAAAATGTCCGTATACATCTCATACTCACAAAGGCTACGTATGAATAATTTGAATTCTCGTTTAAATCCAACAGCTGGAACTCTAGGCTACTTTTCAGATATTTCCCTGTCTATCCTTACCTTATCAAAAATTCCTGTTGTTTGCAGAGCTTGGTTCATATATATGCATTTTACATTTGATGCTTTCTCCAGTGCTTTTTGCAGTTTGTTTTGCCTTTTTCTACATGCGTTTTTGACGTGTTTTTACAGCGTTTTGTTCAGCTCTTTGTTTTTTGTTTTTTTTGTTAAAGTGGATTTTTTTTTTTGTTGCTGGGCAGAATAAAAATGCAAAACTCGCAGTGATCGTTGCTTTCGGGGTTGTGGTCATCCTGGAGTTGTGTTGCATATATGGTGGTCATGCTCGAAACTGATTCGTTTTTGGTTTCGTGTATTTGGCCTCCTTTTTACCTTGTTCAATCTCTCCATACGCCGGGATGCTCAGTACGCTTTTCTTCTTTGTCCCATACTGTTCCTCTTCAGGGGGTGTGTGGGACCATATGACCACACTGATGCTCAATGAACAGATGTTGAGTATCTGTAACGACTGCCAACGGAAATTTTTGAAAATATGGGAGCCGTGGTTGACATATGCTCTTACCACGATCTCCCCAGCTAGTCTGGGTTTGTGATGTTGTTCGATATTGGCGTTCCTGGACCCCTGCTCCTGGTCTTGTCATCTTCTTCCTTTCTTACTCCTTTTTCCTTTCTATTATATTTGCCTTTTGTGAGGCGGTGGATAGCTGCCTTTGGTTTGAGCTACTGTCAGTGTTATATCACTGTTTTTGTAATTTATGTGCCATTGATAGCCCCTGCGTGGGTGCACCCTTTTCTCTGTTGGTGTTAGAACACTGTTTTTTTACTTTTTATGTGCCATTGATAGTCCCTGCGTGGGCGTGTCTTGTTGCTTAAGTCTTGTTGAAATGTTTACAAATTAATAAAAACCATTGAAATGCAAAATTGCAGAACGTGGCAAAAATGCACTACCCTATATTTAAGCGGCTTCTCCATTGAACTCTGTTGTAGAAAAAACGCTGCTTTTTGCTTTTAAAAAAAGTCCCTGACCCTTTCCAAAAATGCAGCAGCTCAAAAAAGCATAGCTGTGAACATGTGTCCATAGGAAACCATGTTAAACGGACTGTAGTGCGTTTCTGCAAAAAGCACTAAAATTGCATTGGTGTGAACGGAGCCTAAAGCAGAACTACACTGCATCTGAGCACCACAAGCCAAAAAAATTATTTCATTCATTTTTAATATTCAGAGCAAACTCCCCCATCCATCTATGTCTCCATGCTTTATTTTATCTATAAATCACTCTGAAAGATACCCCCAGGCATTTCTGGCTGTGGCCACCTTGCCTAAGGGCAGATGATTCTTGTAACATTTACTTCTTGGAATCCATCTGCCCTTAGCTCAGACATGCAAGCAGGAGGGTGTGCTTAGATGAGAAAGTTCCTCCTCCCCTACTGAAAACTCCTGGGATGTATGACATTGTTTGCCTAGGCATGTAAACCAGGAAGTAATTGAATAAATGGAAACAGAGTTTAAAACAAGTAAATATCATATATTTTCCTATCTATTTACTAGCAGCATAAGGATTAAAAATGGTAAATGTTGATTGAGAGAGTGAAGTTCCACTTCAATAGGTCATGCTGAAATTTACATACACAACTGAATGAACCAGAGTACTTATCCTCCCCCTTTCCCTTCTTGCTGTGTTCAGACTTGGCCATTTAGAGTTCAATTAACTGCTTCCTGACCGCCCTATAGCAGAACTAGTGCTACAGGGCAGCAGGGCTGTGAAAAATCATATATATATATAGTTTGTCATTTTGTATTTCCGGGCAAGGGGCACGCACGAGGCCATTAGCGGCCTCAGTTGTTGATCACCAGGTCCCGGCCGGTGATTCCCCGCCGGCACGCGATGATTGTCGAGCATCACTGATGGGGGAGAGGTCTGTATGTAAACTATACAGATCTCTCCCCTGTCAGCACCAGCACACTACTCAAATACCACCAAGAGAAAGCTCCATTTGTGGGAAAAAAAGGACATAAATTTAAATTGGGTGCAGCGTTGCATGACCGCGCAATTGTTAGTTAAAGTAACACAGCGCCGTATTGCAAAAAATGGCCTGGTCAGGAAGGGGGGGAAATCCTCTGGAAGGCAAGTGATTAATGAGAGAGAGAAAAAGAAGCATCATGATAAAAATACATACACTCGTGCTCATGGAGCACTGGCACTTTCCCACATTCATGGAAATGCAGGTGCTGCATACATCTGCCCATAGATGACCGTACTCATGTAAACTTTGATGGCTTCTGCTTTAGCGTTTATCCATACTGCACATACAGCGTATTTTTCAAAACACAAGTATGACCATGTACAGCTATTCTCTTGTATGAGCAGTTATGCCTAGCATCTGCAGCTCCCCAGGTGCCGAAAATTGTCAAGGATTTTGCTCTAGAGGACTTTGCAGCATCTAGAGATCATGGATTGTCAATTTATGAGCTAAAGGGGGCCTCAAATGTGGCTTTTGACAGCATCAAAGGGCCCCACATAATATTCACTATATGCAATGCTTGAAAGGACTGTCAGAAACTGCAGACCTAATAGAGGAAATAATGGTCAAAGAATGTGGAAATGCTACATATACAGGGGCGGACTGATAACTCATGGGGCCCCCAGGCAATAGGGGATCATGGGGCCCCTGTGTCCTTGCCCATACTTAAAAAAGCCTATGAAAAAGGTACCAGGGGCATCTCATGGGGCCCCCTACTGACCCAGTGCCCGAGTTTCCAAATGGTCAGTCCGCCCCTGTACATATACCAAGGGCACCAGGGCTCTAGATGTCTGTGTACATGAGGCATCCATGGTTATGTTTAAAATTAAATATATTATCATAATCTCATTTAAATGCTAACTTTTAATTGTACATATACAGGTAAAAGGTCCAGCTAGTAAGAAATGTTAGTGTACATATCTATTTTATAGGTACTACAAATAATTAGAAATACATAAAAAGCTAAATTAAATAAAAACCTAAATATATTTTTCACCTTGTCCATTTGGGGCAAATTGACAGTGTTTGTTTAAATCGCACCCCAGAGCACCTTATACTCACCTTCACAGTCTCCCCCCACCACACTTTATCTGTTCCTGCCAGTGCTTCCGGGTATAGTGGAACATATGACTTTTTCCCATGATACAGTACTAGGCCCTAGCACTGTAATAAAATGGAGGGAATGGCATGCTCTAAGCTTGGACTTCAGTCAGCACAAAATATTTTGCCCTGCCAACCACAGAATAAGGAGCATTGGGGAGCACTCTGAAGAGGAGTATAAGGTGGTCAGTAGGTGGGCTTTTAAAGGCCCTACAAAATTTATTCTGAATGGGTAAGATGACATGACAGCATCTCTTTACGTAACACCTTAACATAGTAACACCTGAGGATTTGGTTAACATAGGTGTATCAATGTTAATTGTTACTTCTTTGCTCCCTGTGCATGTAAATATATCTGCAATGTTCTGGCTCTTGCACGCCACTGAATCCTGCTCGGCAATCTCCCAAATATAGAAGAAATCACCAAAAATGTATATGGGCCCTCTTAGGCAACTAGGGGGAGCTCAGAAAATTATTATTTTTTTGTTAGGAGGCTGAGTAGCAGACAGGGAGTTAGTCCGAGGGGTTAAATTTGGGTCAGAGCTGAGAGGCTCTGCAGCTCAGCTCTCTGGTACCTCCCCCTGATCCAGAAACTTGGAGAAGTCTCTAGAACTCAGTGGGTGAGGGTGAGGAGTGGCTGATCTGTATGCTTAAGGGACTCTGACCAATCCTCAAGCAGGAGGCTGGGCAAGGGGTTGGGGCAGCCCTTAAGGATAGGTGAGGCTGCTCAGAGAGAGAGGAGAGTTTGGGTGGAAGATGTGAGAGCAGGATGTGAATGTTGAGCCAGGGGGGGGGCCCAGTGGAAGGAGCCTGCCTCCAGGTGGGATCTGGACAAAGGGAAAGCTGCACCTCGCCGGCCCCCTGAGAGAGGACCATCTGTGGAACTAAGGAAGGAGCCAGCCCAGCAGAAGGCCTGAAGGCAGCTACCAACCTACAGCTTGTAGGAGAGGAACAGTGAGCACTTCTACACCCCCTAGACCGTAAAGAAGGGAGAGGGCATTTGGGTGGGAAACACGTCTAGCCCCCAGCTGGACTGTACTCTTAAGGTGGTAGATACCAGATCCCTTTGTCCAGGGAAAGCCCTCAGATTGCTAGATAGAGAAGGACTATCTGGGGTTTGGGGTGGTACACCAAGAGAGGCTGCAGAGCTCTTCAAGAAGAGAAATACCCTTCTGTGGCCTTGTACATAGTTGCTAAGGACGTTGTCCTCAGTTAACAGTTCACTGGGCATCCCATGTGTCCTTAATCTTCATCCAAGTTTAATACCCCTAATAAAACTAAAAAAACAAGTTCAATGACTGTTTTTCGTCTCTGGAAAATGCAAGTCTATGGAAAATGTGTGTTGCCTGGCTGTGCAGGACTTTAGGGGGACCCAAATCTTTAGTGACTCCTAAGAGTGTAGTGCTATAGTAGATTGTAAAATATCATCTCGGGAATAGTGCATTACAGCTAAATATCTGTGGATCAGTTTGAAAAACACTGACGTTTTTCTGTGCAATCATGTTTAGTAAACTACATCAACCAAATATAAATTAGCTTTCAGAAGCCTTGTTCTGTCAGACTACTGATCACTAATCTGTCATAGTGCTGTTCTTTATAGAAAGCTAATATATAAAACCTTTGCTGTATATTTTGTTTCACACTGTTCCTCTCACACATTTTTTTTCTTCCAGATGATGAACTGATGCTGGTGGAGGCTGCATGTGGAGCTGCCCTTGCTGCAGTGTATTCAGGACACATCCAGCGCCTGCAACAGGAGGGCAAGTTAGAACAGCTACAAGGACCATTGATAATGATAGTTTGCGGGGGAAGTGCGATCAGTCTCTCTGAGCTTCAGAACTTTAAATCCCAGCTGGGAATGATTTAATCCTTCAGAATAAAATCTATTGAACCAGTGTCTGTTTTGCAAAAACAGTTGGTTGGGATGTTTTAGCGGACTGACAATACTTGGTTTGTTCACAAGAGGGAGTCAAGCCCCAAATAAACACTGTCGATAATATGAGAACAAAACGTTTGCAAGATTTCTATTAACCTCTGACCTCATTTCGAGCTATTGATCAATAGAACGCTCTTGTATTTTCTCTATACCTTCTGGACTTTTCATTTTTCCTCTCTCTGGCTTGCCAGTTTCCCCAGCACCAGTGTTTCTGTCTCTCCTCTCGCTAGCCTTGATAAATTTCCTTCCAGCATGAGTCCCTGTGCAGATTCTCTTTGGGATCAGACCCCTATAAATCATAACTCTCCAGCCAATATCTTATGTAAAAAGGTTCCTCAGGGCTGGGAAATCCTATTACCAGAAGCACCATTAATTATGGCAAGTCAGCTTTCCCTCCAGCTGTAATATGTTATCTGCAAACCCTGTAGTCCAGACTGTGGCCTTCCCCACTGCAAGTGCTGGAGGGGATACAGAGAACATGCTGGAGAAAATCAATGTAAAGCCACCAGTATATGCTATCTATCTATCTATCTATCTATCTATCTATCTATCTATCCATCCATCCATCCACTTTATCTATCTCTAGACAGAGACACTAGAACCCAACTGATTAAATCTGAAAATTAAATTTTAAATGTAGCCGTGACAACCTAAGGTGTATTTAAACTCCAAAAATGAACTTCTTTTATTTTCTCAACCTTTTACTGTTAAATATACCTTTGCATATGTTTTGTTATATCTGTTTTATAAGTGCAAAAACAAATCTGTTGATCCTGCTAGAAATCCTGTGAGCTGGTAAGTTTCTCTATGTGCTGCAATCTTATTGGTTACATTGTTTGTATCTATCTTTGAGGACTATAAAAATACCTCCCTATTATGACAAAAAGAGAGGGGGAGGTGTTCTGTATCTAGGGAGGCGTTCTAATGGGCTATGAATATTGGTTAGTGAATATCCAGTTTCCATTGCTCACTAAGACTCGATTCACACTGCCGCGACTTGGTATCTGACTTGTGAAAACCAAGTCACATGACATGTGAAATCCAATGTTAGTCAATGAGAGTTGTCTTAATTGGCACTACTGAAGTCGCTCCGACTTTACAAAAGTTTCCTGTACTACTGTGGCAGCACCCAAATATTGTAGAGTTCCCCTTAATTTTTAACATTCCTAACAGCATCTGTTTGCAAAAACAAGGTCATCAGCTCACTTCCTCTTCCCATATTTACTGTGGAATAATGTGTTCCAGTCTGTAGCTGGTACCCAGGGGTGGACTGACCATTTGGAAACTCGGGCACTGCCTGAGGGCCCGGGGTCAGTAGGGAGCCCCATGAGATGCCCCTGGTACCTTTTCATAGGCTTTTTTGAGTTTGGGCAAGGACACAGGGGCCCCATGATCCCCCTATTGCCCGGGGGTCCCATGAGTTGTCAGTCCGCCCCTGCTGGTACCCTTATTTTCAGCTGAAAATAAGTTTATCTAGCTAGGCTATATCCTGCACTGTTTAGAAAGTCTTTTAATTGTACAGAAAGTAAAAGAGGAAATATATGCATTGTGACGAAATTGCTGAGATGTATACCCTGTAAGATGCTTTTTCAAGACACTTAGCTTTCAGACATTAGTCCTTGTTAAGTCAACCAGCTCTGGTAAATAAAAGATTTGTTTTCCTCAAGTTCGTGTCCGGAGTTTTACCTGGAATTCCCAAAGTTGCCATTATACTACCTCAAGGCGACTTCTATCCAACTTGTGCCCATAGACTTTAATGGAAGTCGCCTTTAAGTCGGATCTTTATCTATATTGATGTAATTTGGATCCGACATTACAGGATGATTACCCGGGCAAAGTTGCATGGCACTAAAGTCATGCATGAAGGCACATCAAAGTCATACTCAAGTCGCCAGCAAATTGCCAGGAAATCACCTGGCAAAGTGGCACCATAAGTCGTGTGACTTTCAGGTTGCAGGAGTCTGAACCGAGCCTAAAACGTTTAACTCAAAATCCACAAAATGATTTTCAGAGTTGTAAAGAATACTGCACTGGCTAACAATACCTGTGGAATCTTGAAAGTTCTTTAATAATTGGCTTTGACTTTTCCCTGTTTTTTTACCACAATAGATGATGAAAATATTTGATGGTGTCATCAGTATATAAGCCATGTTGATATTCCTTTGATGTTGGGTTAAATTTAGGGGTTAAGTTTAGGGGTACCACTTATATTGACCCTTTGGCCCCTTTCACATGACAATTCTGATCAGGGCTGTCTGTCAGCTTTTCAGGTGGAACTGATTGCATGGTTTATTCATATCTATGGACCAGAGGGTGTAAACGGGTGTCTGTTTACAACCTTCGATCCAGTCTGCTAAACAAAATGGAAGGGATTTCATTCTAATCCATCTGGGCAGATCGGATCGGAGGTGGGTGTAAATGGACAGCTGGTTTGTGTCCATAGAGTGGAGTAGGCTTGGACCATGTCTGCTCTGTATAAACTGTCATCTGCCTGCTCTTCTCATCAAGGAATCAGCAGACCTGGGTCTTTCTCACACTCCTACTGCCCTGTGCATTCACCATAGTGAAGGGAAATACCCACACCAAAGATGTGGGGGAGCATGTAACTCTACTTCCTTCCACAATGCAGTGGCAGCTACTAGGTCTGAGCGTTGTCACATTTAGGTGGGGAGAGGTTCCTTGTACTATCCCACTGGACCATTGCTATGGTGGGCTGCCTCACTAGTCAATGTGTGGGAGATGGGATGGGAGGGCAGGAAACACTACTAAGAATTGCAAAAGCTTTGGCCAATCAGAACAGTTAACTATTCAGGTGGAGTTTGTGGTGGCAGTGGTGGTGGTGGTGGTGAGGGGAGATTGAAATCTACTGCAGATATATAGAGGCCCCTCCAAGTGACTGAAACTTTATTTTATTTTAATTTATTTTCTCTCTTCAGTGTACCCCAGGCCCTACTGTTTTCTAAAACATACAAAGTGTAAGGGGAAAGGTGCAACACTACAGTACAAACCATATGCTGTAATACAACTCCTACTTTATGGACTACACATTCTTTTGACCCCCTAAAATAGTGTATTTTTCTACCTGACTGGAGTACAGCTTTTCCTTTAACCACTTGAGCTCCAGAGGATTTACCCCCCTTAATGACCAGGCCTCTTTTTGCTACTCGGCGCTGCACTAATTCAACTGATAATTGCGCGGTCATGCAATGCTGCACCCAAACGAAATTTACACCACAAATAGAGCTTTCTTTTGGTGTAATTTGATCACCTGTGCGCTTTTTATTTTTCACGCTATAAACAAAAAAAGGCCAAAAATTTTGAAGAAAAACAATATTTTTTAATTTCAGCTATAAAAAATATATAGTAAGCTCAAAGTTGGTTATAAATTTAGGCCAAAATGTATTCTGCTACATGTTTTTGGTAAAACAAATCCCAATAAGTGTATATTGATTTCTTTGTGTGAAAGTTATAGCGTCTACAAACTATGGTATAAATACTGCAATTTACGCCATTTTTCTGCTATACAGCGCTGCGCTAGTTTAACGGACAATTGCGCGGTCATGCAATATGGTACATAAATGAAATTTACATCCTTTTTTTCCCCAAAATTGAGCTTTCTTTCAGTGGTATTTGATCGCCTGTGCGGTTTTTATTTTTTGTGCTATAAAAAAAAAGGCTGACAATTTTGAGAAAAAAAAAACAATATTTTGGACTTTTTGCTATAAAACATGTCCAGTAAAAAAAAAAATGCAAAAATCAAATTTAGTCATAAATTTCTGCCAAAATGCATTCTGCGACATGTCTTTGCTAAAAAAAAACCCAATACGTGTAAATTAATTGGTTTACGTGAAAGTTATAGCGTTTACAAATGGCGGGAAAGATACTGGGATTTTTAGTTTTTTTTTTATACTAATAATGGCGGCGATCAGCGAATTATGGCGGCAATCAGGGACTTATGGCAGCGACCAGCGACTTATGGCAGGACTGCGGGACTGCGGCGGACATTCTGACATTGGGGGGTACTGACTTGGGGTCACTGACATCCCCAAAAACACTAATACAGTGATCAGTGCAAAAAAAAAAAACACTGACACTGTACTAATGGCACTGGGGAGGAAGGGGTTAACTTTATTTAGCAGGGAAGGGTTATAGGAGTGAGGGGAGTGTTTTACTAGGGGGCGGGGGTGTGTACTGGACGGGACAAGGCTGATCGAGAAAGAGAAACTGTTCTTTCTCGATCAGCTCATCCTCGAGCTGACAGGGAAGTGACAGACAGCACAGCTACTGCAGCTGTGCTCTCTGTCACTGTCTGCCGCCGATCGCCGGGACATAGCCGCTAAGGAGCGGCTGTGACCCGGCGACTGACATCTGCGGCGGTGATCCGCGGGACAGATAGAGCGGCGGCGCGCCTCGCGCGCGCCCCCTGTTTGTTTACAAAACACACGTTTTAAAACGTGGTTTTGCCTGCGAGTGCCGCCCTGCCGCCGTATATGTACAGTGGCTGGGCGGCATGTAGTTAAACTTCAGGGTGTATTTATACAAAAGGTACCAAGCTATTTGTCTTGTGAAATCGTATGAAAATTCACTGTGTGCGAACGGGGGCAAAAATGAATGTTATTGGCCTATTCTCTCTCTAGGTTAAATGCTATTTATTTATATAGAGTAAATCAGGAAAATACTGTATTATGGCCACTGGATGGGGCTGATAATCATAGGAAAGAAATATTTATTTGTATTTCCCCAATTCATACTATTCTGTATGAATGAATAACATTTGGCCTGGAGAGAAAATAGTCTAACAACATTATTTTTTTCCCCCATTCACACAGAATGAATGTACATGAAATTTCACAGAACAAAATAGCTCTGTGATTTTGTTTAAAAGTACACCCATTATTATCATACTACTTTTAGTGTCCTGTAATATATGAAAACAATACGTAAAGTGTTACTAAACCCACAACAGTAAAATCAGTCTGTATATGCAGTAAAGCATGCTTGTTATACTCACTGTGGAACCTAAGGGGTTAATCCTCCGCATTGTGTAAAAAAGCTGGTTTATTCTGTTTTCTCTGATCCCTTATTCTACTGTCCCCAACCCATCTGCTGATAGTACAGAGGTCTAGGAGGCACTCTGCACATGCTCAGTTCAGTGTGTATTGCTAGAGAGTTTTTTTTTTCTTTGGGAGGGTGCATGTGATCAGCACAGGGCCAATCAGCACTGTCCAGACAGAGGGTCAGGGGTCATGCAGCCTCAGGACAATGAAAATTTCTCCTACAATCTTTAATTAGTGCTCTGCTGGACACTGATGGAAGTCACAAGACTGCTCTAACAGCTGATGAGAAAAGGTATTTAGCAGCTTATATTTACTAAAATCAGGGCTTTTTTCAGAGGGAACACACTGGAATGCAGAGTAGAAGGAAAACTCCTACAAGCTTTAACCAGTGCTCAGCTGGACACTGATAAAAGTCACAGGACAGCTATATACTGCTGATGAGAAAAGGTATTTAACAGTTTATATTTACGACAATAATTGCTTTTCCATGTTTTGTGTACTGTGGGAGAAGATATATAGTGAATTCAGGGTCCTGGGTTTAGTAACACTATAAGTGTGTATACATCCAGATAATAATAATAATTATAGTAGTTCTATGCATTTTTTTATTTCACATTTCATAGTCTCTAATATTCTAGCCTGGTCTAGTTCCTCATATGCATCTCAACTGGTCATTGGCCCCTTAGGATCAACCCAACTATATTATTTCTTTTTCACATGTGACTTTTACACTATTATTTCATTTCTATCTCCATGTCTGCTTCTCTGAAACCTCTTCACTCCCCATATTTTATTCTATCTGGCAGCAGTATATTTAAGAAGCAATTTCTCTGAAACTCATTTTTTGTAATGTTGTCTGGGAGAAAATAACTTCTTCAGTATCCTGCATTCAGCTGATTACCACCAATCACATATCATCTGAATGCCGAGTCTGCCCATCTGCAAAAAGGAGCCAAGAAACCAAGTTAACTCTAAACATCCTGAGATCAGTAACTGAACACTACTGATGTGCCATTTCAAAATGACCCTGAAATTAGCATCTGGAATGCTTGTATCTTTAGAGTTTCACAATATCAGGGAAGATGCTAAGGGTAAAATTTCCAATATTCCAAAGTTACAAAATTATGTATTTGGGGAACAATATAGCTACATTCATGATGCTACAGGTGCCCATAAATTTAGGAGCTCAACTTAGTGTGAACCACTCTTCTAGCCCACAGATATTGGGTTTTCTTAAATAGGCTGGAGCAACTGGCTTTAATCTCAAGTCTATGTTGAGTGGAAAAGTCAAAGATAGCAAAAAAACCTGTCCAAAGTTTGAACTCTTTCCTACTCTACTAGAAAGATTTTTATATTGCTGTTGGGTTACACGTTGAGGAGATTACTTCTAACTTCCTGATCTGACTGGCATCCATCACGCGAATAGAGAATGAGAGGAAGTCTTTCAGACAAAAGTAAACTCTATTTGTGTGCAAACACATTTCAGGAGTTACAGCAATGCCCCTTCATCAGGGCTTAATCATATTCATATAAAGATAAATAAAATATGCAATTAATTCCAGTATCTGTTTTTGAAATATGCAAATTAAGTGTTTACAATGTTAAATGTATTTTTATGAATATTAACCTCCCTATCGGCCTGATTATGTCCATATTTCTGTGCTCAAAGCAGTACATTTTTTTGCATGGAAATATGTATTTTTTTTATTGTAGGCCTGTCATTTTTAGGAATAACTCCCTGAAATCTGTCTAGTAAACATCCCGGGTATGTTACAATTTGAAACACGAAATCATAAATTATAATTTAATAAATAATCATAAAAAATAATAATATAATAATAATAAATTTAATTCAATAATATAATAAAACCAAAAGCACTGAAATTTGAAATATAGCACCAAGTTCGCACATCACTGAGCAAAGTCGCAAAATCGTTTTCAGTGTCTGATGACGAATTTCCCCACAATGTCCCGACGTCGCAGGGGATGGAACCCAGAAGACAGATGCCGGCATCGGCTGGAGGACATTACAGGGGACACTGCAGGAGGGACATCGCGGGAGCGCAGGACAAGGTAAGAGAAGAACAGATCCCGGAGCAACGTCGCATGGTAAGCCCGAGTGTAGCACGGGGTTACCGCTTTTGGTACTGAAACTTTACCCCAAACTACACTCAGGAATACCGCCAGAGAGGCTACAAAAATATGTAATAGTATATGTGACACATAGGGGGGATATTTACAAAGCAGTGAATTCAACACTCACCAAACACTCAATGCAGGCAAATCCTTGTGCAATGTGGTTCAATTGCCAACATTTTAATTGGGTTTTAACAAGTAGTACAAGAATTTGGTTACAAAATGTTTTGCCACCACTTTCATAAAAACAATGAGTCAATAAAACAAGATAATAAAGTAAAGAGCAGTGTCTTGTAGTTATTTACTGTAGGAGCATTAGGAAATCCGTTAGTTGAGGTACAAGAATTGCTGTATCTTAGGACCCAGTATTTCCAGGTTTAGTTGGAGAAGAGGAAAAGGGCAAGGGATAATAAAGGAGGGAGGGGGGGGGAGAGGAGTGCTAGGATTAGAGAGGGGGGGGGGAGATGAGACTTGGTTGCAGGTCTATTGGTTTTGGCATCATTAGACTTTCAGTTCCCAAACTGGGAAGTATTCATGGTAGGTATGGGTAAGAAGTGGGAAATGTTTTTTTTTTTTATAAGGACCTATTGTCTGGGTGTGTTGATATAAAGATAGAAAAAATGGAAGTGAGGACAGTAAAATAAAAATCGGGGGGGAGATAAAAAAGGAGATGGAAGAGGAAAGAGCCCTATGGTGGGTTTTTTGTCAGACTTTGTCAGAGTGTCAGATGATGATATTGGATTCATGAAACCTACACCTTGAGAAACCTGTCATGTGTGTTTGTAAGCATACTAGTCAGCTTTGTATTGACAAAAAAAGGTGACAATACAATTTACAACTTCTAAAAATATTGTGAATTGTTTTTTCCATACCTGAGCGATTGTCAGTTTAGAGTCCAGTAATACAAAGTGGGCTAGTTTAAACTGGGTTTTTGTTAGGTTTGGAAGTTTAAAGTAGTTCTAAAGGCGCAAGGTTATTTAACTTCATGCATTCATGCAAACCTTCTCTGTGCAGCATCCCCCCCCAGCTCTCCCTGATAATCACCTAAGCCTCCTCTTGATCCAGCGATCAAGCCTCGGCTATCTCAGGACTCCCTCTTCTCATTGGCTGAAACAGAAGCGGGAGCCATTGGCATTTGGGTCAGAGCTGAGAGGCTCTGCAGGCCAGCCCCTCTATAATTTCCCCCTGCTCTAGAACTTTGGAGAAAGGTCTAGAAGCAGTGGGTGGATCTGAGGAGTGGCTGGCTTACACACTTAAGGGATCCTTCCAATCCCCAACAGGAGGCTTGGCAAGGGGCCAGGACAACCCTTAAAAGTGAGAGAGCCTACTCAGCTGCAGGAGAGTTTGGGTGGAAGATGGAAAAGTAGGCTCAATTGCAGGGGGGGGGGGCACATGGGAGAGGAGCCCCCCTTACAGGTGGAGGTGCTTGATAGGAAAAAAGCTTGCACCCTCATCGGCTCCCTGAGAGAGGACCACCTGAGCAGCAAAGGAGGAGCAGCCCAGCTAGAAGGCCTGGTAGCAGCCACTGAATCTATAGCAGCACAGGAGAGGGACAAGTGAGTAAACCTACACCGTGGACCCAATAGGGGAAGGAGCACTCTTGTGGGAAACCAGATTAGCAAACCTGCTGGGACTTCCTTTCTTTTAAAGTGGCAGAACTTGATCCCCTGTCCAAGGATTTCTTTCAGGCAGCCAGACTGAGGAATATTTGGGGTCTGGAGAGGTACACTGGGAAATAATAGCTAGCTCTCCAACAGAGGCTGTGTTGCAGTGGACTTAAATAGTTCCAGGATGTTGTCCTCAGTTCATCGATTCCACTGTGTATTCCATATACCCCTTTCCCCATCCAAGTTGCTATCCCCTTAATAAAATATTTTAAAAAAAGCTCAAGGACTGATTTTTGACTCTTGGCTGCAAGTAAGTGAGAAATGCATGTTGCCTGTCTGTGCAGGACTACAGGGGCACCCAAAACTTGAGCAACTCCTAAGGGGGTAGTGCTATATTTACAAGGTTAAAAAGTTCTGTCATGGGACCATGCATCTTTTCTTTCTGATATTGGAGGGCAGGTTACAGGACGTTGTGCAGACACACAGTTTGTATTTAGCTCGAGGCAAGATGCAAGCTGTGCTTGAGCAGTGGGCATGTTCGAGAGGCTGGCTGTGCTTGGTGGGATGAGTGGCTGCTGAACAAATTACCCAAGACAGGCATGCTGTGTGTCTGCACAGTGTCCTATACCTCTAAATGACTAGCCAAAGCATGAAAACTGACCACGCAAGCACAGATCAGCTTCTGTGCCTGTTGTGGCCAGCTTAGAACAAGGATTAAACTGTGACTGACAGGACCAACCAGGAAGAAGTACATAAAAATTTATAGATATTATTAATTATAAAATACACATGTGAATACACACATAGAAAAAAATATTTTAGGGTAGCATACACTTTAATGGTAAAGGAGAAGACTGGGATTGGCAGTATATGGAAAAGATGTGCATGTGTAACCATGTAAGGCTGTGGCTATGCTCTCTAGAACATTCTCTTGTGATCCTAGAGGGCAGTCCTTGACCAAGGTTCACAGGCAGTGGGTTGGACATGCCAGGAGGAGGTTGGTTTCATAGAGCTGCTTTTCTTAATTTTTACTCACCACTATTTATTTTTTAATTCTTTATACTTCTTTATAATTCTTAAACTGGAGTTGGGCTTTAATGTACTTGGTGAAAAATTATATTAGGTGTGCTAAACAGTACATTTTCTTCAAATTTATCTTCCATGTTTAACTTTAAGTTATAACAATTACCATTCTTCCGTGCTTTGCTTCTATGTACATGTTTGCTTTCGAATTTCCTTCTCACAATGTAACCTTGCCCTCTATCACCTCACTTATTTTCATCTCATTTTTTATGTTACCGCTGCTATAGTGCAGATTTCAAATAGATTCATATTGTATTCATTCCTGTGCTTTAAATAAGGAGGTCATACTGTACTTTTCAGTGCATTCCTGACACTCTGTAAGGTGCTGTTTGGAGGACAAATATCTGAAAAATTATGTGGAAAATTACAGATACTGCTTCAAGCAATTTTAATATTAGCCTTCATACACATGGGCTTTATCTGCATGCAGAGTGACACCTGGTACATTGTTATACTCACAAGTGTGTTGGCATTTATGGAATGTCCCCATTTATACTGTTATATTCACATGTGTGTTGACATCTGCGGAATGTCCCTATTAAATCTCTATGATGAAGGAAAGTCATCATCTATGCTTATTAAAAATCAGTGTCTTCTTTGACTTCAGTGGATTCCAAATTAAACCTTTGCATACTCTTGTGTACATCAGAAGTGGATAAAGACCATTGCAGCACTAACTTTTGCTAGGTGAGCATATTGCCCATTTTTTTTTATCATAGAGGTGAATGGGGACCATGGCAGCACTAATATTTACCTTTTACCACAGACGTGAATGTGTATCATTGTGGCCCTAGCATTATCTGTATTGGCACTTTTACCACAGAGGTAAGTAAGGACTATTCCAGCAACATATTTTACTGTGTGGGCATTATACTCCCTTTTTAACACTGAGGTGATGGGGGCCATGTCAGCACTAATATTTCCTGTGTGGGCAATTTTCACACTTCTATCACAAAAATGGATCAAGGACAATTTTAGAACCAACATTACCTATGAGGGCATTATAATCTCCTTTTTCCACAGAGGTGAATGAGGACCATCCTGCCCTTGAATGTGCATTTCTTTGTTTGCCAAGTTGCAACTCTTATGACACAGCTATTGCTTATGGTGCAAGTAAATGATGCTTGTGATATAGTTGAATTTTGAAGTGTAATAGATTTATGTTTGCCTACACATATCCATTACCAGGAAAGGGTTTGAGCTCTTTCCACTAAGTCCAAGACTGAGAAGTGTCTCCACTTTTTGCTAACCATAAATTGGCAGAAGATGTAATATCCATTGCTGGTAATATGTTATAGCTTTAATGGTTACCAACAAGAAAAACTGAAGTTATGACCAATGGTGGCAATGATAATGCTTTACCATAAAAATGGTGCCAGGAATAAAGAAAAATAGAAATATCTTCTGTCTTGGTGGCCATAACTGATTATATCTGAATCCAGCAATAGCATGCTAAGGAATTTGCCAGAAACCAAAGTGAGGACATTTATAAACTTAAGTAGGCTGAAAACTGGTCAATTTCTGCATTTGCATGTACTTTCTGAAGCATGTTTTTAATTTGCATAACACAGCTATGATAATACAATTTTGCAAGGTTAATATTTTTAAAAAATGGTGGGGGGCAGAGTCGCTGCACCATGGGCCTCTGGGTTGTACCTGGCCCCCGAGCCAAAAGTTGCCAGTCAGCCCCTGCTAGTCTCTCAGCTCCCCATCAGGCTCCACTCACCTCAGGACAGAGGTCATTTCCCAAATATGGGTATTGCCATATTTGAGTAATAATATCACTACTATTCTGGACCTTTTGTTTACATTTAGCTTTCATGGGACAAGGGCTTTCATTCTTGCCAGTTTCCCAGCACAGACTTGCCCCACCCTGAGTACTGGTGGTCCGGCCATATGCTAGCTCAGACTTGCCCCACCCTGAGTATTAGTGGTCTGGCCATATGCCAGCTCAGAGCTACTTTTAAATTTGCAAATTAGGAAACTGGGGGTAATTCTTTAAGAATATGTCGCTGCCATAACAAGTTCTTAAAGTGGCTGAAACTGGTGCAAGTGCTCTCCTGAATTTTGCACAGGTAGTTCTAAAGTTTGAATTATTGTGTTCTAATATATGTTTTATTTTGTACAGTGTGTGCAATTTTTTAATACATGACAAATAATTTCAAAAGTTAGCCAAAGAAACAGCACAGCAGTGGTTGGCTGGCTTGAGGCTCCATTTATCTCTCCCTCTCTCCCTCTCTACTGGTGCATTCCCCTCCCCTCTAAAGCATGCACACATCACTCCCATACTTAAAAAACCCTCCCTGGACCCCACCGACCTAAACAACCTTAGACCCATCTTCCTGTTACCATTTACATCCAAACTCATCAAGCGTTTAGTCTATAATCGCCTAAACTCCCACCTCAACGACAACAATCTCCTTGATCCCCTACAGTCTGGCTTCCGTCCCCTACACTCCACTGAAACCGCCCTACTCAAACTCACCAACGACCTGCTAACCGCCAAAACTAACGGCCACTACTCAGTGCTCCTATTCCTCAACCTCTCCGCAGCCTTCGACACAGTTGACCACCCCCTCCTCCTTAAAAAACTATACTCTCTTGGCCTCAGAGACTACGCTTTCTCCTGGCTCTCCTCCTATCTATCCCAGCGGTCCTTCAATGTTACCTATAACGCTGCCACCTCCCCCTCTCTCCCCCTCTCTATTGGGGTCCCTCAAGGCTCTGTCCTCGGGCCCCTTCTCTTCTCCATCTACACCTCCTCCCTTGGCCAGCTGATACACTCCCACTGCTTCAACTACCATCTCTACGCCGATGACACGCAAATCTACCTCTCTACCCCTCGCCTCACCCCTTCAGTCTCCGCCCGAATCACTTGCCTACTGAACGACATATCAGATTGGATGTCACTCCACTTCCTCAAATTAAACCTTTCCAAAACCGAGCTCCTAGTTTTCCCCCCAGCCCGCGCCCCCCCTGACCTCTCCATCATGACCAACAACGCCACCATCAGTCCCACCTCGCAAGCCAAAGTTCTAAGTGTCACTCTAGACTCCAATCTATCCTTCCAGCACCATGTACAATCGCTGGCAAATTCATGCAGGCTCCACCTTCGCAACATCTCCAAAATATGTTCGTTCCTAACCCCAGAAACTACTAAACAACTTATTCACTCCTTTATTATCTCACGACTTGACTACTGTAACTCCCTCCTAACTGGCTTACCTCATCATAGGCTATCCCCGCTTCAGTCTATCCTGAATTCTGCGACCAGACTCATCCACCTTACCAACCGCTCTGTATCCGCCACCCCCCTCTGCCAATCCCTCCACTGGCTTCCGATTGCCCAACGCATAAAATTCAAATGACTAACATTGACGTACAAAGCTATTCATAATACTGCCCCAAAATACCTCACCGACCTGCTATCCAAATACCACCCAACGCGTACTCTTCGCTCCTCACAAGACCTCCTACTCTCTAGCTCCCTGGTCTCCTCCTGCCATGCCCGACTCCAGGACTTCTCCAGGGCTTCCCCCATCCTCTGGAACTCACTACCCCAATCCATCAGACTGTCACCTACCCTCCTCACCTTTAGGCGCATCCTGAAAACCCAGAGCTACAACGCCGTCACCTAACTGCCAATCTCCTCCACTCCTCCTACCACTCCATCCCCCACAGCCATTTCCTCCTGTACCACTATCCCCTCCCTCCTAGATTGTAAGCTCCAAGGAGCAGGGCCCTCGAACCCCTCGTGTATTGTATTGTTACTGTACTGTCTCCCACTATAATGTACAGTGCTGAGCAAACTTTTTGGTGCTATATAAATACTGTAAAATAATAATAATAATTTATCTGACTTAAATGTCAGAATGAGATCTCCAAGGTGAATCACTAGGATGAACCCACAACTTGTCTATGTAAACTTCAGCTTGAGTAAATGAGGTCTGAAAAACAACAGGCTTTTTTTAACATGTTTTAGAGGTATACAGTAAAAAAATGTAAAAATAGCTGAGAGCTAAAAACAATATATTAACATATAATATTTTCTAACATTTCTGTGACATAATCTGAGTTTGGCCTTTTTTATGTTGTGTTTATGTATTTGTTTTATTTTTATTCATGTTTTTACGTTAATCAAATATTAAAGTAGAGGTGATGTGCTCTACTTACCGCACATCTTACCCACTTGGATCTAAAATGTGACTTCTATTTAAAAAAATTGTAAAATATAATATAAAAGTGAAAATATTAAGTTTTCAAAACATAAAATTAACCCAAACCCAACCTGTGTTGCCTCCAAACTAGATGCAATTATCACAGATAAATAATGTGATAATCAAAAAATATAATAAAATAAAGAGAAACAAACATCAAATATTGTATGTCACGCTGGCGAATGGCTTAACATGGCCACTTTTTTGGGAGGAATATGTATATGTCAGGGACCATCGCGACGCATGGGTCTACACAGGCGTAGGTGTCTGCCAAGACGTGTAGGTGGCAGGGCACTAGGACCCAGGCGCACCCGTCATCTTGACAGTACTAGGCAGGCACTAGGACCTAGGCTGCACCTATCAGGTGCAGGGCGGGCTATTTAAACCAGCTCTGCACAAACACTTGTTGCCGAATGGTCTTTGTATGCTGTTACCTGTGTTGTGAGTATCTTGATCTGGATTGTTTGACCTTGCTGCCTTCTCCTGACCCTTGGCCTACCTGACTCTGCTCCTGGATGTTCCCCTTTAAATCTGATCTTTTGGTATTGACCCTGCGTGTGACCCGACTATCCTTTGCCTACCGTTTTGTACCTCACCGACCCGCTAGTTGCCCACCCGGCCTGTATGACTCTGATTTAGCTCATCCATCCATCCCGCAGGGATCACTAGGCTCCCTCACATCAGACTCTTAGCCCCCTGGAGCTCCTGTCAGACTCCTCTACCCCTGTTGGAGATACCTAGCAGCTGCGACCTGGTACCAGAGCGCTCCAAGTCCATCCCCACCATCAGGGGCCCTGGTGAACAAGTGCTCCGGTGCTTAGACTCTGCACTCTGGGGAGGCTCTGCCAGGGGATTGATAGAGATGCTGTCAGGCGGTCCATTACAGTATACTTTTTGAGATACCGATTATGGACAGTGGATAAAGGTCTGTGTAGATCAGGCTGGGGGGAAGTGTTCTTTAAGAGAGGAGGTAGCCTAGATCAGAGTTCTGGTCTCAATTTGAATAGATATTAGTGAGCTTATATCAGGAAGATAACCTCTTTATTCATAAAAGATTAGAGGATTTCTTAGTAATTGATTTATATTCCGCCTGTTGGTATAAGTCTACATTGGCTCTAACAATTATTAAATATATGTAAACTTATTATTGTTTACTACTTTTTAAAAATAAAAGTTACGTTTTAGACCCAAGTGGGTAAGATGTGAGGTGAGTAGAGAACATCACCTCTGGTTTAATATTTTATTTAAGTTTCCACACTGAGGTCATTAGGACATCAGTTTTTGATAATCAGGTTTTCTACTTATTGTTTAATGGTTGTAAGTACATAAAGTGTGCATTAATACTTTATATTCATGGCATTTCTAATTATTTTTTTTCACATATTAGGCATCCAACTGAGCATAATGTGTTCTGAGTCTGTCCTGTGGTTATTATAAATGCTGCAGGCTGAATTGCAGTTACCTTCCACACCTTTACCACCAACATGCCCATAACACTTCATTAATATTCTCTAAGCTACATCCAGCAGCAGTAATATAAATCAGTGCTGCATACAGTGCCATTACAAATGCACTGGGACTTTATGTGAGCGGACAATGACAACATATTGAAAGCCGCAATAGCAGAAAGCCTCTAATAAGATTGTAAACATGCTTTTTGAGAAATACTTCCACACTTATTTTTTTTATATTCACAGATATGGTAAAGTGCAATCATGGTATTATTAATTGAAAGCACAACCTTTGGATTCAATAGATGTTCATTAATTTTTTTTAAATTTTTTTTCTATTTTGCTTTTAAATAATGCTTCCTTACATTTTATTATATACATTTTACTGGTCAAAGTCATCAATGCAACTGAATACATGATTGTGCACACCTGTCAGCTGTTACTCATAAAGGTGTAACCACTTTGTAACTATGTAAAATAATAGGAGGCCTGTAAGCAGGGTCCACTTGGTGACCGGCTTAAGAATATTTCTCATTTAAAGTCCTTCCAGGAAGGAGGATGATTTCATTTCTTTTCTAGCAGAATCCCTTAAATCCCTTTGCTAAGGGTAGTTGCTGGCTGTGGGAAGAAGAGGGATGGGAGAGAGCGCTCTCTAGACTCCTATTGGAACTGTGACTGATACAGTGAAACAGCTGGACCGAGCTGCTTCTTGTGTCAGAGGGGAATTACAGTGGATTTGCTGCTGAGCATTGGCAAACCCTATGGGGAAGAGTATCCCTTGGCATCTCCCACTTGGTGCAGATGAATTCTGTAACCCACGGTAATGCAATCCTGGTCTGGCCATGGACTTGTGGTGGATAGGCAGAATGAGGCGCTATCCTGGAACCACAAAAAACCTTCAGGCCTAAAGTATCTGCTATTCCCAGCACAGAGACACTGGGTTGTCAAACGAGACCAGGAGAATGATGAGTGGGCTTGCAGTTTGGCCCCATGTCATTGGCACACCATGCGTGCAGATGGCAGGCAGACACGTAAATCTGTGAGGGCCCTGGTAACTACTCATGGTCAGTGAGTGAACCTGGGTGAGTCCTGTATGCTGGGCAGGCCCCGTGGACAGAGTAGTGGGTGCTTCTGGTGCAAATGGGTGGCCCTGCCCACCTTTTTCTCCCAAGGCTCCTCTTCCTCCCTTGGCTAGCAACTACCCTTCAGCTAAGCTCCACTCAAGCTATTTAATGGATCCTATCAGAAAGAAAATTAATATTATTATTCTACAGTATTTATATAGTTTGCTCTGCACTGTACATTATAGTGGGGGACAGTACATGAGACAATACAGTAACAATACAGTACACGAGGGGTTCGAGGGCCCTGCTCCTTGGAGCTTACAGTCTAGGATGGCTGTGGGGGATGGAGTGGTAGGAGTGGAGGAGATTGGCTGTTAGGTGAGGGCAGGGTAGGCTTCCCTGAAGAGAATGGGTTTTCAGGGTGCACCTAAAGGTGAGGAGGGTAGATGACAGTCTGATGGATTGGGGTAGTGAGTTCCAGAGGATGGGGGAAGACCTGGAGAAGTCCTGGAGTTAGGCATGGGAGGAGGAGACCAGGGAACTGGAGAGTAGGAGGTCTTGTGAGGAGCGAAGAGTACGTGTTGGGTGGTATTTGGATATCAAGTCAGTGAGGTAGTTTGGGGCAGTATTATGAATAGCTTTGTACGTCAATGTTAGTAGTTTGAGTTTTATGTGTTGGGCAATCGGAAGCCAGTGGAGGGATTGACGGGGGGGGGGGGGGGGGTGTGGCGGATACAGAGCGGTTGGTAAGGTGGATGAGTCTAGCCGCTGAGTTCAGGATAGACTGAAGCGGGGAGAGTCTGTGATGAGGTAAGCCGGTGAGGAGGGAGTTGCAGTAGTCGAGTCGTGAGATAATAAGAGAGTGAATGAGTTGTTTAGTAGTTTCTGGGGTCAGGAAAGAACGTATTTTGGAGATGTTGCGGAGGTGGATCCTGCATAAATTTGCCAGCGATTGGACATAGGGCTGGAAGGATAGATTGGAGTCTAGAGTGACACCTAGAATGTTGGCTTATGGGGTGGGACTGATGGTGGCGTTATTGGTCGTGATGGAGAGGTTGGGGGACCGGCTGGGGGGAAAACTAGGAGCTCGGTTTTGGAAAGGTTTAATTTGAGGAAGTGGAGTGACATCCAGTCTGACATGTCGTTCAGTGGGCAGGTGAAATGAAATCATCGTCCTTCCTGGAGGGATTTTAAATGAGAAATATGATTATATTATAAAATAATTATCTGGGCCACCAAGTTTTTCTGGATCAGAGAGTGATTACCCTCAGTGGATAGAGGAAGATGGAGGTGAGACAAAAATTAATGGATTTAAAAAAATCATATGGCTATAACCAAAGGGGATACCCTATGCCATATAAGAAGAACTCGATGAGACCCCCCAATTTCCAAGTGTGGGGTATTGAGGGGGAGGGTGTACCAGGAAAAAGTCAAAATCGAACAGGAAGGAGGAGAAATTACAGGAATTGGTAGGGTGAGAGGAGAAACGGTGAGCTTGACCAATCATGGAGAACCAGATTTTGGCCACTACATTATGGGTGAGAAGCCCCTGAATATGGAGATGAACTATGTTTTTTTTGTGGCAGGGCTACCAGAGAAAGCATCCACCTTTGAGGATAAACAACAGAAACAATCAGTGGTACAATCAGTAGGGGCTACGGAAAGTAAAATGAACCCTAGTAAGCTGAGCAAAAAGATTTTAGGAAGAAATCAAGTAGGGGTAAAAATGCAGGAAGGAAAATACATGAAAAAGCCGTTGGAGCTGTACCCATGGTACTCACGGTATTGAGGGGAAGTAAACCACTTGGAGGCCTTAATCCTATTTTAATCCCACTGAGGTGAATGGGGAATTTTTAAATACCTCCAAGAAGGCAGTATTGGAGGATTTGAGTGAAATAGCGAAGGAGCACCTTAAGAAGAATAATCTATCAAAAAAAGGAAAACGAGGTACTTGAAAATCTCAGGACACTATTGGCACTATTGTGATAAAACTGTCGGACAAAGGTAGAGGGGTGGTAGTGATGGACCGGGCCAAGTATGAAAAAGAAATAGAAAAGCAACTGACTGATACAGAGTCATGTATAAGGTTAAAGACCAAGCCAAAGGTCCATATTGCAAAGAAGTAGTAACAAAAGCCCTTGAAAACGGCATTATTGACGAAAAAAAAGAATACCTTAATATTACATCCCTGTGTTCTATACCCATAAGATCATAAGAGCTTAACAGTTCTAATCAGAAGATCAGAATGCCTGCCTTCACCTCCCAGATTTAGAACCTCTTAGAGGGCTGAGAGGCGACAGCAGGAAGGGTTAAGACTTGCTACCACCTAAACCAAACTTGTTTATAAAAGTGCACTCACTCATAGAGATATTTTAGTTGACAGCTTTATACATGAGAAAAAGACAATTTTGAGAACATTCCTAACTAGAAAGAAAGGTTTTAGAAGGTGTGGGAGGTGTTTTGCCTGTAGACACACTATTGATAGAATAAAAAATATTGACAGTTTTACTTCCATTACTACAGGGAAAACCTTTAAAGTGGTTGTAAAGGCTCAAGGGTTTTTACCTTCATGCAGTCTATGTATGAAGGTAAAAAGCTTTTCTGTGCAGCAGCCCCCCCCAGCCCCCTAATACTCACATAAGCCCCAACTCGATCCAGTGATGTGCACTGGAGTCTTGGCTATCTCAGGATTCTCTCTCCCCACTGGCTGAGAAATCAGCGGGAGCCATTGGCAATCACAAGCCAATGAGAAGAGAGAGGGGGCGGGGCTGAGTTGTGGGTCTGTGTGTGGACACACGGAGCAGCGGCTGGGGAATGCGCATGCTCGAGTGCCTCCATAGCAAGCTGCTTGCTGTGGGGGCACTCGACAGGAGGGAGGGGCCAGGAGTGCCAGGGGACCAGAGAAGAGGAAGATCCAGGCTGCTCTGAGCAAATCTACTGCACACAGCAGGCAGCAGGTAAATATAGACATGTTTGTTATTTTAAAAAAAAGTAAGCCTTTAGAATCACTTTAAAATGCAGCAGGTTTTCACTTGTGATACCCAGAATGTGATCTACCTTCTTAAATGTACATGTGGGTTACAATATGTAGGGCACACACTTTCCAAAAAATTGGAGGAACATGTACATAATATCTAAAAAGGAAAAGAGCATCACAGTGTACCCTCCCATTTTTTAAAAATGTCATAAGAAGAAACTGAAAACAAAATCTGCATTTTTGGTCATTTGGCAAGTACAGGCTAATTGGAGGGGTGGGAACCCCATTAATTTGCTGGACAGGAAAGAGGGAGAGTGTATGTTCAGTATGGGGACATTATACTCATGAGGTCAGAATGTGGATTTTAATTTTAATTGCTGTCTTTGATGAGAGTAGATCCAACATGATGAATGAACTGAGGGTGTCTTACGGGTGTTCCTTCTGGAATGGTGTGCACTCACTTCTGATCTTCATTGTATTTTTTGGGGCATAGGTAATTATAGTTATTTAATTTTTAAAATTTTTTTTTAAATTGTTAAGACTGAAGCATTCATTTTGCCTTAGCCCTCCAAAAATGCTTATTTACCTATACACTAGCAGCTGTTGTCACCCTCAACATAGTACCCTTGTGAAATGATGTACTTTTCTAGATGACTATGCCACTTCCGAAAACATTCCTGGAATTTGTTTTCTGGAATGCTGCTCAGCATCTTTGTTGTGTTGCATTGGATGTCCAGAATGTAATCAAATCTGTATCCTTTTATAGTATTTTTTGAAACAGTTTTGGAAACAGTCAAAAGTCACAGGGTGCAAAGTCAGGGAAATAGGGTGATTGGTCAAGTTTCAGAATGGAGTTTTGGCAAGGAACTTGAGAACATGTGTAAGAGCATTGTCGTGGTGAAGAATCCACTTTGTCAGGCCACAGTTCTGGTCTTTTCCTCCGAACAGATTCCCATTCAGAATTTCCAAGTACAAATGTTGGTTGATCATTGCATCATGTTCAATGAACTGGTAGTGAAATATCCACTTGTGATTAAAAAAACAACATACCAGCATGGTTTTGAAGTGAGAATGAGACATGCATGATTTCTTTGGGTAAGGTGAACTCTTTGTTTTCCTGTTTTCCACTGCATGCTCTGACATTTTGTTTCTGGATCATACTGGAAACACCATGTTTCATTACTGGTAATAACCCTAACAAACACCTCTGCATTCTTCAAAAGATTGGATGAAATTTGAAGACAACATTCTTTCTGATCTTCTGCCAAGCTTCAAGGCACCATGAAATAAAAATTGGGCGTGGTGGTTTTGGAATCCCCCTATTTATATTAGAATTATGTACTATTTTGTAGGTCCCTATAATTAGTTATTATATCCAAGCTTTGACAATATTGGTGGAAGTAATATATTACAATATTAGCTATAATAATAAACGCAATGCTCAAAGAAGCAAGGTCTTATTTATTTACAAAGGATGTAAAACACTAACAAAGAAATCTCAACAAATATTACAGAGCATACAGAAATAAAAGAGCAAAGATGATACGTTACGTAACTTCGTCCTCAAAGTTGAGTATCCTTTAGCTGGATACTTAAAAGCACTCTCAGACACCACACACACAAACATTCTTGACCCGCCTGGTGTAGTCCTCCGTCCAATGAGCGACAGTCCATAACTCATAAGGGGCTGTCCTCCCTACTCATTAGGAAGTATAGTATTACTCCAACCATCCTCCCAGAAGTATGCGTTGTCTCCACCAGGGGGCACTGCAATATTGCCAAAAATGCTATGGCCCAGGTCAACATTCCAGTCCATATCCGGTTTCTTCCTTCTGGCTAGAAGCCATGTAATATGTCCTTTTAATCTTCATGTCACCAGGAGGGAATCTGGGCTGAGGCTCTCTTATCTCCATGCCCAGCTAGGGGGTATGTGTGAACTCCCAGGACCAGGATTTTGGTATGCAGCCTTTGGTTACACACTCTCTGTTGTAAACTCTTGCTTTATTGACACTCCAAGATGACATCCAACAAGCCAAATGGTTCTTTGATAACCAGGCAGTAAGAATCCATAAATATCTGATATAAAAGCATGTTGCCGTCCAACATACCATCTTTACGGAAATCTTTCTCATTCCAAAATCATCCGTTAGAATCTGCCGCACAGTTTCCCTACTCATGTTCAATTCTTTTGCCATTATTCGCACACTCCGGCTTTGATCTTAACTTATCATGTTCACACTCTGGCCACATTTGCATCAGTCCTTTGCGTTTTTTCAAAAACATTTGATTTCCTCATTGATTGTTCACCATAAGCCTATTGTACTAGAGCTAAAGTTTCAATCAGGGGCGGACTGACAACTCAAGGGAGCGGGCAATAGGGGATCATGGAGCCCCTGTGTCCTTGCCCAAACTCAAAAAAGCCTATGAAAAAGGTACCGGGGCATCTCATGGAGCCTTCTACTGACCCTGGGCCCTTGGGCAGTGCCCGAGTTTCCAAATGGTCAGTCCGCCTCTGGTTTCAATCACACTTTTGCAAGTCAGGTAAGGCTTAATTTAGTAACAAGTTTTAAGCAAGTTCCTGTTGCTTGCTCCTTCCTACTGAAGAAGAAGGTACTACCTTCGAAACTCATGTGGGTAAAGGAGAACAGAGCCCTGTAGTGGTGTCTAAATCAATTACCCCTGGTTGCTGCAATAGGCAGCTGGCCTCCAGTGGACTGACCTAGAGGGAATACCTGTTCTGATATGCCTATAGTACAGATCTGTTTGTGAGTACAATGATGTTCTTATATAATAAACAATATTTGTAATACTATTCAAGGAAAAGCACTTGTGTCTGTTTGCATTATTAGCACTACCACAATTTGTGGAGAAGAAGGGTTAAATGCTCTTCATCACAGGAGAACACTGGAAAGAAGGAGTGTGGTGTATGTAGAGATCCACTGCTGACATGGAGGCTTGGAGGAAGGAAGGAATGGAAAGACTCTGTCTGTTCTGTATATCATCATTGTGTTGAGTAGGGAGCCATCTATTGGGCATTCACTGCAATTGTACCTTTATGAATAAAGAACAGGAAGTGTCTCATGTTTGTTAAAAAATAAACATTTCTATAAACCACTGTCGCCATGTCAACCACTGTCAACCACTGTCAACCACTGTCAGCTTCTAGAAGAACACCAGTGAAGGTATTCTCCATTCTCCGTTTGACACATATATGCCTGTAAGTTCATCAATTGTGTTTGTTAAAGTCACATACATAGCTAGATCGCATTTCAATATATTTAATGTGATTTGTAGGTAGCTGTTTGTAAGAAATGTGTTCATTGTATGCATTTGTAAAGAGACATATTGTAACATTGAAGCATTTTGTAACGTCAGTTTATGTGATTTTATTGCTGTGTTACAGAACTTTTCACAGAAGTAAATTAAGTTTTTTAATGAAACACAACACTGCTTCTGTCAGTTTTGTTAGCTAGCTGTCGGCTAACCATCAGCAGGACAGCACATTGACTGTGAGTAAAGCAGCAGTAGACTGAGCTTCTCTGGGTATGTGAATTGATAGAGAATTTGAGGTTGACATAGGCCGGCCATACAGGGAGAAAGTCTCCAGATTGCTGGGTGAAGAGGAGTTCATCTAGGGTCTGGGGCAGTAAAACTGGAGCTGCTGGCTAGCACTTCAACAGAGACTGTGACAGAGCAGGAAGCTGTGAATAGCTCAGGATGTTGTCCTCAGATTTCAATTCCCTTGGCCATCCTATACACCCTTTATCCTATTCAAGTTCTAATCCCCTCAATAAAATAACAAAACCAATGCTCAAGGCTTGATTTCTGTCTACGGATGAAAGCATGTGTGGAGCATGCTAATGACTGGTTGTGCAGTACTATAGGGGACCCAAATTCATCAGCAATCCCTAAGGGGGTAGTGCTACATGGAGTTTGCAAGGAGTTGCAGCATTTCAACTCCTTCCATTCAAGTCTATGGTAATGTGCCATAAATGCGCTGGCACGCTTTTACAGCGTGTTAGACCTTGTTCATAACAGCACAAAAAAGTAGGTGTCTGGGTGCATTTTTAGCGCATGTCAAATGCGACGAACAACATGCATTAACTCTATCGTTAAAGTTCTGTCAATGTGTGGTATCATATGTTCTAAATGTATCATATGTTTTATACTGAGGATTTTTATTATATGTTTTTAGTATACGTAGTTTATGTTGATGTTAATAATTGTCAGATTGTGTTACTGGTCAACTGAGGGTTTGTACAGTTTGAGATGTGAAATGATTAAACCTTGAGGTTTCACTGAGGGAAAGAGAGCGCTGATTGTAGTAATATTGAGAGATTTAATCCACGCGGGGTGAGGTCTGTTATTAGCCGCCCTCTTACTAAGGAAGCATGGTGGTAAGGCATTTTTGTTTGGCACAAAGTAGGCCCTATCTACAGGCCTTCCTTACCATCTTGTTTTTAACTGGTCATGTAATTAAAGCTGACCTCTAGGCACATATACTGTAAAAGGTACAATTTAATCCTCATGCACACTGGACGATTTCATAACGCTGGTAACGTTAGTTGTGTAAAGTCCCGTTAAATTTTTTCAGCTTTTTTTAGCATATTTTCATTAGCACTTAGCTGCATTTTGCCGCATTTAGCGGCATTTTCCTGCGTTTGTGTTTTTTAGCATTTGTTTTACCAAAAAATATTTTTTTTGCTCAAAAAAAGTCCCAAAACGCCGGCTTGTGGCATTTTACCGCATTTTGCCGCGTTTTTCAGTGTTAGAGCGTTTTTACAGCTAAAAAATTCCTCTAGTAACCCACTAGTCCTGGGTTTTTTTCCAGCCAAGAAAACACCCCTGCCAAAAAACGCTGATTACAAGAAGCATGCTGATAGGTAGAGAATGCAGAGAACTGCTTCATGTACACATGAACTCACCTAGTTGTTAAACTCTCCTGGCAGCAGAAAAAAGCTAAATGTGGCAAAAACACGTGTAAACGCAGTACCACGTTTAGCCTAAGGCCTCATGCACACAGCTGCTCCTAAATTCATGTTTAGGAGTTTTTTATTTTTTTTTGCCAGAGCCCTGGAACGCAACTAAAAAAAAAACCTATGCCATGTACACATAGGTTTTTACCAGAGTTTAGCAGCAGCAGCATTTAGAGGCAGTAAAATGCTCCTCTTCTGAATGCACAAGAATACGTTCAGGATAGGAGTGTTTTTACAGAAAAATGCCAAATACACATGTAAATACAGATAATGCTAGACCCAGAAACAATGATGCACATTCAAACTTCAAACTTCAGTTCAATATGCTACTTGCTCAACCTAAATAGGTGCTCTCAGGAGTAGGTACCTCCACTATCTCTTGCATGACATACTAAGTCTGTTCATAGATGGGATAACCAAGCTTCCCCATAAGGGAAACCCCCAAGTCTCAAAGCACTCACATGCCTCAGGTTATGTCCTTTCAATAGTTAGACCTCTGTTAGATCACAAGCTTAATAATGGCATGCAATGCCAAGCTGCGGTTTCTAAAGCGAGCAAAATCTCCGGTATTAAAAGAGATCTAGACTCCAGAGAGAGAGATATCATATTACCCCTGTACAAATCATTAGTAAGACCTCATCTGGAATATGCAGTTCAGTTTTGGGCACCAATTCACTAAAAGAACATCGGGGAACTGGAGAAAGTACAGAGAAAGGCAACTAAACTGATACGAGGCATGGAGGAGATCAGCTATGAGGAAAGATTAGAGGAACTGAATTTATTCTCTTTTGAGAAGAAGAGATTAAGGGGGGATATGATCAACATGTATAAATACATCAGTGGTTCATATAGTGAACTCGGTGTAGAGCTATTCACCCTGAGGTCATCACAGAGGACAAGGGGGCACTCTTTACATCTGGAGGAAAAGAAATTTAATCTCCAAACATGGAAAGGTTTCTTCACAGTGAGAGCTGTGAAAATGTGGAATAGACTCCCCCAAGAGTTGGTTCTGGCCAGCTCAGTGGATTGCTTTAACAAAGACCTGGATTCCTTCTTAGATACACAGAATATAACTGGATACTAACATTTATAGGTAAAGTTGATCCAGGGAATATCCGATTGCCTCTCGGGGGATCAGGAAGGAATTGTTTCCCCTGCAGGAGCAAATTGGATCATCCTTTGCTGGGTTTCTTTTGCCTTCCTCTGGATCAACTGTGGGTACAGGATTACAACTTTTTTTTTTTTTTTTTAATGGTTGAACTGGATGGACTTTTGTCTTTTTTCAGCCAGACTAACTATGTAACTATGTAAGAAGGGTTCCCCTTAACTGCGCAACAACAACAGTCTAAACTAACCCCCCCCGTTCTTTACAGTCAAGGAAGCACCCATCTTAGCCTCTGTTTGATTGGCAGTTGCCCTGTTGCTGCACATGGTACCAGATGTCTTGACAGTTCGCTTGACAGCACAAATGCATCTCATTTACAGCATGACTTATAAATGTTTTGGCAATCAGTTAAAGTGTTACTAAACCCCGGACCCTGCATTCACTATATCTGGTCACCCACAGTACACACAACATGGAAATGCAATTATTTTAGTCAGGGAATTTTTCTCTCAGAGAATAGGTGCAGGAACTCCCCCCTTCAGAATCACTTCTTGTATCCTCCCCTCTTCCCACCTCTGTGCACAGTCCCTTGGTTCCAGCCCTACCCACCTCCCAATACCGTTCCTTATAGAGAATACACAGCCAAGTATCATTTTGTGGTGTTAAGCAAGTTATATAGAATTTGTTGATGATAACAAGAAAAGCAGTAAAATAGATCCCCTGCAGCCATCAGCAATAGACCCTCCAAGCAACAAAATACCACCCCAGCAAAAACAGACCTCCAGCAGCAACAACAGATCTCCCAGCAGCCAGCATCAATACACTCTCCTGCAGCCAGCAACAATAGACCCTTCCTCAACAGTAGATCTCTTCCAGCAACAACACATCCCCCATCAGAAACAATAGACCACCATGCAAAAATAGATCCCCTACAGTGACAATAAATCCCCCAGTAGCCAGCATCAATAGACCTTCCAGCACACCTCAACATCTCCTGCTATTACATACATTCAGTGCTGGAGGTGCCGGAACAGTGTTTCCCTTTGTTCCCCTTGAAAAAAGCCCTGATTTTAGCAAATCTAAACTGCTAAATACCTTTTCTCATTAGCAGTTAGAGCAGTCTTGTGACTTCTATCAGTGTTCAGCAGAGCACTATTTAAAGATTGTAGGAGTTTTCATTGTCCTATAAGGCTGCATAACCCCTGACCCTCTCTCTGGACAGTGCTGATTGGCCCTGTGCTGATCACATGCACTCTCCCAAGGAAAAAAAAAACTCTCTAGCAATACACACCAAACAGAGCATGTGAAGCTTGCCCCCATCTGAATGTATACACACTTATAGTGTTACTAATCCCAGGACCCTGCATTCACTATATCTGGTCTCCCACAGTACACACAACACGGAAATACAATTATTGTAGTAAATATAAACTGCTAAATACCTTTTCTTATCAGCAGTATATAGCAGTCCTGTGACTTCTATCAGTGTCCAGCTGAGCACTGGTTAAAGCTTGTAGGAGTTTTCATTCTACTCTAAGAGTCCTATGAGGCTGTATGACCCCTGACCCTCTGTCTGGACAGCGCTGATTGGCCCTGTGCTGATCACATACATCCCAAGGAAAAAAAACTCTCTAGCAATACACACCAAACAGAGCATGTGCAGCTTGCCCCCAAGGCTCTGTTCTATCAGCAGATGGATTGGGAACAGTAGAAGAAGGGGAGGATCAGAGAAGATGGGATAAAACAGCTTTTTTTTTTACACAATGCAGAGGATAACCCCTTAGGTTCCACAGTGAGTATAACAAGCATGCTTTACTGCATATACAGACTGATTTTACTGTTGTGGGCTTAGTAACACTTAAGTCAATGTATTTAGTTCCATGTTAGCACACCTTGAGTGGCAGGACAGTTGGTCAACAACCACCAGGGCAGAGTTATCCCTAAAAGGGCCCTATGCTGGTGAGAAAAGGAAGGATCTAGTGGCACCTGAGGGAATTACAAAAGATATCTCACTATGTTGTTAACAAAAGGACTCTACAATTGCTTAGGGCTTAAGTTGATGGGCATTCTTTTCAAATGTTGTATTTGCTATTGAAACACAAGTGTATGCATTTAAATGACAAATGCCATGTTTGACAAGAAAACGCTGTGTTTGACCTGCTTTGCCTGCAGTTAAAATGCATTTTAATAGGACATGCTGCATCTAGAGAACTGCAGTGCAATGCAAAGCAGGTCAAACACAGCCTCTGAACTGCCATATGTTCTGCTCAATTAAAGTCAATGCCCATTGACCTAAGCAACATGAGGTTGCAGTCAGAAGTACATACGCAGCATTTCATACAATTTCCAAGCACACAGAAATGCACAGATTTTATATCTCACACTGTAGACTATAATCTAGGCAGGCTTCAGGTTGCACGCTATCCCCTTTCTTTAACCACTTGCCTACCGGGCACTTTTACCCCCTTCCTGCCCAGGTCAATTTTCAGCTTTCAGCACTCTTGCACTTTGAATGACAATTGCGTGGTCATGCAACACTGTACCCAAACAAAATTTTTATAATTTTTTTGAGACAGAGCTTTCTTTTGGTGGTATTTAGTCAGCTCTGGGGTTTTTATTTTTTGCTAAACAAACTAAAAAAGACTGACATTTTTTAAAAAAAAAAAGTTTTTACTTTAGTTTCTGTTATAAAATGTTGTAAATAGGTAATTTTTCTCTTTCACTGATGTGCGCTAATGAGGCTGCACTGATGGGCATTGACAGGCATCACTGATGGGCACTGAAAGGCAGCACTCATATATGGCACTGATAGGTGGCACTGACTGGCACTGATATTCGGCAGTGATCGGAACTGTAAGGCGGCACTGATTGGAACTGTTAAGCAGCACTGATGGGCACTGAGAGGCAGCACTGATGGGCACTGATAGGCGGCACTGACTGGCACTGATAGGTGGCACTGATTGGCGGCACTGACTGGCACTGATAGGCAGCACTGACTGGCAATGATAGGCGGCACTGAAAGGCAGTTCCGATGGGCACTGATATGTGGCATTGATGTGCACTGCTGGTACTAATATGTGGCATTGATGTGCATTGATGTGCACTGGTATGTGGCATTGGTGGGCATTTACAGCTGGCATCGATGGATACTGTCAGGTGGCACTGATGGAGCTACACTGATCATCAGTACCCTGATGATCAGTGTAGATGTCCCCTCTGAGGAATACCGATTACCGGCTCTCCTCTCCTCATGAGCTGTCAGCGGGAGTAGAGGACTGCAGATAACTGGCATTTCCTATTTACACGTGATCAGCTGTGATTGGACACAGCTGATCACATGACAGAGCCGACTTCATCGGTTCTTTACAGTGATTGGTGATTGGTGTCCCAGGCCACCGATCGCCGCACTCCCCCGAGGGTGCACAGTTAGAGTGGGAGGATGTCATTTGACATCCTCCCAGAATGAGAGAACCGCTGCCCTCCCGTCATTACCTTATATGGTGGGTGGGAGGCTGTTTTAAACCTTCAGCTTTTTTTAAAGTGGTTGTAAACCCTTACATAAATCCAGTGAAGTGACTGGCCACAGGGTGATGCACAGAGATTAACAAAAATCCTGCTATATAAGTTGTACCTATTTATCTATAGCAACTTCTCCTATATACATTCAAAATGCAGAATTTATAAAGCTTGTCTGAGAGTTCAGAAAAAGGATGTGGAGAGCTGAAATCCCTGAATTCTGGCACTGCAGAGCTCAGTGAGGAGAGTTCTGAGAGCTGATTGGAAGGAAGAGACACACCCCCCTCTACATAGCTCACAGGATCAGAGCCGAGGGTGTCAACCCTCCCCTGTCACCATTTTTCTCTTGGTGTCAGGTAAATTTGTCAGAAGTGATTCACACAGATAGCAGAGGAAACAAGCAGCAGACATAAATGACACTTAGTGCTCTTAATTTAGACTACACACTATAGAGCATTCATATTTCATGTCTGAGGTGTACAACCACTTTAACCATTTGCTGCCCGGCCTATAGCCATTTGGGGGCCGCAAAAATGCATTAGCTTTCCGGGGTGTACGCCATTTGGCATCCTCCCGCACATGCGCAGTTTGTGCGCCTGCAGAGCTGCGCAGCGGCGCGATCTGTCACCGGCCGTGTACCTCGGACACGGCCGATGACAGATCTGAGTACCGACCCCTGTTTCCGGTACCATGTGACCTGCTGTGACCAATCACAGCAGGTCACATGACAGTTGTATACAATGGATGGCTTCATTCATGCCATCCATTGTATACTAGTGTCTAGCTTGTGAATGATCACAGCTAATCACATGCACATGTCATGTGATTAGCTGTGGCCAAATCACAGCTAAGCACAAAAAAAAAAAAAACCTGAATGAATCGATGTCATTCAGGTAAATGCTTGCTTATAGCAAAGTAATTCTTTGCTATAAGCAAATTGTGTAAAAAAAAAAAAAAATACTGATCACTTCCCCAAAGTAGTACAATGTTACTGTGGTAACATTGTACTACTTTGGTCATAGTAAAATATGAAAAAAAATCTTTAAAAAAAAAAAAAGTAATAAAAAATAAATAATAATAATCAAAAAAATATATATATATATATTTATTTTTCATACTGTCACCAGTCAGTGTCCCTGTTCACCGCCATGCCAGTTATATGATGATGCTGTACTGCACTGGTGACAGTATGTAAAAAAAAAAATTAGTGAAAATAATTTTTTTAATTTTTTAATTTTCCGAAAAATTATGACATTAAAAATACAACTTCAAAAAACTCGCCATTCCTTTTATGAAGTACGTCGAACTGTCTACTTTACAAAAAGGGGTCATTTGAGGGATATCTGTACTATTCTGACATTCTTGGACCTCAAGAAATTAGATTGGCTGTCAGTACTTCAGGATTGATCAATTTTCAGATCTATACCATAATTTGTGAACTCTATAACTTTCCTACAAACTAAATAATACATCCTAATTTGGATTATTTTCACCAAAGACATGTAGCAGAATACATCTCGGCCTAAATTTATGAAGAACAATTATTTATTTTATAACAGAAACAAAGAAAAACGTGTTTTTTTTTCAAAATTTTTGGTCTTTTTTTGTTAATTTAGCAAAAAATAAAAACCCCGGCGGTGATTAAATACCACCAAAAGAAAGCTCTAGTTGTGCAAAGAAAATGATAAAATTTTAGTTTGGGTACAATGTTGTATGACCGCGTAATTGTCATTCAAACTGTGAGAGCCTTGGCAGGAAGGTGTAAAATTGTCGGTATTGAATTGGTTAAGTATGTTCAACAGCTGATTTAATCACATTCTGAGTATGCCGCTTCTTCATCTTTTAGATCTGCTTATGTTCCAGTTTAAGCTGGTGTCATGACTGCTTGCAGCATCCTATGGAGCTCAAGTTGTATCTCCCTTTCTCAATAGAAACACACAGCCCCTCAGCCTAGGATAGCAAGGCACTCCCCTGCTGCTCCTCCCTCCTCCTCCTCCCCCTCTTCTCTCCAAGCTATTAGACTGGCTAGTGTCTACTTTTAACCTTTTCCTGTAAAGATTGGAAGTTCAGGGAAGCAGTTCTGAGAGAGCTGGAGCCAGCAGCATTGAAAATATTTAGTTTGTGGTTCTCAGATGCAGTGCAGTTTCATTTTAAGTACAGTATGAAAAGCATTGCACATACTTCTAATCATCAGGAACATTTAAACATGCGCTGTTTAATTGGGCAACTATGTGGCAAATGAGGTTTAATGTTGATAAATGTAAGGCTCTGCACTTGGGGGCTAAGAATATGCATGCATCATACATACTAGGGGGGTACAACTGGGGGAATCAATGGTGGAGAAGGATCTGGGAGTTCTGGCAGATCACAAGCTTAATAATGGCATGCAATGCCAAGCTGCGGTTTCTAAAGCGAGCAAAATCCTCTCTTGTATTAAAAGAGATCTAGACTCCAGAGAGAGAGATATCATATTACCCCTATACAAATCATTAGTAAGACCTCATTTGGAATATGCAGTTCAGTTTTGGGCACCAATTCACAAAAAGAACATTGGGGAACTGGAGAAAGTACAGAGAAGGGCAACTAAACTGATAAGAGGCATGGAGGAGATCAGCTATGAGGAAAGATTAGAGGAACTGAATTTATTCTCTCTTGAGAAGAGGAGATTAAGGGGGGATATGATCAACATGTATAAATACATCAGTGGTTCATATAGTGAACTCGGTGTAGAGTTATGGTCATCACAGAGGACAAGGGGGAACTCTTTACATCTGGAGGAAAAGAAATTTAATCTCCAAACACGGAAAGGTTTCTTCACAGTGAGAGCTGTGAAAATGTGGAATAGACTCCCTCAAGAGTTGGTTCTGGCCAGCTCAGTGGATTGCTTTAAAAAAGGCCTGGATTATTTCTTGGATACAAAGAATATAATTGGATACTAACATTTATAGGTAAAGTTAATCCAGGGAATATCTGATTGCCTCTTGGGGGATCAGGAAGGATTTTTTTCCCTGCAGGAGAAAATCGGATCATACTTTGCTGGGGTTTTTTTTCCTTCCTCTGGATCAACTGTGGGTATAGGATTATAACTTTTTTTTATGGTTGAACCGGATGGACTTTTTTTCAGCCAGATTGTGTAACTATGTTAAAAAAACAAAAAATAGCACCTGTGTGTGACCACTCCTTTTCCTCATAATGTCATAATTGAGGGGGCCAAAAGCCGGGCCCCAAGAATCAGTGGGGATTTGTTTTTCCCTGTATACACTGCACTGCCAATTAGTATAATATGGAGATGAGGACAGGCACGCCCACATTTTGTTCATGTTTTCAGATCCAAGACTGCAAATTAGCCGATTGCCTCCTCATGACAAAACAAAAGTAGGTATATGTGTTAACTGGTTGAATTAGGTGATTCAAGAGCTCCTTGTTTTAAAATATCCTTAAATAGAATTAAAATATGCTTTTCCAGTAGACCAAAATGCTTCCAAGTTCTATAAAAAAATTTCTTTATATACTACATGTAGATATTGAGATGAGCTGCCTGATTTACTGGGTTCATAATGGCTTACAAGAACTAGAAGCTACAGGAAGAACCTTAGCGAGGAGCTGTGATAGAAACGTGTTAATAGTGCAGCAGAGCAGTGTGAAGCAACAGATTACACAGCAGCTCACACACAGCTTGAGTCAGGAAAGAAGCATCTATCAGAAAACACCAGGAAAGGCGGCCACATTACAGACCTTCCTGGGTTTAACAGCACATCCCATCAATAGCTGAGGCAGCAGAACCAAAAATCCAATTAAAGAAAATCAAATAGAAACTCCTTCTCTTCTTATCACAGGCATAATTATTGCCTGACTGTATTCAGGGCTGACATACTAAAAGCATTTTGCACCGTTCATGGCAGGAGTTTCTTCCTACACACACCCCTATATAGAAAAAACAATTAATAGAAACATAGAAAAGTGAAGGCCAAGTGGTCCATAGAGTCTGCCCGTTTTTTTTGTTTTTATTTGTGTGTGTTTTTATTTGGGAAGGGGGGCTGGTTTTTATTTTGCGTTTTTTTGTTAAAAAAAAATAAAAATAAAATAAAGGAAACTCAATTTTTAAAAAAAATGTATTATTATGGTCAGGATCTAGAGACCGGTTCGCACGATGCCTGCACATGAATCACACTGTGCATTCCTGTGAAATTTAGACCGCATGCACAATGCACTTAGTTTGCGATCTGCTGTGGGTGCCAATAGAAAGCTGACGACACACCAAATGCAGGGGTTGTGATGGCAGAAAAGGACTGAGTGGTCCATTGAGTCTGTCCGTTTTTTTTTTTTTCTTTTTGTGTGTGTGTTGTTTTTTTTTTTTAGAGGGGGGGGGGTTGTTTTTGTTTTTTTGTGTTTTTTTTTTTGTTAAAAAAAATTAAAGGAACTTAAATTAAAAAAAAAAGTTTTATGGTCAGGATCTAAAGACCGGTTCACACCATGCCTGCACATCAATCGCACTGTGCATTCCTGTGAAATTTAGACCCCATGTACAATGCACTTAGTTTGCGATCTGCAGTGGGTGTCAATAGAAAGCTAACGACACACCGAACGCAGGGGTTGTGATGGCAGAAAAAGACCAAGTGGTACATCGAGTCTGCCCAATTTTTGGGGGGGTTTTTTGTGTGTGTGTTTTTTGAGGGGGGGTTGTTTTTATTTTTTGTGTTTTTTTCGTTAAAAAAAAGGAAGTTACATTTTTTAAAGAATGTATTATTATGGTCAGGATATCTAAAGACCGGTTCACACCATGACCGCACATGAATTGCACTGTGCATTCCTGTGAAATTTAGACCGCATGCACAACGCACTCAGTTTGCGATCTGCAGTGGGTGCCAATAGAAAGCTAACGACACCCCAAACGCAGGGGGTGTGATGGCAGAAAAAGACGTAGTGGTCCATCAACTCTGCCTGTTTTTTTGTTTTTTTTTTGGGGGGGGGGTTGTGTGTTTTTTTTGGGGGGGGGGTTGTTTTTTTGTGTGTTTTTTTAACAAAAAAAATTAAAGGAAAATAAATTTAAAAAAAAATATATTATTAGGGTCAGGATCTAAAGACCGGTTCACACCATGCCTGCACATGAATCACACTGTGCATTCCTGTGAAATTTAGACCTCATGCACAACGCACTCAGTTTGCGATCTGCAGTGGGTGTTCAATAGAAGCTAACGACACCCCAAATGCAGGGCGCAAGCACAATGTGTTAGTCTGCATGCAAACCTTCCTACTAGTCCTCCTAGATTCTGGTTCCAACTCTGTATATCAGAGAATTCCAGGCAGACATTGTAATGGAATTCTAGTACGGCGATTGGCGCATAGATGTGCGCATAGCGTCGCTCATAGAAATGAGCACAGGCTCGCCACTGTGCGCACACGTGTCCATTCATAAGGGAGCGTGCCCACAGTTTTTAGCACCAGATGGGCTATTTTGTTCACTGTCAGTCCTGACTGGTCTTCAGCTGTTCCCTGTGTCCTGCTTTCTTCCAGTGTGTTCCCTTGTTACTGACCCGGCTTGCTCCTGACCTGATTTCGGATTCTGCTCTTGTTGCCAATTCCTGACCCGGCCCATTCCTGACTTTGGCTCTGCTTATGATTTGGTACATTGTTGCCTGCCTGTTGATGACCCTGGCTACTCTTGTGACCTCGCTTCTGTCTCCAATCTTGGCTTCCTGACCTGTTTGAGTGCCTGTCCGGCTATCTGCTGTTGCAGCTCTGCACCTCGCTGAGTGTTCCGGCCACCAGTCTGCTGAAAGCTTTGATAAGCCACACGTCCTAGGCCTGCAGCACAAGTGGAGTGCCCCTTTAACCGCAGCTGGACTACTGATCACTGCTACTGTTTCTGACCTGATGGTTCATCAGCCTCCTTTGGATCGCATCTCCTGCTGCAGGTTCTTCTATCAACATCTGTGAGCAGTGAGGCCTAAGCTGGAGATACAAGAGAGGCCGACCTCCTTTCAGGTACGTGACAGTGTGTAATGTTTAACAGGTGCACTCTGTGTTAAATCGATCTTTATTAAACAAATATTTTAAAGTGGTTGTAAACCTCAGATATGAAATATGAGCAAAGCATATCCCTATATAGTGTATACTTGTCTCAATCCAGAGCACTAAGTGTCATTTCTGTCTGCTGCCTCATTCATCTGCTATCTGCATGAGTCACTTCTGACAAGTTTTCCTGACATCAAGAAAAATGTGACGGGGATGGAGCTCCAGCACACAGCCTGTGATTGACAGTCTCAGCTTTGTTTCTCGATCCAGCAATGTGCACAAGAGCAGATGCTCTCTCAGGTCTCTCCCACCTCATTGAATCAGAAACGGCAGCAGCAGGAGCCATTGGCTCCCGCTGCTGTCAATCACAGCCAGAGAGGTGGGAGTAGGGACAGAGCTGAGCTATGCTCTGTTTATCACATAGGCACGTAGGTGCCCACATAGCAAGTGGCTTGCTATGGGGTCACTCAGCAGGGAGGAGAACACCAATGGAGGACCTGAGAAGAAGAGGATTGGGGCTGTTCTGTGCAAAACTATTGCATAGAACAGGTAAGTATAACATATTTGTTTGTTTGTTTGTTTGGGGTTTTTTTTACCTTTTAGTTACACTTTAATGGTACTGCAGCATGTCTGCAAGAAGGCAGTGCATTTTTGTGTGTATTGGGAAAGCGCGTGCTTTTGCATATATTCCCAACATGCTGTAGTATGAATGGGGCCTTAGGGAATGAATCTTCCAACTACCCAAGATTAATGCTTTAATGCCTGAATGCTAACATGGTTCATTCAGTAGGTGTCCTCCAAAGGGGTTTCAATTAAATACAGCATTGTCTTCCTAAAATAGAAGGGATTTATACCTAATTACTTCCATCTAAATCTAAAAGTGAGGGTTCTAATTTTCATTCATATCAAAAAACACACTTTAATTAAAGAAGGGCTTCAGTTGGTTCTGAAAAAAATTTAGGTCAGCAGCTACAAATACTGTAATTACTGATTTTTGATAAACAAACACTCACTTGTCCAGGGATCCAGCTCTGTCCACACCCGGGCACCGGCATGTTAACAGTGGGCAGCCAGTTGTGACTCCTCGTAGCTTCACAGCTGGCTTCCCACTGCGCATGTGTATTTGTGAATTGTCCCACAGCTTTCTGGGACCTGTGAAGTAACAAAACCAGCAGACCCAAATACTCCTGCCCTTGGGAATGGACTCAATAAAGGCTATGGCCACATCTCGGATGTCCTGGAATGTGCACTCCTTGGACCGGGGAAGTCCAAATGTACTGGATAGAAAGAAAACAAACAGAGGGCGCACCGGCCTAGTGCATTACCTAAAAAACATTTATTGAAGCAATAAAAATAGGTATTGTTCTCACAAACAATAATTTTGTCAAAGGCACATCATGAAAGAACAGCTCTGTCCAATCCACACTGCATGTCTGTCCGCAATGGGAACCCTGGACTTCCAACAGGCTAACACGTTTCGAGGACTTGCCTTTTCCTCAGAGGTTTCTGAGGAAGAGGCAAGTCCTCCGGACCTGTGAAGTGTCCCAGAAGGTTGAGATCAGGGAGGTGGGGGGAAGGGAACTTTCAGTGGATGTGCCGCAGCGATCCGTCCAGAAGTGGGAGCGGGTACCTCTCACCCCCCCAAATACAGTTCAAATGGGGCATGTGGGAGAGGAGGAAGAGCGGCACCCCTTTTTAGTGAGGTCCCACTTTAACAAATCATAGCATACTGTATATGATAATATCCAAGCCATTTTTAACTATATTGTTGTTAAAAATTGTATTTCTTTTTCTAAAATTTCAGTTTTTTTATGATGACAAGTCATAAATACTTTGCACAGCTCTGTCTGCTCTGCTTAAGGGCCTATTTTATTTCACTGTTTTCTTTTTTTGGTGATGCAAGTAAGCAATGGGGACTAATCCCACCAATTTCACTGTCTTCCAAAAGAAAGCTTAAAGTGTCACTAAACCCAGGACCCTGCATTCACTATATCCGGTCTCCCACAGTACACACAACATGGAAATGTAATTATTTTAAATAGAAACTGCTAAATACCTTTTCTCATCAGCAGTTACAGCAGTCCTGTGACTTCTATCAGTGTTCAGCAGAGCACTGGTTAAAGCTTGTAGTTTTCATTCTCCCTTGACTGTCCTATGAGGCTGCAGGACCCCTGACCCTCTGTCTGTGTTGATGGGGTAATCAAGTGATTTTGTTTTCCAGGAAAGAAAATCGCATCAACTTTTGACCGGCTTAACAGGTGTCAAAAATAGGTAAGAAGTTTACACATGTACTGCAGGTAGTGTACTTGAATTTAAAAAATTAATAGGAGGCACAAAAAGTTTTTTTATTTTTTTTAGCAGAGGAGACATGCAAAATATTCTCTGCTAAAAACTCTTTTCGGTGAACTTTACATGTATGGCAGACCTTGCTGCCCCTCTGAAAACAATCCACGGTGGATCACTTTTCAGAAGTGCTTGACAGGAGGCGATATGTAGCTTCTTTTCTGTCTGTTTTAACCCTGAAATACCGGCACCATGCACCTCTGGGCAATTGCTGTTCAGCCCTATGCACTTAAATAGATTGCGTTTGGTGGCAGTACTGCCCCTCAAATGCAAAAGGGTGCATCATTTTTGTCAAAGCTGCATAACAAAGGTTCAATATTTTACATATACTGTATCTTATACTGTCTGCAGTTTTTCACATTTTTTACATTTAAATTAACAATGTGATTTGTCTGTTTTTTTGAACCAGCTAATGTACACATTGGCAGCCCTCCAATCTTTACAAACAGTGATGGAATTAATAGGTTATATTTAGAGTTCTAAAAAGGTCTCTATAGCAACTTTTTGTTTGGCCTGAAGTTCCTCTGTTGCAGGTATACAGTATCCTATAGATTTATATTATACCTCTTTGAACATTCTGAGCTTAATTGGGAAACTCACCTTTTTTCATTTAAAATGTTTGTAAACTGCAGAAATGAAATTTGAACAAAATACAGAGCCAAATGGGTCAGAATAGTGTCTCACCCCCCTTTCGCTAATGCCTGTTAGTGGTGGCTGTGTCTGAAGTTTCAATCAGAGAGCATTTGCCTAAAGGTAAACAACTTCTATCTTTACAAAACCAATAATGTCCTATGTATAATGTGCAATGGGTGCACGCTGTGTTATATCAATCTTTTAAAAATATTTTAAAGTGGTTGTAAACCTCTGACATGAAATTTGAACAAAGCATACCCCTATATAGTGTGTACTTGTCTGAATCGAGAAAACTAAGTTCTCTCATTTCTGCCTGCTGCCTCTACTATCTACATGAGTCACAAGTTTTCCTGACACCAAGAGAAAATTGGTGACAGGGGAGGGAGCTCCAGTAGATTGACAGCCTCAGCTCTGTTCCTGTGAGCTGTGTGGAGGGGGGTGTGTCCTTCCGCTCCAATCAGCTCACAGAACACTCCTCACTAAGCTCTGCAGTGTGTCATTTCAGCTCTTCACCCCCTTTTTTCTGAACTTTCAGACAAGTTTTATAAATTCTGGACTTTGTACAGATGTACAGAAGACATGCAGACAGACAGGTATAACTTACATAGGAGGATTTGTTTCATGCTGTGTATTATCTGAAGCCAGTCACTTCACTGGGTATACGTAAGGGTTTACATCCACTTTAATGTAATTTTTTAAAGAACCTGTTTGTCTTGCAACCATGAAATTTGTATTTTTGGAATCTATAATTAAGGCAAACAGATCACATTCCTGAGTGATTTTATTGAGCATATGATGAAAAGGCATAAACAGAGCTTACCATCAGTGAAAACCGCATACAAAGTGATTAGTAGACCCAGAGATATAGGCAGCTAAAGTTACAAGCAAACCTTGACTTTTCCTGTGTAAGCCAATCTTGTTCCTTCCTTTTTCTAACTCCCATACTTCTCAGTTGATCAGTGCAGCTAACATTCACATTAAAAAACAAATCGGGAGATACAGGACGTGTTAGGGTACAAGGTCAGGATGTACTGTTACAGAAAAAGATAACATCTGCATGTGCTTTCAGCTGCCTCCATTTCTGAATCTACTGGTTATTTTATACCCAGGTGTGTGACAGGTTTGCTTTAAAGCTGATCTCCAGGCAGATATACAAGGCACAAATAATTGCCGCTCTCTGGTCATTCATTAATAAATAAATAAATATTTTTAAATGCAAGCAATGCAACTTACCTGAATTTGAGTTGGTATCAGCCTCTTGCAGTCTCTGCGTAGCAGAAAACAGTGACTTCACAGATCAGTGTTAGAACCAGTGTTGACCTTTCCACATGGAGTAACAATTTGATAGCAGTTGCTGAGCAGCCACTATATGTTTCCTTGGGGCAGGTATGCAGTTTGGGGCTTCCAACTTCACTGGCTGCATACTTACCTTGTTGTTGGGTAGAAAAACACAAATGAGGATGATGGCCTCGCCCTCAGGGATTCCATCTTTAAAGCAAGGTGGCATTGGCAGTTTACCTATTTGTGTCCTTTCAGGTCCCTTTATTGGACTCCCCAGAGCATTATGTGATAATATGTTAACCCAGGTAGCCATCTAATGTACCTTATGGGAGGAGGAACGATTGTATTCCGAATGATCGACTTTTGTTTTTCCAGGTGAAAAGCCCAGGGTAAAGCTGATGTAAAATGCGCCCACAATCTAATAAGTATGTAGCGGTATAGCTAGAGACAGAGGTGGACTCTAGGCTTTGTGAGGCCTTAGGCAAACTGTAGACATTAGGCCCCACTCAGGCCCATAATGGGAAAAATAAAGCAACCAAAAATTAACTCTGGGAGGGGAAAGTCAACCATTGGCGGTTCATCCCTATCCCCACCAGTGCCACTGATGTTATCCCTATCCCCACCACTACCACAGATATCATCTCTATCCCCACCACTTCCGCTGATATCATATCTATCTCCACCACTGTCACTGATGTCATTCCTATCCCCACCACTTCCACTGATGTTATCCTTATCCCCACCACTACCACGGATATCATATCTATCCCCACCACTGTCACTGATGTCATTCCTATCCCCACCACTTCCACTGATGTTATCCCTATCCCCACCACTACCACGGATATCATCTATATCCCCACCACTTCCACAGATACCATATCTATCCCCACCACTGTCACTGATGTCATTCCTATCCCCACCACTTCCACTGATGTCATCCCTATCCATGCCACCATCACCAGCACTGATGCAATCCCTATCCCCACCACAGCCGCTGGTGTCATCCCTATCCCCACCACTGCCACTTATGTCATCCCTACCACTGCCACTGTCATTATCCCTATCCCCACCACCACCACCACTGCTGCTGATGTCATTCCTATCCCCACCATTGCCACTAATGTCATCCCTATCCCTACCATTGCCACTAATGGCATCCCTATCATCATCGCCACTTATGTCATCCTTATCAACACCACCACTGCCCCTGATGTCATCCCTATCATCCCTAGCCCAACACCGCCACTGATGTCATCCCTATCCCCCCATCATCCCTGCCACTGATGTCATCCCTATCCTCCGTCACCATGGCCACTGACGTCATCGCAATCCCCCCACCACCACCACCACCACTGATGTCATCCCTATCTCCCCATCATCACTGCCACTGATGTCATCCCTATACCCACCACCACCACCACTGCCACTGATGTCATCCCTATACCCACCACCACCACCACTGCCACTGATGTCATCCCTATACCCACCACCACCACCATCACTGCCACTGATGTCATGTCTATCCCTCCCCATCACCACTGCCTGATGGGGGAGGGGTGGGTAGAATGGGATCAATCAGAGGCAGTGGTAGTGGTAGTGGTGCTGATAGGGGATGGGATCAGTGTCAGTCGATTCCCCCTCTTTCTCCAAAGTGTCTCCACTTGCGTCTGGCTTCCTTCACGTGCCTCCAATATGTTTTAGAAATATTACACTCAAGTCATCCATCTGGTAAATGTAACAGTGGATAGCATGCTTATGTCATCTCTCAACTGTACTTTCAAGCCCTCAATTGGCTGGTGTCATAGATAATCACATGTGCAACTGCAGATCTAAACAGAAGCTAAGATGACACTGACCTCAGCTTAAAGGCCTCTTTAACATGGATGTCATCCTTGCAGTCATGTTGTTTTCAAGAAAAAATGGATTCAATTTACATCCATTTGCACATCCGTCTTCAGTTCAGTTCAGTTTACATCAATTAGCCCTTTATTTCAGTTTATATTAGTTCAGTTCAGTTCAATGTAGGCCTCTTTCACATGGACGTTCTGATCAGGTCCGCCGCCCCGTTTTTCAGGCGGACCTGATTGGAACTTCCATTCTCCTCTATGGAGTGGCAGGTGCAAACAGACGTGTCCATTTACTCCTGCCGACATCCAATCCGATCCGCAAAAAAGGGATGGATGGGGATCAAATTGCTGTCAGATCGGGTCGGATGGAAACGAACAGGTGGTCCATTTTCATCCAACCGCCCACTGAGGACAGCAAGCTGCTCTGAATCTAGCTGAACGGACGCAGACCTGTCATCCGATGAGCAAGCGGATCCGCTAAATGGGTCCGCCCATGTGAAAGTTCAGTTTACATCCGTTCCTTTCTGTTTCAATGAATCTGGACATTGGCTGTTCCATTTAAAAAAACTGACCTGATCGGAGATGGATGTTTGCGGATGTAAACTGATGATCATCCATTTACTTCCAGCCACCGATAGACATACATTGTGTTTCAGTCTGCATCTGAAAACTGACAGACGGTTCTAGACTGAACACCTGTGTGAAAGGGGCTAGCAGGGGCAGACTGATAACTCATGGGGCCCCTGGGCAATAGGAGATCATGGGGCCCCTGTTTCCTTGCCCAAACTCAAAGCCTATGAAAAAGGTACCAGGGGCATCTCATGGGGCCCCCTACTGACCCCGGGTCCTTGGGAAGTGCCCGAGTTTCCAAATGGTCAGTCTGCCCCTGGGGGCTAGTTTAGATCAGATTTAAAAATATGAACTAGCAGAGTCAAACTAAAGTGTATGATGCAGTGGGCTTGGGGAACAATAGAATAATACACAAACATCCTCGTCTTGGTCTTCTAGATCCCTTATCAAAGCACTAGGAAGCTTCTTTTGTTTTTATAGACTATAATTGTGAACATAAAAAAACTTTTCTACACACAAAATGTGTCAGTATATTTTAAGCAAAAACTTAAGTTGGAATTTAGTCTCTTCCAAAAAAAAAAACCCCCCTGCATTTAAAACTTAACACATGAAATGATACACGCAGACCGTGAAATTACTGTCAATGCAGGTTTGTTAACAAATACAACTGGAAACATGGTTATCAGAAATAAAAAGGCAGGTAAACAATGTACAATAAATAATAAGGAAACACAAAACATACTTTATTTTTTCCATTTGTTTATACAAAATAAGTAAATGTGAAGCCCAGACGCTTCTTAAAATTATAATACAGCAAAAGAGGGGTGTTTCCTTCTGCCCCTCCTTTTGTTTCCCAGATAAAAGTTTCAGTACTGGGATTTTGAAAAAAAACCAAAACAGAAATAACCCTGCAATATTTGTGTACATCTTTTATGAGATGCATGTCTGATGTAGGTAACATCTTGCCATTGCTAAAATCACTGAGCAAGAGACTAAGCCTATAGTTACCACCAGAGGGCAACCTAACACCATTCTGTGATGTACATCAAAGAGACCACTTTAAACCTCTAGAACTAGTCTTCAGATTTTTTTTCATACTCTCCCTTGCATTTTATCATCCAAATATAAGAACGGAAGGTTCATGTATTTGACACCCATTTCTTATGCAGTCTATGCTAATGCCAGCTAAGAATTTAATCAATGCAAAAGCTTGGAGTGAGAGCAATACCTAAATCCAATCCTTCTGATTAGCATGTGCATTTCAGCTAACATGTCTTATTGCTTCAAATAACTGCCCAGCATCACAGAGGATGTATATGAAAAAAAGTAATTTTTTTTTTTATAACCAACTGACCACAGTATGATTTTGCGTTTCATCTGATTTGTAATTTGAAGTAAACTTCAGTAAAGAATACAACTTGGAGTTTAGGCGAGTTATTGGTAGTTAAGTACCAAATGGTAGAAAGCATATTTTGGGCCTGGCTCAGAAAGACATAAATGCCAAGTGAATGTTAGAAAAGAGAATTGGTCCCAATCTAGGTGACAGACTGGAGACTTAAACAGAAATAAGGAGGCAGTTTATTCTTTAACAGCAGCCATGAAGGTGAATTTTGGTTTTGGCATCTTGTTGGTCCCAATCATCGCCCACATCCAGATAGGTTGTCCAATGCTTTGGATGAGTCAGGAGGCGGCAGGATGGAAGTCCATCTTTTACTGTCAGGGAGGTGGCTTTTGGTTTTGTTTATATATACTACTTGCTTTTGGTTTTTCTCTTGAGCTAAGATGTCAGAAAAATGTTTATTTTGAGATCAGCAGGGCAAATCATGTTGTGGAGCATAAGGTGCTCCTGGACATCTTGTCTTCTTACCCTTTGTAGGATCAAGTCTTTGTCCTATCAAATTCAAAATAATAAATCAATTTCAAAGGAATGTAGATAGTAGTCCATAAAGACAGTACGTTTATTTGCCATTTATTACCATACTGTGCCCTCATTAATGTCAGGGTTCTGATGGGGTAAAGGACCACTAAAGCCACTATTGCTAGACATAGAAAATGGAGGACTTGGACCACTGCTGAAGACTTCTCCAGAAATGGGATGCAGCGACCCAGTCATGCCAGGCTCTGGACTGGGTGTATCTGGGTGAGATATCATGTCCGCATATCTTTGGTTTTCTGAAGGGTGGTGACCAGCTAGTGGTGGTTCAAGAGGGCCAAGAGGAGTGGAACCAGGCCCTGAATTCTGTAGGTAGCTGGAATCTGCTGGAGATTGTGTCTGGGAGGATGGAGGCCCATGAGGGAAAAAGTCATAATTTCCACTTCCATAATAGTCCCCTTGGTAATCTGTAAAAATAGTGAAATGTAAAAAAAAAACTAAGAATATATTTGTCTTTACATATATGTTAAACATTTCTCTTCTACTTCATATGCCTGTATTCCCAATGCTTGTGTTAAATGACCAGTAAGCCAACAATAAAATCTGAGAGAGGTATATTTGGCCATAATTACGTATTGCATGACCCACACTTTGCTTTTAAACCCATTTTCTTCCAGCAAGTTTCCTTGTACATGTGTTCGTACAGCACAGCCTCTAGCTCGATGAGGCCCAAGCTCATCTTGGTGACTGTAGTGCATGAGATAGTGGCAGGGAGCAGCTCTTTTGTGTGTTTCTTTGTGAATATATAATTTATTCTGTCAATGCGCAAGAGTGCTACAGATAAAACCAGCCATAGGATTACAGAGCAGATGACAAGCATATGAAAACTACATGGAGAAGAAAAGACAAAAAGAATGAAAAGGGGTAGAAGCCACAGCGAACCAGAACTTACTTTGCATTAATTAAGACCAAGACAGGAAAGGTGAGAAATTCAGTTTTTTTCCCCTAACAACTTTCCAAGGCAGAAAAACCTGTTTTATTAAAAAAGAAATGCAACAATTAAGTGAGAAGAGACTTTGCTTGAGGGTAAGACTGGCATCATCCAGTATTTTCAAATCAGTGATCAACTTATTCTAAATTCAACTGGAGAAATTGTTTTTTTTTTCCTTCATGGTTTTATTTAGAAGTAAGTTGATCATTGAATAGAAAATACTGGATGATGCCCTTAAAGTCTTACTTAAATTGTTGCATTTCTTTTTTTAATCATACATTTTTTTTTCTTCCGCAGTTGTATTTAGACGTTTATTTTAAAATGTAAAACACTGCATAAATTGATGGTACTATAGAAGTGCCTGTAATAAATATACAGCATATCCGTACATTCTTGTACAGTTATGGTCTCATCTCACACAACTATAAGTAGCATGTCTGTTCATTAACTATCAATTGAAAGGCTAAGTATCTTTGTGTGATGTTGACGAAGTTCACAAAAATTTCTTATAACACTGGCATTCAGCAGTGCAATGAGAAAGACACCTCCCATAATACAAGCCCGTCTCAGGTCAGTGCCCTCATACCCTAATTAATGGTAAATAATAAGGCAAACACTTAGCAGAAATAAATCACACAGCGATCAGAATGAAACCCATTTGTAAGTGTGGCAAGGCATTAAGCATGCAGGGGTTTCTGGGCTGCTTGAGGAGGAGCTGGAGAATACAAAGATGCAGGGAGGGAGCAGATGGGAAAATAATTACTTTTGAGGCTACTTATTGCACAATGAAAAAATGTACCACGAATGAATGGAAACATATCATGTAACACATTACTGGCACCAGAACATAAGTGATTTGTAATCTAAAATAGTTATAAATTACGATGATGAAAAATATACACATAAAAGTATTTTTAGTGAGAAAAAAAAACAAAACTAATTTTTACAGCAGCAAATGAAATGCAAAGTAGGACAGAGAATGAAAAGAACCACGGGCCAGATTTAGTATCCTTTTAATTGAATTTGCGACTAAATCACCTACAGGAGAAGGAATAAAGCCACATATTTGGATTCTTTTGTTTTGCTCTTTGCTTAGAATGAAAGAGCCGATTCTGTAATCTCTTGACATACAAATCTATTGAGGGCACAGAATGCACAGCTCTTGGTAAACAGACATCCCCATTCATACAGCTCAAAGAAACAAGACACATCTAACTTGTAACAGATCACAAAGACATGGGAAGGGGGGGTGATGTATGGAGGAGAGAAGAAAATCGGAGATTCGGGGGAGGCAGCAGAGATGTAGAAAAGACTTGAGAAATATTAGATGCAGGGGTGGGAAACACTTAAGAAATGCAAAATTGGAGTAAAGGAGGGGGGGGGGGGGGGAATCAAAAAGGAGAAAAAAAAAGGAAAAAATATAATTTGTATATATTTCCAGGGGATAATTTATTTTATATATAAAATTTACAGCAAATTCAGCTAAGACTACTGGTTGTACCAGACAATGATCTATTAACATATTTTTTTTTTATATATCTCCATCTTGCTGTAGTAGGAACATAAGCTATGAAATATAGGCACCACATTAGCACAATGTACTAATGCTAGAGAATGTAGGGCACGCCGCAAAAAAATTCCCCAAAAAATCCAAAGGTTTTTAAACAGAGGGCTTGTACAATTGGCTCTTGCCCATCTTTGTATTCCACAGACTGGCTGGTTATCATCCCAATGTCCTGAAATGGCTAGTTTTAGATAAATTGCATCTAAATGTAGAGGTACCATGAATCCTATTCTCAGTACTGAATGGTGAGAACATCCCACAATCACCTCAATTCTGCTGATCATACATTAACTGATGTGTGGTAGTGATGCACTCAACCTGAACCTTGCTAGAGATAAGTAGCCAGGGAGATATGAGCAGAGCATGGGTGCTTTAGAGTTGGCTGTAGAAATTTATAGAAAATCTCAGGTCAATTATGGATTTTTAATTTTTTTTTCACATGTAGGAAACGAATAGTTATGCACTTTATTTCTGACTATAAGAAAAACCCTTTTTGAGGGAACAAAAAGTTGGAAGGGGAGAAAAATTATAAGGATAGATCTTTTACTAGATTTTAGAAGAATAAAGCTTTTAGTAAATTTGTAGATTCAGGAAAAACCACTGAAAATGTAGATTTAGGAAAAACCACTAAAAATGTAAAAAACACAGGTTTTTACTAAACAAGGATGGACCAAGAATAATATAATGTTGGCAGTAATGACACATATCATGCTATGATTACAGAGGATTTAAGGAAGCTGCGTTAATGATAAGTGTCAGGATGTTTTGTCAACCACCGTGCTCCATCTAGAACCCCTCTAGTGTACATTATAACTTTATTAGCATGACTTTTGTCTATAACATCTTGAATGAAGGATAAAGGCAGAAAACAGACAGAGAAGGCCTTTGTTATACCTTTCTGTCTGCTCATAATACAAGTGACAGCAACGGCGTACAGATGCAACGAGGGAGAGAGGAAAGGCGATGTAAATATAAGTATTTAGCAAGGAAAGATGAGAAAGTGGCTTGGTATCATCCACCACTGCATTTTACTGCTCTGGGATTATTAATGTGTGGGTTTCGGGGCACATGACACAAATTATAATTGCAGTTGGTAAATTGTGAATCAGAGGAAGAAGAAAACAAACAGAGAAAGGCAGGGTATCCTGCTCTCTCCAATCACCCTCCATATGTTCCAAGAATGTGAAGGTAATTGGAACAACTGTTGTCTGAATAAGGTACAAAGAAAGCAGCTGTGCTATTGTCCCCTACAACACTACTGAGCGAGAGAGACACAGAGAAAGAGGCAAGTAAAGGAGGGGGTGCTGAAAGAGGGGAGAACTGGAAGATGAAGAGCAAGCAGTGGGGTGAACCAGGAATGGGCATGTCTCCTCCATAACAACACGCATTACGTTTTACTTGCTGCGTTGTGAAAAGTTTAGAGGAAAGAGGAAGGAGACCTTTAAAGTGGTGATGTGAAGTAAGAGGAGGCGGTGGTGATGGTGGTGGTTAGAGGATTGAGAGGGAAAAGGAGATTAAAGAGACCTCAGGAAGAAACCTTGTGAAAATCCTTCTCTTGGAGGCTTTGCAATCATTTAATCTTTGAAAATGAGGTTTCTGGGTAGGGCAAAGGTATTTTAGGGATAAAGAAAACTGAAATCCTCTACTATCCCTTAAATAGGCACTGAAAGGGGTCAACTTGAGAAATGTCACGCATCATACAGAAAAAATGTACTTGCATGTTTGACCCTTTTATGCAGTTTGAAGCTAAGTATACTTGTAACATATTCACTAGATAGTTCCTACACACTCATCCACTAATACAAATCATACAAACAGGCATCTAGTTGTATGTATATTTACCTAAATGTTTTAGGAAGTGATTATTTCAATGTGTGCTTGCCACTGTATTAAAGAGAAGTATGTAAATGGGTCAAATGGATGTAAAGGTATAGGAGCAGCCCATCCCTGCAACAAATGTCTAGCAGCCATGAGTTTGTTTCCAAATTAGCACGATTGTCCATGATTTAAAAATAAAAAAATCTTGCAACAGAATTAGATATTTTCACCAGCATTCTAGAAGATTTCTGCAGGGGCTACTGATTGCAAAAACATGCTAGGGCTCAACTACCTTCACAAATTGGGGCTGATTTTCTAAAACTGGTGAGTGCAAAGTCTAATGCAGCTGTATGGCAGCCAATCAGCTTCTAGCTTTAGCTTGTTCAAATAAGCAAAATCCTTGAAGCTGATTGGTCTCTTTGCAGAGCTGAACAAGATATTGCACTCTCCAGTTTTAGTAAATCAACCCCATTATGTCTAATAATGATGCATCCCTGCCATTCAGAGCCAATATTTCACTATTTTAGGGCCTGGAATCTGCACCCAGTGCTATAAAAACCCATTGAATGGGCTGTGAATTAATTCAGAGGTTAATAAAATTGGGGAGATGAGAGCAAAGGGCTTGCCGTTGTATATTTGCATTAAGTGATCAATTAATCCAGACGGGGTTGCAATTTTGGATAAAACCCCTCCAGCAAGAGAATTACATGAATCATTTCATTTGCTTTAAAATATAATATAGTACATGGCTAGCCTTCCAGTGTGGAGCCTAAACACTATCTCATTACAAAATGTATCTATAGGGCTTTACAAATCCAACACAATAAAAACATAAGTACTACTAGCAAAGCAGCCTTCAACTGTCCAGATACTAAATCTTTCTGCATAATACAAAAGCTACTGTTTAGTTGTCGTTCCCCTTTGTAAAAACACTTGAACGCTGATTGCAGTACCAATGTGGTATCACAGGTGTATGCAGCCTTTTCACATAACTCTTGTTGTTGAAGATAGATCTCTACCAGCTGATCACTGGTTCAGGAAGGGAAGATGAGAAGTTTGTTATCGGAAATGTCTGTATTACTCTGTGCAGAGTGGAAGAACAGACATAATATCTTTTTATTGTCTTTAGGTGAAATGAGCAATGTGCACCCTGATGTCTGCATAAAGACAGGATTTCTATGTCCTGGTGTTTGTGTATTAAGTGGATACAAGACATAGGTGTACTGCTTAGGATCCTATCATAATGCAGGCAAATATATTAATGCCCTTGGTACCACCCAGGATTCTCATCTTGCCTTTCACTCCAGCCAACTTCCATCACTATGGACCCCAATTACATAATCTATAAAAACAGATGCAAGTGGAGACAGGGCCTGTTACTGGGGAGGAACTTGAGAAGGCAGCAATTCAAGTAATACCTTTGGTGGCATTATGTAATGTAATGACAGTCTTAATATCTGCATTTTGAAAATATTAAAGGGGTAAATCTGTTAAAAGTAAGATGTGAATTTTGTATTAAAAAAAAATGTAATATGTAAACATGTGCCAATATCCACAATGCATAATATACAGGTGATTTGATGCCTGCCTATTGTAAATAGTGTGAATATTTAGATTTGTGAATTCAGAGAAGGGCTAAATAAGATTTAGCAAAAATAGACAAATTAACTATATAGAAAGTGACATAGCCAGACTGTTTGGTAAAAAAAAAAAAAAAAAATCATGGTCCACTGTAAGAACTTGCATTGCAAAATTATATTTTCACCAATAAGGATTGACATTGAATCTGCTGTTCATTTCAGTGATGGTATTCCAATCAGCCAAGCATCTTCTGTCTAAAAGTTTATCAAACTCAGACTGTAGGTTACCTCCATAGTAGCTGTAAGCGCCAGATCCAAGAATGTCTGACTCGTCTAGCCTTCCTCCTAATGGGCGCATTCGCCTTGGGCTCCTGAAGAACGCATGCCTTCGTGCACCTAAAGCGCTCAACTGTTTCATTCTTCTCTCCTTGGATCTCCTGTTTTGGAACCAAACCTATAACAAAATTAGAGAAAAACCTTTAAAGAAATGTCTCTATATTGAGTTGTAAAGAGTTCTTAAACCAAAAACCTTGCACCCAGTGTAGCTAAAGTGCATATGTATTGCAGAGGGGCAAGGCTAGAGATAAGTGAACTAATCTGTTGGTTTCCACATCTGCCCCGGATCTGGCTGATACACAGTCAGATGGTGTCTGTCGCAAATTGCAGGCAATATGTTAGAAGATCTGCAGGTTTTCTTGCCAGCTTCTTCAGGGCTGAAATGAATTAAATGTTTTATACACAGCTAGCAAGACTTTGACTTTTGATAGCAGCCCCTTATAAACACCTGTATATGGGCTGGGGAAAGAAGACCAGCAACATCAACCAATAAAAATCTGCTGCATTGCAGAGTATAGTTTATCCACCAGTCATGACAGTGGAAAGCAGATAGTTGACTTTGTCAGCAAGCTGCTGCTAGTTCTTTGCACAGCCAGCATAAGGTGGTTGATATTGGAGCAGGCTGTATTGGTAAAATGCTGTATAGCCTATGTTCAGATCAAAGTGGGTGCAGGAACTGCTATGCGCAGTCTTGAATTGATACTTGGATCACAAGACTGGTTGAATATAATTATAAATCCTTGGCAGGTAAACAGGTTGCATATATGCATTTCAATAGGTTTTTTTTTCTTTAGCTGGGTGCTTGTAGTTCACCTTTAAACAAAAACAACCTCAGTAATTTCTAGCCACAGGCTAAGTGAATCTTATAGAGATTATAGAATTTGAAGCATGGCACTCAGAGTTGCTCTTTTTTCAATTCCCAAAAGCACTGCAAATAAAGAATCCTAAGCTGCAATTGCAATGTTAATTTTACAAATATACTGTATATGACCAAGCTTTTCCTACAAAATTGAGTTTTTGAATTATCCAAGCAGCATGCCAGAATATCTATTCTCTTCTTGCCAACTTCTTAAAAAAAATTGAGGCTGAACATTATGATGGCCTCCTAATTTTCACCAGGACAGGGTATATATCGACTTACACAGGGGCGGACTGACCATTTGGAAACTCGGGCACTGCCCGAGGGCCCGGAGTCAGTAGGGGGCCCCATGAGATGCCCCTGGTACATTTTTCAAAGGCTTTTTTGAGTTTGGGCAAGGACACAGGGGTCCCATGATCCCCTATTCCCCGGGGGCCTCATGAGTTGTCAGTCAGCCCCTGGACTTACATATCTCCTTTCCCCACTGCATCCTTCAAAAACCATAGGTTATATCGAAGATCTTGTGCTCACCACCACTCCCAAGCTAAAGCTTTGAGGCCCTCATGGTAAATCACCTGTCAGATGCAAGTTATGAAAATGTCAAAGGATTACATGTTCACAGGTTTCTCACAGATACAAGCCAATTTTCCTGGTATGCCAGGCTGGTATCTTTAGTGAGAAAACAAGTTAATTATGAAAAACTGTCAAATAGGATTCAGAGGGTCCAACAAAGAGGCTGCATAATAGATCCTCTTTAATGGAAAGAAACCAAACTGGGATAATGAAAATGTCAGAACAACAGCAAAAGCATGAGACACAGGAATATTACAGGAACTGATAGAGTAGGTCTGTAATAGGTTGAAACCAATGTCTGGCATGAATTGGTAATCAATTGGAGGCATGTGATAGCAAGGAAGTGGGGTGCACCTAGGCAGAACTTGCAAGTACACAGGTAGTTTGAGGTAGGTGCTCTGTAACAGGGGCAGACTGACCATTTGGAAACTCGGGCACTGTCTGAGGGCCCGGGGTCAGTAGGGGGCCCCATGAGATGCCCCTAGTACCTTATTCATAGGCTTTTTTGAGTTTGGGCAAGGACACAGGGGCCCCATGATCCCCTATTGCCCGGGGGCCCCATGAGTTGTCAGTCTGCCCCTGCTCTGTAATCATAACATACTTCCTGCTAGTATGACAATACTTTATATATACAGTACAGTGACAATTGTCCTTCATGATTAGGGAGTGTTGCTGGCAAGATCACCAGGTGATATATAGTCATCAAATCTAAGAATTGGTAAGTTGCAATGTTACATTTTAAGACTTGGGTTTAGATACAGGTTATTGAAAAAAAATAAACCTGCACTGGTCAACAATCAGCCAAATTTGAACATTTTCATTATCTAGGTACAGTAAGGGGAGCAAATACCTGCTCTGTCATGACAACTTATGTGATGAAGCTAGAAACATGCACATCCTCTAGAGAACCCTCTAGAACCTTTTTTTCTAAAAATGCATTACTTGTTGCAGCGAGGCTGCCTCGAAACAATGCATCATCTAAAATATGTTTTAAATAAAGACTGTCACTTAGCTGAACAAACGTTTACAAAACGGGGTGTCACTAGCATCAGGTACCTGGGACAGCTGCCCTGGGAGTTCCCACCAGATTCCTTTGGTCTCCAATACCAAGCATTGCTGACATTCTAAAGCATATCATGAAAAGGGGTGTCACTAGCATCAGGTGCCTGGGACAACTGCCCTGGGTGTTCCCCCCAGATGCCCCTGGTCTCCAACAAGCATTGAGCCACAGTTAGTCTCCCACAGCTGTGCAGAACCTTACTTTACAAAGGAGGCACTTTTCCATGGACCAGCAGCAAGAGGGACTTTACTCCACTGTTCAGCAGTAAAGGGGGCACTTACTAGCAGCAGGAGGGCATTTCTCCACTGACCAGAAGTTAGGAGGCAGTGAGGCACTGTACTAGCCAGCAACAAGAAGGTACTGCTCCACTGAACAGCAGCAAGGGGGGCTATTCTCCATGACCTTCAGAAAGTGGGCACATAACTCTGACCAGAACCAAGTAGGCACAAATCACTGACCAGAAGTAAGGGGGGCATTTCTCTGCTGACCAGAAGTAAGGGGGCACACACACACGACCAGCAGTAAGGGGCACTCACCGCTGACCAGTAATAGAGGGGAAAAAAAATACCAACCCACACTCTAAAGAGTGGTCAGTAAAACTGTCCAGCCTGTAAAAGAAAACTGTTCATTTACCTTTCCAGCTGCCTGTACCTCCGATCTTGTTAACTATTGCCAAAGACTCTTCTGCATTAAAAACACTGGTGATTCAGATGCCTGATGAGTGTTTGATGCAGAAAACTCTTAAGGCAAGTCTTGTCACTTTTCTTTTTCAGATTCACCTTTGAGAATTTTTTCAGAGGTGACAGGCCCACTTTAAGAGGGAATGCACAACACTGATCACCTACACTTAAGGGGGCACAGACACACACACTGACCACCAACATTTATGGGGACACTCCTTACTCACCACCAACAGGTGGCCTTTTCTCCTGACAACTTTACTCTGAAAGCTGTGCCATGCATTACATAGCTCTGACCCCTGCCCTCTAATTGCTGCACTGTATATGCTATGGTGTGCATCAAATAGTCATGACTGCTGCACTCTACACAACATATTATTGCCTGATGTGCTGTATATATTATGTTTAAGTCCTGAACACACAGTTCATTGTCTCAACAGTTGCTGGTTTTAATTAAGTTCTTTTTTAACGGTAGGTTCAGAGAAAGTGTTAGATTTTTGTGTGCAGAAATACATATGAAATTGGAGAATTTAATTTTGGAATAATGATTCACTGAACTGGGAGTTTAATTACTGTGCCACAAGTGACAGTGTCCCAGACACATTTAAAGACTAACAGGGGGACTGGCATGTGCCTGAAGTATATATAGTGAATAGGCACAGGTTCTGTATAATCATTCCCCTTTAGGTTAGTCCTGCGGTTAGGTTCAACTGCCCACTATTCACAATGCACACTGCATAACTACTTTCTCTGTTGTGCCCCTTGGTGCCGTGGGTCTTTCTAACAACACCGCTGTATACAATATTTCCTCTTTGCCATCTGCTTCTACCATGTTATATTAAAATGTTTGTCACTGCCAGACTGAAATGACTACTTAAACTACATAATAGAAAATGGGGAATCAAAACAGGTAAATCTTTTCGATCTACAAAATTTCCCTGGATGTAAATTCTAAAACATATTCCTCAACAGCTTAATCTTTACAAGACTGCCATTTAATGAATAGTATTTTCTACAAAAACTGAGATTTTTCTTTCAAGACTGATTCAACATAACAATGCAGTCTGAAACCACAGCATAGAACATTGTATGATTTGTACTGACCAAAGCTAATGCTACCATCTAATGCAGATTGTTCATTTCAAAGGCCTTAGCCGTTCTAAAAGTATATGAAGTATTTTTAACTTCTATAAAGTATAAAATTAATAGAGCACCTCCACTTAAAACCAATTTTTCAGCTGTGCGTATACATCATATTACATAGATCTACATCTATATTAGTGAGGACTTCCAATATCGACTTGCCTCCCTGTTCTTACCCACATAAAGAAAGTGTTACTCTCTGACAGCTATATTTGCCAGTTAATTGTTTAGTATATAGCTCAGTTAATCCATCCTGACACCATGAGTTGGCTTTGTAATAGTTGCATTGCTTGGGCAGAACTTCAAATTCTGGTAGGAACATCTTGCCAGTGAAGAGATATCATCATACAAGTTAATTTGCCAGCAACCACCCAATATAAAATATGAATTTTGACTGTAATTTTACTGATTGAGTCTGAAGTGTGGTTCTGGAAAGCTTACAGATTACATAGTTTGTGCTATGGTGTTGAGGGGGAGGTAATTACAAACCTTGAAATGGTTTAAGACTTGTGAAAACTGTGATGGCATTTTAAAATGTAAGGTCTGCAGCTCATCTCTTGACTTGGGTTGTGGCATGGCATCCCACCCCTAAGATGAGGGATTACTGAGAACTTTGGAGGAATTCTTACCGGGATAAGCCGCGAGAGCAGGAACATGAAAACCATCAAACATGAAAACCACTTTATCAAAAGCATCATATCCTGTACAAGCCCCTCTAAAGGGCTTATAGGATCCGGATTACAACTCTTTCAGGGGGATGAATGGGGACCCCCGCCTGAGAGACAAGGGAAGGACCTCACTCTTTTGCTGATGAAATGAGGATTAAAAAACACCAATCTTTTTCAAACTGAATAATAGGCAAAGACTTACAGAAAAAAAAGGTATTGAGCTTGGAAAAAAGGCTACAGAAAAGTGAAAGGACCACAAAAAACAAAACATGTAACTATAAAAGAGAGATCAAGCCTTGTCACAATGTACAGATCTACACCTGATAAAAACTAGACAAGATAAAAAAAATTATCACTGTTTATGTTGTGTATGTGAATTTATGTTGTGTTCTATGAAATTAAGCTTCCATTGTTTAATAAAAAAAAAAAAGAACAGTATATTTTAATTGTAATGATTTGTCATATGGATTTCCAAACATTGTGCCATATTTCAACAAAAGTGCTCATTTTTAGGTTTGCACACAAGTGTCTTAACTGTATAATTGAGCTATATGGGCAATTTTTAGTCACCTAAAATGTTACCTGGAAATGTGTGTGCCCAGCAAACCCTGTTTGATGTATCAGGCCAAATAAAGTCATTGGAGATTAGTTACAATAGTGCCATGTTGCTGGACTTAGTGCTGCATGTCTGTATAAGAAATGTGAAACTGTTAATTATACTTGCATATGTGCACACTCAGGTAACAATGCTTATTGCAAAAAATCTTTTTGCCTTCACAAACTGCCCCAGATAGCTCAGCTTTTAAACATAGAAACTAAAAACAGTCAAAGTTTTGGCATAAAATTAAATTTAACCATAATTGAAATGCACCAATCTTTTGCAAAAAGTCAAAGCAGTTATTTTGTGGCCTGAGTCCCAGAAGTTATTAACATTGTTACATGCTACAAAGGTGCCTCTATAACACAGGTGTCAAACACAAGGCCCGTGGGCCTAATCTGGCCCTCCAGGCCATTTCGTGTGGCCCTTGCACCTCTCCTGCAGGTACCCCCTTGTCTCTGCCCCCACCTTGTCTCGTCTCAGCAGTCAGCAGCAGAGAGAATAGAACTCCTTTTACCAAATCCTGCACCTCAGTACAGCTGCAGCACCCCCTCATCTCTGCCTGTCCTGGTCTCAGCATTCAGACTCTGGTAACTGTCTCCATTCCTCCTCTGGTCCTCCTCCAGACCCTGCACTTTCTGCTTTCCACCTCTGCACGGTGTTAGGGAGGGTGTGGGATTCTTGACATCTGATGTAATGGGGGGTGGGGTTCTCTAGACATCTAGTCTTATATATACAACTGGTCCTTTGAGGGAAACCATAATGCCTATATGGCCCACGATGAAATGGCGTTTGACACCCCTGCTCTATACCATGTTACTCTGGTTAGATTTTTGATTACAGCACCTTTAGAGTCAGGTTAGATTAGAATCGCATATTTGATCTTCCTTGCTGGACAATATTTGTTCTGTGCTTGTTGACAAAATCTTAAACTCTGAATTGACCAGAAGACTCCTCCATTTTTTTCTTGAATCTGTTTTACTCTGGAATTATGCACTCTAAAAGAAACACTTAGGGCAACCATATAAAAACAGACATGCATCCCCCCCATTTCAATTTCTTAATGGGAAACGTCATGCTTCACATATTTACCAAGCTCACTGAACATTCACTTTGCCAAGTCAACAGCCTTTGCTAGTTTAACACTTAAACCTCATAAAATCCTTACACTCCCTGAAACTGAAGCAAAACTTGAGCTTTGGCTTCCTCACATTATAAGTGAATACTTGAATGGCAAACAGAACCTTTTCATAACACTATCTGCAATTCAAAATACTGCACTATAAAATCTTATGGCTGAACGTTACAAGCTTCTCTCTTGTGAAAAGGCATCTAGTAGCTGAAAGTGGAGTGCTAATCAAGAGTCCGGCAGTCCATTAGTATTTCAGAGTTGACATATACAATGGAAAAGCTGCAGGTGATATGTCTAAGAATAAGGTATTTATATAATCAATGCCTGATGCTTTTAAAGATAGATTACATACTTAAATATTAGAAAACAAAACAAAAAAAAAACACCATTTTACTGCAATAGTGTAAAAAGGTACAAAAAAAAAGTAAAAGTCAAAACTGTCATAAAGAATAGTTGTGATCTCACCTGAATCACCCTCATATTGAGTCCTGTTTCTTGGGCTAATTGCTCACGAATGTGCCTTGTGGGTTTGGGTGTAGCTGCAAAAGCTGCCTTAAGGGTCTCTAGTTGCTTTGCTTTTATGGTGGTCCTTGGTCCTCTTCTTTTGGTACCAGAGTTCTGCTCCTCGTTCTCATTATTGGTGGTTTCTTTATCTGAAGATGTAGAGTGATCTGTCTCTTTACTTTCATCTTGTACGGGGTCTTGAACGTCTGGAGACAAACTTCTGTCTGTACAAGAAGAAACTAAGAAAAACAAAGCAGAAGGGTTTTAAGAATTGTGTGTATAGCAGAAAAATCCAAATTGCACATAAATAGCTATGCATGTATAATACAGTCCACAAACTTCAGTACTTATTTTTACAGTGAAATGCGATCATTGAATACAATATTACTTTTTGTGCTCCTAAGTGTGAGATAAGAGCTATATTTAACAACATGATGCAAAGTACAATGATCTACAGTAAACCCCAGCAGTCAGACAGTCTTCAGTAAAAAATAATAGTTCCCATTGCTGTGTACAACTGCAGTTCACCTTCTTAAACATACAAAGGCAACATTTACTATTAGACTCATTACACCAATGCATTTGGGGACCTTATTTCATAACAGCCTGTTCTCGGGAACCCACGTATTCTACTTGCATCACCTTTTGGATTATACACCATCTGATAGGACTTAAAAGTCCCCATTTTTTTTTCAAAAGGGTGGGGATAGGAGGGATATTCTCTTCAATGAGTAGCCTATTAAATCTTTGACAATGTGTGTTGTGTGCCTGCTCCAGTCTCTTGACTGGCTATTGTGGCTGTCATGTAAGAGTTGGGGGTGGTTGCATAGGACAAACACATACCAATGACATTAAATGCCTTGCACCATTTCAGAAAAATTAAAATTGCTGTGTTAAAATCACCTCCACTTTTTGATTAACAAATGAATTTTACTAAAGGTCAGATGCTGTAAATGCCCTTTAAATGTTTGGGAGGAAGAAGGGTAGCATGAGATACCTGAAAATTAATTAGGTCCTATGAAATAATAAGCAGATTGCAGGCAAAATAAGTCAGATAAATGTGGGAAATGACTAAAATGATATTAAACTCATTAGAATCATAAATTAACCAAACTTAATAAAATGGATATATATGTGCTGAAGATTATTTGATTCCTATTCTCGGAATGTGCACTAGTTCTTCACATTTAAATAGATAAAAGATCATTCCCAAAGGTGGATACATCAGAACCCTCCACAACTACTATTTATAAGGATTCATTGTACCTTTGCAGCAAATTCACTCCAATATTACAATGATGCATTATAAATTCACTGCATATTTATTGGCTTAAACATTTAGCAATGTCTCAACTGTCCTCTTGCCCACAAAATCCTAAAATCTTGCAATGTTTGTAGGGAAATGCTACAAACAGTCTTGAGACCCAGACAAGAGAATGTCATCTGAACATGCATATAGAAAATGATCAGACACAGCAAGTTCATCAAGGAAAGAACAATAATTGCCTGAAAAAAATTAAACCTCAAAATGCTTTCATATTCTTAGGCCACCTCCATATAATTTGCAGAAGGTATAAAAAAGGAAACATTCTGCACACAGAAAGCAAAGTTTGCAGAACCTAAGGGACAAGTAACTGCAAAAAATGAAATCCATAAAACCAAAACAGTGTCCAGCTTCTACAACATGCCAAAGGTAAAGAGAAATACATACATTAGCAAAATCAAATCTAGTAAGTTGAAAGCAATAAAAAAAGGTCTCTGTACCAGAACATACACAGAAACAACAACTAGAAGAAATGCAGATTTAACTACCGAACAGACTGTAGATAAATTTAACAATTAAGACATGTTCGTTCCTGATTTATACGTGGCTAGGCTCTAGAGGATTTCATAGGCCATCACAGACAAACGTGAAGGAGAAGTGTAATGTTCTACAGACCACAGATTTTAAACTATTTTTGTAACTTACATTTTTAAAGTTTGGTCCCCCATATTTGTCATTATATTACCTGTAGGGTTTTAGATTATCCCCTAGGGGGAGCCCTGTATTTTATTCAACCTCCTATAGCAGTGATGGCGAACCCGTGGCAGGCGTGCCACAGCCGGCACGCCGAGCCTTATCTGTGGGCAAGCCAGGAGAATCCAGCGGCGCGCTGTCTTCCCGGCTGTAGTGTGCGTGACAGCCGGGTCCCAAGTGCGCATGCACAAGAAGCAGTGCTCTTTGTGAATGGTAAGGCGGTACCTGGGACACATGACAGATCCCAGAAGCCGCCGGACCAATCACAAAGCGCAGCGCTTCTCGCGCATGCGCACTGGGCATCCGGCTGTCCGCCCACACTACAGAAGCCGGGAAGACAACGCGCGGCTGGATAAAGGAACAGGTAAGATAAAAAAAAAAACTCTGCGGAAGTAAGAGCGGGTACCTGTCAAATTCAGGTACCCGCTCCCCCTCCCTCCCCAAAGGTCAGCAGTCATCCCTGTGCTGTCCGCAGTCTCTGGTCATCCCTGTGCTGTCCGCAGTCTCTGGTCATCCCTGTGCTGTCCGCAGTCTCTGGTCATCTCCTGTACTGTGTCCGCAGTCTCTGGTCATCCCTGTACTGTGTCCGCAGTCTCTGGTCATCTCCTGTACTGTGTCCGCAGTCTCTGGTCATCTCCTGTACTGTGTCCGCAGTCTCTGGTCATCCCTGTACTGTGTCCGCAGTCTCTGGTCATCTCCTGTACTGTCCGCAGTCTCTGGTCATCCCTGTACTGTGTCCGCAGTCTCTGGTCATCTCCTGTACTGTGTCCGCAGTCTCTGGTCATCCCTGTACTGTGTCCGCAGTCTCTGGTCATCTCCTGTACTGTGTCCGCAGTCTCTGGTCATCCCTGTACTGTGTCTGCAGTCTCTGGTCATCCCTGTACTGTGTCTGCAGTCTCTGGTCATCCCTGTACTGTGTCTGCAGTCTCTGGTCATCTCCTGTACTTTCCGCAGTCTCTTGTCATCCCTGTACTGTCTGCAGTCACTGGTCATCCCTGTACTGTGTCCGCAGTCTCTGGTCATCTCCTGTACTGTGTCCGCAGTCTCTGGTCATTCCTGTACTGTGTCCGCAGTCTCTGGTCATCCCTGTACTGTCCGCAGTCTCTGGTCATCCCTGTACTGTGTCCGCAGTCTCTGGTCATCCCTGTACTGTCCGCAGTCTCTGGTCATCCCCTGTACTGTCCGCAGTCTCTGGTCATCTTCTGTACTGTTCGCAGTCTCTGGTCATCTCCTGTACTGTGTCCACAGTCTCTGGTCATCTCCTGTACTGTGTCCGCAGTCTCTGGTCATCTCCTGTACTGTCCGCAGTCTCTGGTCATCTCCTGTACTGTGTCCACAGTCTCTGGTCATCCCTGTACTGTGTCCGCAGTCTCTGGTCATCCCTGTACTGTGTCCGCAGTCTCTGGTCATCTCCTGTACTGTGTCCGCAGTCTCTGGTCATCCCTGTACTGTGTCCGCAGTCTCTGGTCATCCCTGTACTGTGTCCGCAGTCTCTGGTAATCCCTGTACTGTCCGCAGTCTCTGGTCATCCCTGTACTGTCCGCAGTCTCTGGTCATCCCTGTACTGTGTCCGCAGTCTCTGGTCATCCCTGTACTGTGTCCGCAGTCTCTGGTCATCCCTGTACTGTGTCCGCAGTCTCTGGTCATCTCCTGTACTGTGTCCGCAGTCTCTGGTCATCCCTGTACTGTGTCTGCAGTCTCTGGTCATCCCTGTACTGTGTCTGCAGTCTCTGGTCATCCCTGTACTGTGTCTGCAGTCTCTGGTCATCTCCTGTACTTTCCGCAGTCTCTGGTCATCCCTGTACTGTCTGCAGTCACTGGTCATCCCTGTACTGTGTCCGCAGTCTCGGGTCATCTCCTGTACTGTGTCCGCAGTCTCTGGTCATCCCTGTACTGTCCGCAGTCTCTGGTCATCCCTGTACTGTGTCCGCAGTCTCTGGTCATCCCTGTACTGTCCGCAGTCTCTGGTCATCCCCTGTACTGTCCGCAGTCTCTGGTCATCTTCTGTACTGTTCGCAGTCTCTGGTCATCTCCTGTACTGTGTCCGCAGTCTCTGGTCATCTCCTGTACTGTGTCCGCAGTCTCTGGTCATCTCCTGTACTGTCCGCAGTCTCTGGTCATCTCCTGTACTGTGTCCACAGTCTCTGGTCATCCCTGTACTGTGTCCGCAGTCTCTGGTCATCCCTGTACTGTGTCCGCAGTCTCTGGTCATCTCCTGTACTGTGTCCGCAGTCTCTGGTCATCCCTGTACTGTGTCCGCAGTCTCTGGTCATCCCTGTACTGTGTCCGCAGTCTCTGGTCATCCCTGTACTGTCCGCAGTCTCTGGTCATCCCTGTACTGTCCGCAGTCTCTGGTCATCCCTGTACTGTGTCCGCAGTCTCTGGTCATCCCTGTACTGTGTCCGCAGTCTCTGGTCATCCCTGTACTGTGTCCGCAGTCTCTGGTCATCCCTGTACTGTCCGCAGTCTCTGGTCATCCCTGTACTGTCCGCTGTCTCTGGTCATCCCTGTACTGTCCGCAGTCTCTGGTCATCCCTGTACTGTGTCCGCAGTCTCTGGTCATCCCTGTACTGTGTCGGCAGTCTCTGGTCACCCCTGTACTGTGTCCGCAGTCTCTGGTCATCCCTGTACTGTGTCCGCAGTCTCTGGTCATCCCTGTACTGTGTCCGCAGTCTCTGGTCATCCCTGTACTGTCCGCAGTCTCTGGTCATCCCTGTACTGTTAATTAGTTTGCACTACTGTACGAGTTGTTTTTTCTAAACCAAAAGCTCGATATTCAGGTTTCATTGCAGTGTTGGCACTTTGAAAGAAATAAGTTGGTTTTGGGTTGCAGTTTGGGCACTCGGGCTCAAAAAGGTTCGCCATCACTGTCCTATAGGATACCATATCAGTCACATAAGTGCATTGTTTTCAGTGGGTCATCTCACAAAACAAAGCATAAGATATATTATAGCACTGCAAACCATGAAGCAGTAAGTGTAAAAGTTATTAGTGATAATGACTTCTTTAGTTTACACATATAATTACACTCTACACATGAAGCCAAGATATTTAAACATTAAAGCGATACTAAACGTTATTTTTTTTTCTGTAAAATAACAAACATGTTTATACTAACCTGCTCTGTGCAGTGGTTTTGCACAGAGCATCCTGGATCCTCCTATTCTTAGGCCCCCCGCAGGCTGCCCTGACTCTTTCTGTTGGGTGCCTCCAGAGCAAGCAGCTTGCTATGGGGGCACCTGCTTCTCCGTGGTCCATTCATATAAGGAGCCGTGGTGTGGCCTCACCCCCTGTCTCTCCTCATTGGCTGACTGGCTGTGATTGACAGCAGCTGTATCAGCCAATGAGGAGGCACAGACCCGGGACAACCGAGGCCATTGTGCACATAGCTGGATCTTGATGGGGTTCAGGTAAGTATTGAGGGGGCTTTGGGCACTGCAGCACACATGCTTTTACCATCTTGCATAGAATACATGAAGGTAAAAGAAAAAAGTCTTTACAATCACTTTAATACACAATAATGATGTTATTTAAATTCACAATTATTTCTCTTTCACAGAAGTAAGGCTGGCCATAGACAGCTTGGATGATTCCGGTTCAGCAGGAATTCCTGCTCATCTGGACAAAATTGGAACTATGAGTGGCTCTTTAGGCACCACCCACCTCAACAAAAGTGGATTTAAAGATCAAACTAAGCTATGTAGAAAAGTTGTCAGAACAGTCACTGCATCCCATTAGATGCAGCCACTCTTGGGCACTGTCCTTGTAATCAGGCAGCGGCAGGGGCCATGGCAGCCTGAATACAGTAGCTGGAAGTGGAGATTCCTGTAGGGGAATCAACAGATGTGTATGGCCATTATAAGTAAAAACCTTTAGAGCTTTAAGATGCAGGAGTTGTAGGCTCAGTTACTTTACACCAGCTTCTCAACCTTTTCAGCACAGAACCACGCTTGAAATACTTTCTGGGCTCAGGGAACCCAAGCTAAAAAGGATGATTTCTACAACTCATGATACATTAGTGTGATGTTCAGTGGGAAGAATGCTTCTTACACTTGTGGTCATTGGGTAGACTTACCCCCTTACAGATAGCTAAAAATATCAATGGTGACAGTGGGAACTTCTCTGAAAGGCAGAAATTGCCAATTGCTCTAGAAACCATTAGCAACCTCTGGAGGAACCCTAGAGTTCCATGGCACCCTGGTTGAGAAACCCTGCTTTACACACGTCATGGGTTCCTACAACTTAACAATGCAATTGAGCAACATTTTACATGAAGGAGGTACAATCCAAACTGAACTAAAACAATTCTTCACCTACTTAGGGTGGTAGCACCAAACTGGCAGTACTCTCTAAATTAACAGGCGTCACTACTATCTACTTTTAATACAACCTGGGGATAATGCAACTATATTTCAGACTCAAATACGCTAGTAAAGTGCTTGGTAAACAATATAGATCTATTGGAGAAACTGAAGACCTCCACATAATGGCAGATAACTGGACCAAGCAGGTGCATGATTAATGACAACATAGCACTCCTGTATCATGGCTCCTATGGTAATCATTCCTGCTAGTAAACACTATACTCACTTGAACTTTGCACACTGGCAACAATATCTTTCTAGTAAACTTGTTACCGCAGTAGTGCGTAAGGTCTCATCAAGATGGGCATCTGCAGGTCCTTTGGGTTCTTCTGTTTAATTCATCTCAACAGTTTAAGGTTTAAAAATAATAAACATACTATAAATAAAGCCATGAAAACAACCAACAACTATAGGACTAGGATGAGGTACAAGTCTGATTTTGGCATTATGCAATCAATACGGTAAGTTTCATGATCCTGTAGGTGCATTTTAAACTGAAGTAAGAGGAAAGTCTGTCCTGCAAACAGCATGGAGGACATATTACTCTGCATTACCCTGTCATATACATTGTAAACTATTGTGTAAGTACATGATTACTTATTGGTCAACATCAGGTTGCAAGGGTATTTTGTCAAATCTTATGTAAAATGAGAGAATCAGTGTTTATGGACTTGTCTAACATACAAAGAGCATCAGTGATATATAGACCTTAGCTATCAGTCAGGAATAGGATTTCAGCAGCTGAATTCTGACTGGATGCTATGGAATGGTGTAGAGTGCTACTCCCCATAGTTACATAGTTTAATTGCAACATGTCCATAGAGTTCAACCAAAAAAATGACGTAAACCTACAACCTTAGAATCCTAGCTCAACCATTTTTATTCTTTTTATATTTGGCAGCTTCTGATATAAATTCAGCACATATGGTATACACTCCTTTAACTATGAACAAGTGATAACAGACATTGGGGTTGATTTACTAATTTGGCTGTTCACTTGGCAAGGAAAGTTGCATCAGAGCTCAGTGAATGAAGTGGAGCTTTGCTAACTTCCATCATCAATCATGTGCAAACAAAAATGCTGTTTTTCCAGTACATATGATTGGGTATTCATTGCAAAGTGAAACCTTATTCACTACGCTTTGGGGAACATTCCCTTGCAATGTGCAACTCTCTCTTGCAAAGTGAACAGCTTATCTGCATTTAGTAAAATTAACCCCATTGATTTTCACAATGGTGTATAGGAAAGAGACCATAGATTTCTATTCTTGTTAGCATAACTGTTCATTTAATATCGATTTAACAAAGATATCACCACAATGTGACATTCTAGTGCAAAGCCAAACACATGAACAGATTCAAGACAGTCTTGTATGTATGGTAACACAGTAAACTTTTTGCCATTTTCTCTATAGTAACCGCTACCATACAACAATGTTTTCCAATGTTTGCAGGTCATAAAAAGCAATAAATAGTCAAAATTAAGCTAAGATGGGAACACAGGCCAAATGAAATGAAAAGCAACATTCTGTAGTGCAGGGGATGTAGCTGACCATCAATGACGAATGCGCTTCAGCTAAAAAACTACTGATTGAAAACATTCACATTTTTGTTAATATGTTTTAGTACATTTTAAAATAGTAATTATGAGCTTTATGTATCATCCATTTTTTTTATCATGATACATTCTGATGGCAGCAATATGAGTTTTGTTTAGTATCCACAGTACAGACTTTGTAGACTAGCTTATTTCTAAGAAATTCAAAGTATTAGTGACTTTATAAATATGAAGGCCACTTAATTCAATAACTCCAAACTTTATCCTAAATCCATTTTTAACTATAATAAATCTTTGTCAATCGACTTTTACATAAAGAATCACAAAGTTCAATAATGTAGCTCACATGCAGTAAATTCAGTACAAACCTGTAGTAAGTGAAAAAAAAAAGTGATATTCTAAAAAAATTGTTCTACAACAAACAATACAATTCACACCTAAAACTAAATGGTAATTTAACACACACTATGGAATGTGATCTGTTGGATCTGAATGTAATCACGTAGAATCATACATAGGACAAATTGCAATGCAACAGAAGCTCAGAACAGAGATATAAAATTAAACTGTTCATCTGTAGAGATTTTATGTTTCTATCCAAAAATTTGTCAGTACAATATATAACCCAGTGGGCGTCTTGATAGCAGTTTTGTACAATTCCCCCCCCCCCCCCACAATTCAATTTTCAAGTACAAAGTACAGATTTATCTGCTTCTTGATTTTAAATAAAGTATTTTGCAACTGTTATTTTTAGTAATTTATATTGCTCTTGATATCTATTGTTTGTATTCAAATTCAACAATACTGGTTAGTAGATGAGGTGGAAGACAGGTAGATAGGTGTGGGTTCCCACAGCTTGCTACCAATAGATTTGGGTTCAATCATCTTGGCTCCCAAATGAGTACATGCAAGTTAAGGGGTTCCTTTAGCATTAGGGCTAATGTTAAGCATTAGGTTAGAGTTAGGCTCACAGTTCGGAGTGTATGGGTTCAAGATAACTGTCAAGATTTAATTTAGGGCTTTAGGGAGAGGGATCAGTTTTAGGTTAGGTTACATGTTAAAAAGCGACTATGAATGTACACAGAAAAGGAGGTATAAAAAGATATAAATTGGAACAGCCAGCAAAATGAACCTACAAATTTGCCATTGCAGACAGGAGAGGTTCAAATAAAGAACTTGGATAATGTTAAAGATCAGGTACATATGGGGGAAACACATCAATCCTAACATACACGGTACTACATTCTGAGAACTATAACCAGCAGCCTCTCAGCAACAATAATCTACTCATAAACCAGCTTAAATTTAATGAAGAAGTGCAAAGAACAATGGCAATGCTCTAAGTATAGAAACTCCTACAAACCAATCAAAGGGCAGATTTGAGATTTTACCAGTGATTAGGGATTACCACTGTTACCATATTAGCATTGTTCTTTGCACTGATTATGAAGTAATCAAAAAAAGCAATTAAAGATTAAAAACGCAATAGTGTCTAAAATGCCCCAGTTGAATAAGATTATTCGATAAAATTAGATGATTAGGTAAAATTTGACCAGTCATTGGCTGGTAGAATATTAGTTATTGATCTAGGCTGCCGTTAACGGTCACACATTTATGGTGTGAAACATGCCAGTGGTTAACGGTTAATACATATATGATCAGGTACTGAAAGGAAAGGAGCACTTAAAAGAAATTCAATCACTGTATACCTATAATAAATGGTAATTTAAGGCTCATTCATTAAAGTAGCACAAAGTGCAGTGACCCATAGCAACCAAGCAAGTTTGCAGCAGATCAGTAAAAGTACCATTGTGATTGTTGATACATGCTTCAGTATGTTGTACATGTTTACTGTAGTTTGCACTACTTTATTAAACAAGACAGATGTTTCTTCATTTTTTACAGCAAAATGGTCTTAACTCAAAAAAAAAAGTACATACATCTCTCTGTATAGTTGATGTTTAGGAAAACAGCGCTTAATGCTAACAGGCTTACACAATCACCTTTGAAAATATGTAACAATAGTTCATATATAAAAAAAATTAGTAGCCGCTTGAAAAACCAACCATTGAAAAATGTGGTTGTATTAATAATAAAGGCAAAGAATAATAAAACAAAAACACACACGTGTGACCTTGGGAGCCTTTATACATCTTTCTTAGAACAGACTCCTTGTATGATAGATCAATGCACAATGCATAAAAGCTGCACAGAGACAGACTAACGGAAGTGTTATGCAGTGTGTGTAGTAGAAACAGTGGGGGGGATTTAAAGGGTTGTGCAGGGTCTGTTTGTGCAAATTATGTGCAGTTTGTCTAATTATATACAAATACAATGGAAAATGAAGCATATATGAGAGATAAAAATTGTGAATGGCAAACTGTAAATTTATCGCATTGTGATAAAAGCCATATACAGTGGCTTTAGTGTGGGCAAGTCATTACTAAAGCCAAATTTGGATTTTGCAGTTTCTGAATTGTTTACATTTACCACAAAATATGCAACACAAAATTAGTTTTTTTGTGGGAATATTAAATAGCTCATTTTTAGCCTTCATACTCCCACAATTGTACTAGCTGTACATGTTTGCATATTGTAAATGAAATATTGTAAAATGCATTGTATCCCATGGTATTCTTGATTTTTGATCACTAGTGCCTTTGTTATGAAACTAATTTTTCTACACACCATAATTACACTGGCAAAGGTGTGCCATCTTTTAAAGAATAAAAGTCATAAAAGAACTAACTATTGGATTGCTTGTTGCTTGGCTGTCATTCCAGCCCACTAGATTTACTGCTTATTGAGCCCTTAACCCAAAACAAGTATGAAGCTGGCAAAGTTGGAACTCCTGCATATTACTCAAGATTAAACGGATAAGTATGACAGCAAGCAGTTTTTGTAATGGCAACAATAATTCCTTTTAAGTCACAATTTGAGAAACATGTTTGGTAGATAAAAATAAAATAAAATTGGGATCATTGACAGCCTACCCATGTGCAACAATACTGTGCAGTGGCCCTTGTGGATATAAGTGATGCATCTAGGCAGCATGAGGATTTAATCATAACAAAATGAGCAGCCATATGGGAACAACGTGCACAAAGAAAAAAGAGGGTAAAGCAGGCCCTTGAAAATCCATATCTACCACCATGGCCATTGCAAATCCAAGTTTGTACCATACCTGTCACCTTCAATGTTGGCATCAGACCATACTTTAGCACATCTGGGTAAAATATCCTTACACCTGGGGCACAGTGCCCTTTCAAAGTGACCTAACACTTGAAATTCAATTTGGTCTAAGATATATGATTAGTGTGTTTATTGGTGATACTTCCTATTCATCACTGAATAGTGAATGAGCCTGACACACGCTCTATACAAGTACTGTGGTGTTTAAGTCTGCTTTTGACATAATCCTGTCACTGGCAGCCCTGTTGGTAGACAATAGCTAAAGTGGACAAAGCACTGCTTCCCCCAAAACCTGCACAGAACTTCAGTAAATGTATCTGTTGTAGAGAACCTGACTGACTATAGACTGTGCTAAAGCACTACAAATAGGTTATATATACACACACACATTCATGAGCCAGGGATTAAAATAAAAAAAAAAACCCACACAAATTTTTAAAAAGGTTCTGTTTTCTGCATGTAGCTAAAAATGAAAATATTCTAAAAATGTAAAATACAACTAAGCATGTTACACAACATCACAGCTGTACAAGTGCTGATATAATATTTCATTCAATATATACAGAATAAATGTAATTCTCAATGTACTGTAATTTTTCTTCTATTCAGGCTGAAAAAGTAGGGAGATTTATAAAACATCAAACATTCACAGGTGGCAAATAAATCAATGTAATTGAAAACACATGTACCAGTTTGGCGAATTGCAGAGTTACTGCTTAGTAAATAAGCCCCTTCTTAGAAAAAAATATTATATATATATATATATATATATACATACACACACTATATATATCTATCTATTTATTTTTTATTTTTTTTTAAAGTTCATGTATTTTATCTTTTAGGAAGTTATTGATCTATCTATCTTGATTGTCTGCTTATCCGCTTATCCATCTAAGCTCATATATATATATATATATATATATATATATATATATATATATATATATACACACATATACACATACATACACATATACACACATACACACATACATTGTTTTACAAAAAACATCATTTAGTACAGGACAGGATTCTCAGAGGCCTGTGTATTAGCCATAATAAGCTATAAATCATTCAACTATGTAAAAAATAAATTTAGCTTGAGCTACTGTGTTCTATAAAAAGTTGTTAGAGAAGGGAAATGTGAATAGGAGCAGAGGGCAGAATTTACAATATTCATATTTATCTGATTAATACTTTTGTATTTTTTTTCTTTAATTCTGACTAATCAAAGAAAATTTGCGCAAACCATACATTATGAACACTTTTTTACATTGTGACTCACATTATATATTGTTATATATTGTTTTCAAGGTTTTAGATTCAACTGCAATGATGTCTCAACTGAGGGACTCAATGCAGCTAACCTGATGTAACACACACACACACACTGCTGAAACATTAGTTGCCAACATAAAGAGTTTAGATGCCATTAAGCTGGCCATACACTAAAAGAATTTTTGTTCAAAAGTTTTATTTTAGGAACATTTGTTCTTTTTCTAGTCAAAATTGGGGTCAAATTGACATTAGGTCTCAACCAGTGATGAGAAAATTCAAAGGAGTAGAATGGAAAAGGTCTTGAATGAACTAATTTCTAACAGTGTATGCAGTTTTCATTCAGGGAATCACATTCATGCCAGAACTGAATATTAAAAGCAACCATCTATGGCCAGCTGTAGGAACAAGTATAAGAGCCATATCAGGTGCCTAGCATTTTCAGAAAGATCAGCATGGCAGCAGCCATATTCCTGTATGAAAGAGTTTAAGTGACTGTCCCCTTTAACCCAACTAGCCATTTAAGGTGAACAGTTATGCTTGCCAGACAAATTCAGCACGATACCATAATGTGTTGTGCTGTGGTCTGCAAGAATCCCATTCAATGAACCTGAGTGGGACCACGTGGGTGGGTAAACATACCAAAAATACAGCATTCAGGACTTTGTCCTAGTGCGAATAAGCCCAGTTATAAACAGATTTTTAAAAGTTCATGTATTTTATCTTTTAGGAAGTTATTGATCTATCTATCTTGACTGTCTGCTTATCCATGTAAGCTCACGTGAGTAGTATAGCTTTTGGAAATAGCAGATGTGATGTAGGAACACACTATAGAACAAAAGAATGACTGCTGAGCCAGTGTTATTAAGAAGCATGTCCGAGATTGTGAGAGAATCGATAGAAAGGAATCAACTCTTAGTCACTTCCCGAAGATTATACCATGGTACTCTTTCAATGTTTAAAAGGAAACTATTCTTTGTGAAGTTATCACATACAATAATACATCACTTAACGATTTCCCTTTGTAGCTTTAAGGGTTATCCTTTTTTTCTCCCCTTTTTATTACATTAAAAAAAAAGAAGATTATACAAGTTGTATTGTCAGTCTTACTCATTTTCAAAACCAGAGAGAAAAATTACTGTAGGTCTTTGGATATGGAACATAACAGAAAGGACTTTCCAGCAAAGGAACTGGTGCAAAGTCCTTAGTGTCCAGAAATTGACTGAAATCTCTATTCATGAGGAAAAGAAGCTCTGTGGGGTGTAAATCTTCCACACATAATTGTTTATGTTCACTCAGCTATGCTGCACCTCCGCTCACTTCATGCCTTAGGAAATGAGGCCCATCAATGCTCCAGTAGAAAACATTCCAGGTATGGATATTTTATACATAGTTACACTGGTCCAGCTTGGACCAAAGTACTGTAACTACAGTATGTATATACACTATACCTGACCCGATGCTCCTGGAAGCTGAAGTCACTGAAATGGACACCACTACTCCAATGATCTCCACTTGCTTACAGGTCCCATGCCAAGAGGCTGACCTCCTGTTTACTGAACAGGTGCCATTCAGAGAATGCTTTGCAGTCCTTGAATAAATGCAAAGCATTCTATTATTGATTGAGGTGGAGAGGTGGGTAATGATATCAAGATAATGATAGCCATTAAACCAACTAGCCAAAAAAGAGGGGTTTTTCAGTAGACTTGATGCCTATTGAAACGCATAGTTATTCTTCAAAAGAAAACTTTGTAGTCAGTCTCTAATAGAAAGTCAAGGGCATTTTGCAAGCATTGGTGGCCTTCAGCTTGCAGCTGTAAACAGTTTATAGAAAAGTAGATTGTTGTGACTGCTTTGAGCATCACTAATATGTGCTTTTAATGGTATCCTAGACAAACAATCATTTAACCCGTGCAGTGCAGGAAGAGCCCCACCACAAAAGTTTCAAAATCCCTCCATATTTCAGCTTTAAGGAAACAGTATGGATGCTGCCACTTTGACCATCTTCAAAAAAGCTAACAGCTTAGCTATCATGTACATTTCTTTGCATCCCTGCTAAGCAAATCACTGAGTTAGAACAAGCATACACCTAGTCAAATACCACCCTCACCCCCTCACCCCCATATTTACTTATTCACAGAGGTGGCAGAACAGCAAAACCACCATTTTCATTACAGGTTGAGGATGGCAGAACAGGTGTTTATCTCATGGCAGGTTCTCTTAAAGAAGTTAATTGAGAATTTATATATAATTCAACCTACAGTAAATGGAAAATAGTGTATTTTAGTGAGCACAGGTTATTCATTCTTAATGCAGTGCCTCACAGTATATTTTATATAGGAGTTACACATTTTAAGCTTGGAATTTTATATTTTTTATTATTGCATCAAATAAACATTTTTTAAATTAGCACTAGAGGGAGCTCTCAGTGGCCCAGTACAATAACTGCCCGTTAACACGTAGGATAAGATATCAGCAACGCATGGAATGGAATGCTTTCAATGAGTAAATTTTTGCCTTGTAAGAATGAACAGGTCAGCACAATCACTAGGTAGTACTGAAAAGCAGCAGGAATAATTGGCACATATACTGATTACATATGGCTGCCACAATGCACATGCAAATATACATAGGTACAAGTTTGTTTGTTTTTTTAAAATGCTCACATTAGTAAGATTTACATTAAGCTGATCTCTTACATGCATATGTACAACACAGAAGAGACTATGGGAAGATTTACTAAAACTGGAGCACTCAATCTGGTGCAGCTGTGCATGGTGTCCAATCAGCTTCTAACTTCAGCTTCTTCAATTAAGCTTTAAGGCTAGGTTCACATATGTGCGGGTGGTGCGGTTGCGGATCCACACGAAAATACGTACAGCCGCACCACACACACAGAGGAATGCGGACCCGCGGGCGGGTGCCATTAGTTCCAATGGCTCGCCGCCCGCACTGGAAAACACAACCGTACTGGGAACCGAGGTTCATGTGCAGGCTGCATTTTCAGAAGTGAAGAGACTTCTTCCCTGCGTGTTATGGGGCACGGGAGTACATTCAAATGAATGGACTCTTGTGCCCACGCAAAACGCGGCCCGCACAGCCGCATATATGTGAACCAGGGGTAAAACCTGGAAACTGATTGCAAAATCTGGTGCAGCTCCACATACAAACCACTCTCCAGTTTTAGTAAATTTCCCCCTTAAATATTCCCTTTAAGGTTATGATTGAGATTGAATATTTTGTAGTCCTACTTTAATAAGTACAGCGTTAAAGTTTCCCAGGAAACCATTTCAAACTATTCATATCACAAAAGCCCAATTTAGGACACCTCTAACTTTATACCAAAATATTGCCAACTATTCCTTGTACAGTGGCCCCAACACTTGATTCAGGTATTCAGATAAGGTTTATACCCTATTCATTTAGTTTTTTGTTGATCTGTTCTTACTCAAAACTACACTCATATTTGAAAAGTACATATTTATCTATTTATTTCAGGTACTTATATAGCGCCGTCAATATACTCAGCGCTTTAAACATATATATTGTACATTGACATCAGTCCCTAACCCTCAAGGGGTGTACAATCTGGGGTCCCTAGCTTACATTCATACATACTAGGGACAATTTAGAAAGGATCCAATTCACCTACCAGCATGTCTTTGGAGTGTGGGAGGAAACCGGAGTACCCGGAGGAAACCCACGCAGGGACATAGGGAGAACATGCCAACTCCAGGCAGGAGGTGCCGTGGAGTACTGCCAGGCGGAAGTGCTAACCATTTAGTCACTGTGCTGCCCATTAGTATATAATGTGCAAGGATTAGTAAGAGAAATTTGAATATAATGCAAAATGCGTCATTTTCTATAATAGCTAAATAAATAAAACAGTTTGATTGAACTTTCAGACAATGCTTTGTTGTATAAGCATAAAAAAAACAAAAAAAAAACACACACTTCTGTGTTCTTCCCACATTTTAAAAAAATAATGAAATGTAGATGCACAAATAACTAAAAAAATGTAAAGCAAAGTTTTGATGTGATAAGCAGAGAAGGCATTATCTAGAAGACAACAGTATTAAAGAGGGAATATTATAGATGGGGCAGAGCGTGTTCTTTGGCTGCTGGAGGCAGCAGCTGAAATGGTACTTAAGTAATTACTCAGGCTAGAGAATACAGTTTCATACCGGTATTAAACAGATATTGTCATTTTAATGACCATAGTCCAGGTGGGTGGAAAACAGTGATTAACCCTGTACAGAATTTAGTTTAAAGGTTTTTAACCCAGTCTTTTCATTTTAATTCAGTTTATGTTTCACAGCATAGAACAAATAGGTTTTTGCTACCTACATTGGTTTAAAAACCACACAGCTTAAACATGGAATGGCTGGGACTAAAGGTTTTCCCCATACCAGTGGTATAATAAAATAAGGGCAATCTGGATGGAAGTCTGGGCCCATAGCCAGAGCTTTCACTTTCTAAATAGTCCAATTATGGCTTTTACAAAATTTGAATGAGGTAGAAGTGGAGGGGGTTGGTGTGTAGTCTAGTGAACCTTGGAACATACTATACGTATATATCATTGCATTAGAACACAGCAATACGTAAAATAAAGATTGTGACTTCATTGGGTAATATTACCCGTACTGTACAAGGACCCATGTCCTGAGAATTAAAAGTGAGGAGTGACCAGAAACAGGTGCATGAATAAGTTCAAACCCCCCTGTATCCAACACAGACACTGGGTGCACAACCAAAGTGCTGCTCCCCTATCAGAATGTAGAGGCAAGGAGCAACAGTTCAGAGGGAGACTCTTTAGTTCCTTCTCAGCTCTGGTCACATAACTGTTGTAGGCAGGGCCAGTGCTTCCACTAGGCAAACTAGGTAGCCGCCTAGGGTGCACTGCCACTTGGGGGCGCCTGGGCACAGCACAGGCCAGCACTCTGTGTGGAAGCTGCCACGTCATGAATGATCTTCCAGCTGAAGGGAAGGGGTGGCAGAGGAAGATGCTTGGTGTCTGGGTCCAGTGTAGCAGCTGAGCTGCCGCTCCTTCCAGTGCTGTGCCTGTGGAAGAAGGTAATGTCTGACTGATGTCTCATGTCTGTGTGTGGGTGACCCGGAATCCATCACATGTGCAATGTGTCAGTGAATGATGACATTACGATCCCACAGCCTGCTCTTCTAGTGTCTGCTGATCTGTGTTGGCGGTGGTGTGGTGTGTCAGATCTGACACTGTGTGGGTTCACTCAGTTGTGTGTGTGTGTGTGTGTGTGTGTGTGTGTGTGGGCTGGGCTGCCACAGCGGTGTACCTCCCCACCATTGCCTGGGGAATTCCAGACTGGGATCTGTCAGAGTGTGGATCCATCATCCTCCACTCACTGCAACTGTCACCCTGCCACTGCCAGCCACAGATACAGTCCATCCGTGACACTGATTTTGTCTTTAATATTGGTGCTGGTGCCATCTTATGGCACTTATTTTTGCAAATTAAAAGAAATTTAGCAGTTTCATGTTTTGTTGACTTAATATTTTCTACTGTTTTTTATTTTATTTTTTTTTGGGTGGGGGGGCACAAGTAGCTGGTTTTGTCCAAGGCACAAAATAGTCTAGCACTGCCCCTGGTTGTAGGAGGACTTCCCCTCATTTCATGGAAGATTAGAAGAGCTGTGTGGTGGGGGTGTAAATATGTATTGGGGGAGCTGTAATGTTTGGGGGAGATCTGTACTGGCAGGAGCTGTACTTGGGGTTGGAGAGGAAAATCTACACTGTGAGAGCTGTATTGTTGGAGGGGAGATCTGTACTGAGGGGAACTATACTGGTAAGGGAGGGGGGGGGTCTACTGGGGCAGGATATCTGTAACTTGGGGGAGAGCTTTACTGGGGAAGAAAACATTTTTTTGTCTGCTAACCTGTGCCTGACACATTCCTGAACTCTGTGTTCAGGTTTTTTTTTTTTTTTTTTTTTTTACACACAGTGAGCAGAGTCAAGTTTTAAAGCCCCTCCCACTGTTAGCTCAGTTTTGCCACTCTCATAATTCACTGCAGTGCAACCTGCCTAATTATTTTCCTCTAGGTGCCCAGGACTGGACACCCCCCAGACAAAGAAAAATATATATTTGGCCCGGTGTAGCTGAATTCCCCAAATAACTGGGGTTTTAGCCCTCTGAAAAAAAGGGTTTGTCCACAAATATGACAAGTGTGGTCAGAGAGTGACATGTTTGCTTTCTTAAGTGGCAAACAATGATTGCACCTTCAGCTGGCTACCTGCCATTAACAGCTTAAGCTCTCTCTAGAACGCAGCCTACACCCAAAGAGACATGACCTTGGTGTTGTGGACAGATAATGTGAACATGAACTATGGTAAATGCACTTCCATACATATGGCCATATAAATCTTCTCTTTATACTAACAGCTTGCTGACACAGATCTTAAAGGAGAAGTGTAGTTTAAAACAAAGTGCATTTATCCTTTGTCCCCCTTTTCTTTTACCTAACCTAATCCACCCTCTACCTCCACAGATGCATACTTACCTTGATGAGGTAAGTCCCACTCGGTTTACATGAATTCTGTAAAGCTGTAGTGCGCAGACTTGGCCTGTCAAGGTTTGCTAACCTGATGTACAGTACATGGGTTGAAATTTAGTTCTTTCAGCAGGGATTGGCTGAATTTTGATCCATTTATGGATGGGGAGGTTGTACAGAAGTTGATCTACCATCGATTTCTGTACAATCACCCTGTTGGATTTTCCCAGCTTGATCAGCACTGAAGGCTTTAGCTGGCAACACTGAGCAGTGTATTCTGGTGGGGGTGGAGGGGAGGATAGGGTAGAGGCTCCCTGCTGTCAAAATAAAAATAGCTCAAAAGGGGAGGATTCCCCCATCCACATCAAATGTGAGGATGAGGGAACCAAGTCTGCATTTTTCTCCCATTCAACTCACTATCTTTGTGTACGTTACAAATGACATATGTAGGCAAGATATCTATTTCATTATTACATATACAGGCTCCGATTCCTCCTGGTCCTCATCTCACCTATAATAAGTCTGATTGAAAGCTCTGTCTGCAATCTCTCATGATATCAAACACTCACTATGCAATCTGGCAACCAGAGTATATGTATCTTTACCTAGAATGTAGGTAGAGCACAAAGAGGTGTTTTGTTAAACCCAGAAAAGGTAATATTTAAAAAAAAAAAATTGTTAAAGCTAACATGTAGCTTACAGCTTTGCCGAAAGTTTGAGGTTTAATGATGGCTCCAGATAACCAGTTATCTACACTTACTGGCCACTTTACTTAGGTACACCTGTTCAATTGCTTGGTAACACAAATTGCTAATCAGCCAATCGCATGGCAGCAACTCAGTGCATTTAGACATCTACATGTGGTAAAGACTTGCTGAAGTTCAAACTGAGAATCAGAATGGGGAAGGAAGGGGATTTAAGTGACTGAACATGGCATGGTTGTTGGTGGCTGACAGGCTGGTCTGAGTATTTTGAAAACTACTGATCTACTTGGATTTTCACACACAACCATCCCTAGGGTTTACATAGAATGGTCCAAAAAAGAGAAAATATCCAGGCAGTGGCAGTTGTGTGGACGAAAATGCCTTATTGATGTCAGAAATCAGAGGAGAATGGGCAGACTGGTTCGAGATGATAGAAACAGTAGCTCATGTCAATATTGACCAAAATCTGAGGAATGTTTCCAACACCTTGTTGAATCCATGCCACGAAGAATTAAGACAGTTATAAAGGCAAAAGGGGGTCCAACCCGGTACTAGCAAGGTGTACCTAAGTGGCTGGTGAGTGTAGATCATGCAGTATACTTTTGTTATCTTCAATGAGCATTATGCCCACCCCTTCCATTTCAGGTGCTCCAAAGAGCTATAAATTGCTAGTGAAACGACTGGCCAAATAGAAAGAAATTTATGGTAAGGCAACAGATATGATTGCAGGATAGTGATTATTGCAGTGACACATTGAGGCCGATTTACTGAAATGTTGAGACTGTTCCCTTTAAAAATTGAAGATTAATTTCAGCTATCCAGTCATATGAAAAACCAAACTCCTGTTTACTTATATGTGCATGATTGGACAATTGAAGTGAATTTTCACTCTGAGTGAACATTAACTCTTTTTCTAAATCAGTTTAATTACAGTATATGCCAATATATTAGCATTAAAAATATATATTTTAAAATAACTGAACCAGGGCAAAAATCTTTACATTTTACAGGCTGTAAAACTCTAAAAACACCATACATGAAATTATGTACATTGATAGCATGTAGGACAATATTCATTGCAAGGTATACCTGTTTAAGACAGGCACTTGTAGGTACAGAAAGCACCCTTACTAATGGGATAAAGATTTTAAAAAGCAAAGTCTGGTATGCAAAGCTGTAACCCACAGCAAACATTCAGAATCTCTTTTCTGCTTTAACTACATTAAAGTGGTGAAAACTAAAAAGAGGTAGGTTGCCATGAGTTACTGTATACCACTATTCTTGACATTAGTTTGTTAAATAAACCCGAAACTACTTACTGCTTAATATATTGTTTAAATAGATTAAGTGCATTAGAGTATAAAACAAATGGTGAGATTAGGGCAAAAAAATATCAAAAATCGGATTGCAGTGAATGCATATAAATTAGAAGGGTGTGGAGTGGGGGGGGGGTAAAGATCATAGACAAGACAGAATACAACTATATAATGGAAAGAACATTTCTGAAGGTAGTTAATCAGCTAACTCCAGTACTGTTGCAGTCTACAATTACAATAAACACATCATGCAGTAATTATGATGTCAGTTTTTTAATGCAGTCACTCTTTTCAAAGGGAAGGGGTTCCCAAACTTTAAACAAATGGTCAGTTAATGGTCTTAGGAGTTTATGGGGCCAGATTGGTCAGTGGGAGTAGAAATGCCACAGCATCAATGGGAATAAATAATGCCTTAGGCTGGTCAGTAGAGGTAAAACATGCCACAGAGTTTGTCAGTAGGAGTAGAAAAATTACCTAGCATCCATGGTCAGTATAGGAGTGGGCCATTGTTTGTGTCAGTGAAAGAAAATTTACTCCACTGGTGTCTATGGGAGGAATAGAGCCATGTCATTGGGTGTCAGTGGGAGGACTAGTGCCCCATAATTAGTATTGGTAAGAGGAATAATGCCTCAATGGTGGTGTCAGTGAAAGGAATTGTGCCCTATCTTTGGTGTCAGAGGGAGGATAAGTGCATATTGTTAGTCTCAGTGGAAGGAATTCTGCCCCAGCATTTATGTCAGTTGCAGGTATTAATGGGGGATTTTATGGCCCATCATTTGGGTCAATGGGAGGAGTTGTGCCCCATCAATGGTATCAGTGAGTGTAAGAGTGCTCCAAGGGCCAGTTAAATGAAAGCAAACGTGATGCAGTTTTGGGACCACTGATATATGGGGATAATATAGAATATGTTTTCCTTAAAAAGCTTGTGATTTCTTGCAATGTTATCTAAGATTATAGGAAATCTTAAATTCTACTTGTTAAACTGGTTGTTAGAGATATATGATTATATACGTACTGTATATGATGTACGATGGCTGTTAGGGATATACAATTGTACATACCATACAAGTGAATATTTAGAAAAGGTCTCAATGTAATTTTAGTAACTAACTTCTACTGCTTCCTCAGCTCCACAACTCCACCACTTCCCCACCCCAAACATTGAATGCACTTTACTATTTAGTGAGACTTCCCTTTATTCACTGTGATAGCAAATAGTAAGGCCACCAAGGAAGCTGGTCACCAGGTACATATCAGAGAGCCCTGTGTTTTGGTGATCATAGAGTGCTCTATAGATTATGATAGCTGATGCACAGGCACTTGAGGGTGTCTAATTACCAGTTTGTTTAAAACTTTTTTACAACTGAATCAAGACTTAAAAAAACCCCACTGAATTATTTTGTAAGACATCAATGCATATTCCATCCCAATTAGACAGCAATTTTCTAAAGTCCTAACAGAAACAAGATATCTGGTTGTTTGGCATGGATTTACTGCACTCTGTAAGTGGTTCCTTTTTACAAGCCTGTCTAAAAAAAATAAATTTATAAAAATTATATGCATTTTCCATTAGTCACCAATGTATTGCTTTCCTACTCTGTCATTTTGCAGTACATTTTACTTTATAAACACTAACAAGCCTTGACCTGGCTGTTCTGGACAGTGCAAAGCGGTCTTTAAAAAAAAAAAAAAGACAAATACACATGCAAGAATTAAATATATATTGCAATGATCAAACTGACAGAATTACAAAAATAATACAATCAAGCCTATGGGGGTAGATGTACTAAAACTGGTGCACTCAGAATCTGGTGTAGCTGTGCATGGTAGACAATCAGCTTTTATCTTCAGCTTGTTCAATTAAGCTTTGACAATAAAACTTGGATGCTAATTGGTTTCTATGAAGAGATGCACCAGATTTTGCACTCCCCTGTTTAGGAAATAACCCCAATACTAAACAGTACATATCAGTTTGCAAGGAACAGGGTTGATCTATTGAAGTTCACTTTAGCACATGTTCACTTTAAAGACCTAGTCAGCTTCACTGAAAATAATCATGTTGATATTACCTTGATCTTTTTATAGTGAACAGGCCACAGTGAAAATGCTTCTAGTACCAGATCAGCTTTATAGTGTATATTCAGACACAAAACAACATTTCATTGAGTTTAAGGGTGAGCTGCCCTATACCAATCCACCCCCTTTCCTTTTAGGTTCTCATTTGCTGATGGCACTGTGCAGGCTAATAAATGGCACATGGGATGTCTTGCAGTGGGTAGGTGTGCAGAGCTGCTGGAGTGATCCTGGCTGCCTAACAAAAGCAGGTGTGTCTGGCACTTGTGGGGATGTTCAGATTATGTTCCACCCACAAGCTGGCATGGTGGAAAGGAAAAGGGGTGTTTGTGTATCTCTGGGCTCTGGCTGAGATGAGCTCATCAGGACCTCTGCTCATATGAAGCTGTACAACCAAGGTGCATATATATGGGGGTATAGAGATTCACAGACAGAGGATGAAAGGACCCCAGAGAATATATTGGCAGTTGGAAGAGACAACTTGATAAATGCTTTAAATAAAACTCAACACTTAACTTAACACATTGATCTTGTACCATACAAACATTACTGGCGATAGCATTAAACCATATATGCGTCTTGATACATACCAGGCAAAGTTTGATTATCCAATTCACACAGGAGGCTTACACTCACATCATCTACTGAGTGATAAAAGGAAAACACAATGACGTCATGCCAACGTCAACCAAAGGAGCAATTGTCCAGCAGAAGACAAGCTGACTCACCTGAGTTGAGGCTGCTCTCCTTCAGGCTGCTGGTGCTGACATAATCCTCTTTGCAGACGAATTTGTTCTCGTCTATGATGTAGAGTTCCTCCCCGGTGGAGAGCTGCTTGTTGCAGACCATACAGGTGAAACAATTCAAATGGAATACTTTGTTCCTGGCTTTCCTCACTAGGTCACTGGGGGAGATTCCTAGGGAGCACCCTGCACACTTTGTACCAAACCTCCTGCAAAGAATACAGAACAGCTGGGGGTCAGCAATGGGAGGACAGCAGGAATCACATGTCATTTCACAGCTGGACATCAAATGCTCCATAGAAAATTAAGTGCTCTGGAATACAGAGTCAGGTGTTCCTCTGATTCCTCTACATGTCATTTATTTATCAGCACAGAAGACATTGCTTGGACTAATCCTTTGAAAATGATCCCCCTATTCATTAGAGTGTATATCAACATAACCTAGTTATTCCCTAATGTGCAGAACAGCATCTCAGTTCTGTAAGAGTGCCTCCCCTTTATTTACTTACGTGCAGATCACCCTATGGCAAGTAGTACTCATTCACCAAGGTGCAGCACAACATAACCCCACCTTGGAGAATGGTTTCCTACCCACTAAGGTGCAGCACAGCATAACTCTTCTTAGAGTGCCAGCCCCCTCCCTCATTCATTAAGGTGCAGCGCAACATAACCCCATCTTGGAGAATGGTTATCTACTCACTAAGGTGCAGAACAACATAACCCCATCTTGGAGAATGGTTCTCTACTCACTAAGGTGCAGCACAACATAACCCCACCTTGGAGAATGGTTTCCTACCCACTAAGGTGCAGCACAGCATAACTCTTCTTAGAGTGCCAGCCCCCTCCCTCATTCATTAAGGTGCAGCGCAACATAACCCCATCTTGGAGAATGGTTATCTACTCACTAAGGTGCAGAACAACATAACCCCATCTTGGAGAATGGTTCTCTACTCACTAAGGTGCAGAACAACATAACCCCATCTTGGAGAATGGTTCTCTACTCACTAAGGTGCAGAACAACATAACCCCATCTTGGAGAATGATTTCCTACTCACTAAGGTGCAGAACAACATAACCCCATCTTGGAGAATGATTTCCTACTCACTAAGGTGCAGAACAACATAACCCCATCTTGGAGAATGGCTCCCTACTCACTAAGGTGCAGCACAGCATAACCGCATCTTGGAGAATGGTTCCCTACTCACTAAGGTGCAGCGCAGCATACCTCTTCTTTAAGTCACCCCCCTCTCCCATTCATTAAGGTGCAGCAAAACATAACTCTTCTTAGAGTGTCCCCCCCCCATTCATTAAGGTGCAGAAAATAACCCCATCTTGGAGAATGGCTCCCTACTCACTAAGGTGCAGCACAACATAACCCCATCTTGGAGAATGGCTCCCTACTCACTAAGGTGCAGCACAGCATAACCGCATCTTGGAGAATGGTTCCCTACTCACTAAGGTGCAGCGCAGCATACCTCTTCTTTAAGTCACCCCCCTCTCCCATTCATTAAGGTGCAGCAAAACATAACTCTTCTTAGAGTGTCCCCCCCCCCCATTCATTAAGGTGCAGAAAATAACCCCATCTTGGAGAATGGCTCCCTACTCACTAAGGTGCAGCACAGCATAACCACATCTTGTAGAATGGTTCCCTACTCACTAAGGTGCAGCGCAGCATAACTCTTCTTTAAGTCACCCCCCTCTCCCATTCATTAAGGTGCAGCACAACATAACTCTTCTTAGAGTGCCCCCCCCCCATTCATTAAGGTGCAGAACATAACCCCATCTTGGAGAATGGTTCCCTACTCACTAAGGTGCAGCACAGCATAACTCTTCTTTGAGTCACCCCCCTCCCCCATTCATTAAGGTGCAGCACAACATAACTCCATCTTGGAGAATGTTTTTTTATTCACTAAGGTACAGCATAACATTACCCCACCTTCTGTGATTGCCCCCCCCCCCCCATTCATGAGGGAGCAGAACAACATTACCCCATATTCTCCAATATGCAGTACGAACTAACTCTAATCTTGAAGGTTGTTTGCTATATCCACCAAAAGTGCAGATCATAGCCCACTCTTATGAGAATGGCTCCCTGTTCACTAAAGTGCAAGAACACTAACCCAGTCTTGGAGAGTTCCCAATCTGTTAACTAAAGTAGAAAGTGGTGCCTCCATTCACTACAATGCAGACCGACATAACCCTGTCGTGGAGAGGGGTCCCCCTAAGATGCAGCACAACATAACCCAATTTCTTTATACTGGGTCCCTATTCAGTAAGGTGTGCAGCACAGCCCCCCCCCCCCCCCCCCACAGATTTCATTAGGGTGCTGCACAGCATAACCCAGTCTTGTGAGAATGGCTCCTTATTCACTAAAGTGCAAGAACACTATAACCCAGTCTTGGAAAGTAGCCCCCTATTAATTAAGGTGCAGATCATAACCCCATCTTGCGAACGTGGCCCCCCTATTCTTTAAGGAGCAGCACAGCATAGCCGATTTATGGGAATGGACTCCCCTATTCCGTAAACTGAAGCGCCACACAACCCGTCTTGGAGTGATCCCCCTATTTATTAAAGCGCTGTAAAACCTATCCCTGTCTTGACTAGAGGTCTCTCATTCACTAACCTGGGAGAGTGGTTACCTATTTACGAAGCTCATACAACCCTATTTGAAGAGTCGTCCCCTATTTTCTAAGCTGCTGCACAGCCTGATCCCCGTCTTGGATAGAGCTTTACCATTCATTAAGGACAGTAGCATAATAACCTGACCTAGTCAGAGGGGTTCCCCTATTTAACCCACAACATAACCCTGTCTGTAACCAAATCAGCTAGAATTACCCAATACAATATAAAATATACATTTCCAACAATAGATTTTCAGCTGCCTGAAAATTCCAAGGCAAACCAAAAATTGACAGTGATGGTTCTGTTTTTATGTCTTCTGTTTTTTTTTTAACCTCTGCTCGATCAAATTAAACAAAGGATTTCATGAAATACATATTTACAATAGGTGAACATATTTAATGAAAGCATTGATACTTTATAAAGGTGATCTGAAATGGCAAAAAAACCCACACACTACCTTTTGGGTAAGACATTCGAGAAAAATATTACACACACACACACACACTATATATATATATATATATATATATATATATATATATATATATATATATATATATGTATATATATATATATATATATATATATATATATATATGTTGTACATGTGTAAATGTAAAATATGTTTACACGCCTAGGGAAGTTTATTAGATTAAAAAAAACACACACACTGAAATGAACAAAAATATTAACAGACAATGATGCCCAAATAGTAACCGGATTAATAATGAACAAATAATTGAATCCAATTCATCTATCGGTTAGAAAGAAAGAATAGCGCACCCTTACAATAATCATTTTGTTTTTTTTGGTTGATAAAAGAGAAAGTATTGGATCTGAACTAAATATTGTTGTACCTATGAACCCATTTAAAAGAAGGGCATATATAAGTTGTACATAGGTTGCGGCTGTTTAAAAAAATTTGATGGACTAGTCCAAATATGAAAAGCCCTTATTTTAAATGTTTTCAGCGCTTAATCTAGTGTTACAACCATTCTTCAATACTCATCACCGAGCCATTTTTAAATTGTATAAATCATGGCTTTGACTCTCGAAGTATTTTAGATTTGTGTTTTTTTAATTTGTATTATATATATTTTAATTGAAAAATGTTGTGTATATATATATATATATATATATATATATATATATATATATATATATATAAAAATGTGTTTTTTTAATTCTTTTCCCATATTGTGGCCATGGTACAGCCCGAAGTCCTGATCACTTGAGGTTGGCTGTGACTTTGATTTAGTGACTGTAATACAGGTCATAAGTCATGGTTGCCTTATCCAGAAAAATAATTAGCTCACCTACACCTTATCAAAAATCATTAAATGCTCCTAAATAGTTTTCACATTAGTTGGGAGGAGACTTTCAGGAAGCAACGAATTAAAAGCACTCATTCATTTCAGGAGAAAAAAAAATCACCGAATTAGACCTTTCTTGATCTAAACCCAAAAGCCGCCTTCTGATCAAACAGTAAAAAGGTGAGCCGAGCCCTTGGTCCAAGGTGACTGGACGATGGAACGGTGAAATACCAACTCTAAACAAATCAGCTATATATTACATTCTATATGATGTAAGCAAAGTCCCGAATTTACTATCCTAGTCCTGAAAAGGGATTTTTTTTAAACCTTGTGCTAGATGGAGATGCCAATTTACTAAAAGAGTTGAGAACATTCGCATAATAAAATTGTGTAAATATTCACTTCCGATATCCGATTACAAAAGAAAAAAATTGTTTTCTTATTCCATCTGCACATAACTGACTGGTTTTACTGAATACCTCAAAAACGTATGGTGTAAAGCTTTTCAACCCCTTATAGTAAATCAGCCCAAGGGAAGTCAGGACATCGCCACTGGCCTGGCCCCCCTCTGGCAGGGTAAGTCATTCTGCATCATAAAGGACCTGGACATTCCAATGATACCAGCCAGGACATTGGAGCCGAATACATTGTTCGCATCGAATTCGTATGCAAAAGTGCAGATCCGGCCAAAGCACAGTGTGCAAAATGTAGCCAGGTAAGAATAAAATAAGGGTAAGAATAAAATATGTATGTATATTATGTATACACACACAAAACAATACAGTACTAGAGCGAATGAGAAAAAAAAGCCCCCCCCCAAAAAATAAAATAAAATAATTTTATATATATATACATACATATGTATATGTGTGTGTATGTATATGTGTGTGTATATATATATATATATATATATATATATATATATATATACACACACACACACACACACATATATTACACATACACCATTTTGTGTTTTTTTTTTACTAATTCACTATAATACTGTATTGTCTTGTCTGTGTATATGCATGTATATATATATATATATATATATATGTATATATATATATATATATATACTTACACACACAGGCAAGACAATACAGTGTTATAGCAAATTGGTAAAAATCCACGAAAAAAAATATGTAATATACACACACATGTTCATGTATATATATATATATATATATATATATATATATATATATATATATATATATATATATATATACAGATACACACACACACACTTTTTGTGGGTTTTTTTTTACCGAACTTGTAAATATAAATAAATACAAATTGATACATACATACACTTTGTGGGGTTTTATTTACTAATTCGCTATAACACTGTATTGTCATGTATATATATATATATATATATATATATATATATATATATAATACACACAGGCAAGACAATACAATATTACAGCGAATTAGTAAATAAAAAATATGTATTTTGTTTTTTAGACACACAGGCAAGATAATACAGTATTATAGCGAATGTATATATATATATATATATATACACATACACACACATATACATATAAACACACACACACCTTGTATGTACACAAGATCAAATATTCGCATCCAATAAAAAGCATTCTGCTGCCCTTGTGTGTGGATTTTCGACACAAGTCATATTATTACATCACAGCCTCCCCTATGATCTAATAATAGAGGTCATATTAGAATATAGAAAGATGGGGGTTCTCTCACCCCAGTGCTGATGCCCCTTTCACCTCCCAATCCTTCATTCAGAGAATCGTACACCTCTAAACAATTGCCAGGTATATAAAAGCAATAAAGAAGTAATTGACCTGTCAGGAACAATTCGTACACCCTGGCACCCATCAGTATGTTGGGTTGGTACCAGATCCAAAGGGAGAGCTTGGCAGCCTGAAGGTAGACCTTGGCACCCTGGCACCGAGCAATGACAATAAGGGCCAATGCGAGGTTCGTACCTGAAGAAGTCAGTCTTGCAGTAGAGTTTGCCTTCCCTGGAGAAGCACTTCTCGGTGAGGTTACATTTGCAGTCACAACATTGGACACATTTGACATGCCAGGCCCGGTCCAGCACATTGAGCAGAAAGCGGTCCAAGATGGGCCTTTCGCAGCCAGCGCAATGGACCATCATGATTCAGCCGGAGCACCTTGATGTCCCCACAGCAGTCCACATATACCCGAAGCGGCGGCCGCAGCACTGTCCCCTGAGCAGTCTCTCGATGGGGTAGGACAACGGGGGGCTTCTCCCCAAAAACAGCAACCTGGGTGCCCGAAGTCAAACGGGTTCCTGACCTTCTCATCCGGTGCGGAGAAAAGTCTTCTAAATGTCACTAATAATAACAATAATAAAAAGAGTAAACAACAACAAGAGGGATGCAGAAGAAACTTCCTGTCTGGATGCAGAGAAATCTCCTAAATGGCACTTTCTCCAACTCCACCTCTATGCCCCATAATCAGCTTTGTGTGCCAGGCTTGGCAATTCGCGCATCCTTATTCAGATTTGGTGACGTCCCCGTGCACGTTTACACGCTGGCAGCCAATCAGCAATCAGTAGCCATAGCTACCAGTTAATTTATATCTCGACTACATTGGCTAGGAAATGGTCCCTGGCACTGAAGAGGGGGGATAGCATAGCCTCTGCTTGGAGATCACACTTGCCATCAAGGAGGAATCTTTTGCGATTTGCCGATCTGTCAATGATTCTTATATAGACTTGTGATGCTGCCAGTCATTGGGGGGGGGGGGGGAGGCAGAGGGATGATCCTGCAACTTGAGCTGAGGGTCAGCCAAGCTCACATTAAAAACACAATGAGGGCTGGGCTTTGCATGTATAAGGGAGCATTGAAACTCATTTGTTTTCAAATACACCCTGAAAACAGAGAGTTGAGTTGAAAATGGGGAACATTTTTTTTTTGTTTTGTTTTCTGGGAAGATGGTAAGCCTAGAGCGTTGGAGGGGGGGACAATAGATCTATAGAAAAGGGGCCACTAAGCATTTCTATTGCAGGGAGACACCTCTGTCTAAAGTATCACCTTTGTCATGTAGAATAGGAGAATTACCACCCCATTCTGGACAACACTACTCCTGTGCCTGCAATCACAGACATTCCTCCAAAAGATTGACCTTCTTCTACCTGTTTAAATATATGGACAGTCATCAAAATGTGTACATATGTATTTTTTATCTCACACATTATTTATATATATATATATATATTTTTTTTTTATTTTATTTTTTTTTTTGTTCCTCCCTTTGATTATTTTTTTTAACTAACTTGTGTGTGTATATTGGTGATTTTAGTTGTATAAAAAAAATAAATAGCGTGTATTGGGCACACAGCCTTTAGAAAATAAGCCTGCTATTTACTCTTCAATCCATTTATAATTTCGCTCCAGTAACCTTCTTCCCTCCCCACCGGTTTTCTACTGACCTGCAGATTTTTGGCCCTAGCATCCATTCTATTGCCTATACCACTGTACAAGGTGCTTTCTCCCTGGCTGGACCCCAGACCTAGTAAGTGGTGTGTGTGTTTGTGTGTGTGCAGCCTGCAGTGTGCTCCATTTATCCAGGACTCCATTAACCCCTCATTGGCCAGCCCCTGTAATCAGGACTGCTATCACTTTAGCCATTAGTGATAAAAGACAACAAAGGCTCCGATGATCATCCTACAAATAACTCTTCAGTTCCACATTATTAATCCCATAGAGTTTGGGGGAGCTGTTTTTTTGCCATGGTTCTAGAAAGTGTTAAGTAATTAAATATTGAAAAGGTGATGCTGGGAGGGCCGTTTGGGTGGAGAAACAGCTTTCTAATTGAGTTCTACATGAGAAGAGTCTATTAATTGTTTGGCTAATGCCAGGTTTATTTACATTGCTGTTTGGGATGGAGAAGGGTCCCTGCAGTGAATTCCCCTCCTACTGTCCTTTTGATTTGTAAAATCTGGATTAGTTAGGAATTCCTGGCCCCCCATCTCCTTTGGACACAGAGAGCCTTGTCTGTAACACTTTCGTTGCTTAGCTAATAGTATTAAAACGAGATGCTATTAAAGTGAGCAGCAAGGACTTCATTTATTGCAAATTCCTTTTTTTTTTTTAAATGACTTGGTCGTTCCAATATCGTTGGTTTGTCACATATCTCCCTGACTGTGGGCCCTTTCTACAGGGTAGATGTAGTTAGAAAATGTACAAGCACTTTTATGCTTGTTTTTGTTATTTTTTTTATAAAGAAAATATGTTTCCATTTACTGTGCAGTATTTAGAAATCGTTTTATCGCGTGGGACTGTACACATTACTACGATTTGTCCTTCTAATCCTCCGATCTCTACAAGCCTTCCTGATCGGAAACATCTGGTCCCAGCAGTAATGTGTGTGTCATTCCAGGCTAACTCGTAATATTTATGCTTAGTCACAAATATCATCTGCATATTTCATCCTGACCTACATCGAGTGTTTTACAAGTGCCTGGGCTCTACCCATTATTTCCCATCTATATAGGATGGGGTGATCTACACAGGGGTATCATTTATATGGGATGGTGCTATATGGTCAGAGGATCTGCAGAGGTAGACCATCATTTATAAAGGATGGTGCTATGCGATCACATGAGCTGCAGGTGTCTATATTCATTTATATAGCATGGGACTATATGCTCACATGATCTGTATAAGTAACTGATCATTTATATAGGATGCTGCTATGCAATCAAATAATCTGCAGATGTGTATAATTAATAATATGGGGTGGAGCTATATGATCAGATGTTCTGCAGATATGTATAATAATTTATAAAGGATGGTGCTATATTGTATGATCAGATGTTCTGCAGATATGTATAATAATTTATAAAGGATGGTGCTATACTGTATGATCAGATGTTCTGCAGATATGTATAATGATTTTTAAATGATGGTGCTATACTGTATGATCAGGTGATCTGCAGATATGTATAATAATTTATAAAGGATGGTGCTATACTGTATGATCAGGTGATCTGCAGATATGTATAATAATTTATAAAGGATGGTGCTATACTGTATGATCAGGTGATCTGCAGATATGTATAATCATTTATAAAGGATGGTGCTATACTGTATGATCAGGTGATCTGCAGATATGTATAATGATTTATAAATGATGGTGCTATACTGTATGATCAGGTGATCTGCAGATATGTATAATATTTCATAAAGGATGGTGCTATATGATCAGGTGATCTGCAGATGTGTATAATATTTCATAAAGGATGGTGCTATATGATCAGGTGATCTGCAGATGTGTATAATATTTCATAAAGGATGGTGCTATATGATCAGGTGATCTGCAGATAAGTATAATAATTTATAAAGGATGGCTCAATATGATTTGATAATCTGCAGATGTATATAAACATTATTATAGGATGGTGTTATATGTTCAGAAGATATGTATAATTATTAATATAGGATGGTGCCCCATGATCAGATGATCTGCAGATGTGTATAACTATATAAGAAGGTACTATATGATCAGCTGATCTGCAGATGTGTATAATTACTAATATAGGATGGGGTTATATGTTCAGATGATCTGCAGATGTGTATAATTATTAATATAGGATGGCACCATATGATCAGCTGATATGCAGATTTGTATCATTATTAATATAGAATAGGATTACATGATCTACTGGTCTGCAAATGTGTCTAATTACTAATATGGGATGGTGCTCTATGCTCAGATTATCTGTAGATGTGTATAATTTATAAATCATTGGTGCTATACACTCAGATGATCTGCAAATATGTATAATTATTTATGTAAGATGGGGTTGTGTGATTGGATAATCTGCAGATCTGTATAATTATTAATCTAGGATGGGGCTCTGTGCTCAGATGATTTGCAGATGTGTACACTTTATATAGCATCCGTGCTATATGCTCAGATTATCTGCAGATGTGTATAATTATTAATATAGGATGGGGTCATGTACTTATATGATCTACAGATGGGTGTACTTTATATAGCGTCGGTGCGATATACTCAGATTATCTGCAGATGTGTATAATTATTAATATAGGATGGGGACCTATGCATCTATGTTCTACAGATGTGTATACTTTATATAGCATCGGTGCTATATACTCAGATGATCTGCAGCTATGTACAATTATTACTATGGGATCTGGCTATATGCTCAGATGTGTACAATTATTAATATATGATCTGGCTATATGATCAGATGTTCTGGAGATGTGTATAATGATCAATATATGATCTGGCTATATGATCAAATGATCTACAGATATGTATAATAATTCATGTAGAATGGGGCTATACGAGGTGATCTGCAGATATGTATAATAATTCATGTAGAATGGGGCTATATGATCAGATGATCTGCAGATGTGTATAATTATTAATACGGGTTGGGGCTATGTGGTCTGCATATATGTATATAATGATTAAAATAGGATGGGGCTATATGCTCAGCTGATCTTCAGATGTGTATAATGACTTCATTATATGACAAGGTGTTATATACTCAGATGTCCTTATTAATCTTTATGAGGCGGTGACATACAGCATACCCTGATGATCCTTGTTGTAGGCATCTATATGGGACAGTGATATATACTCAGATGATCTGCAGATGTGTATATTTATTTATATACGACCTATCTATCTATATGGGACGGTGGAAAAAATAAAAAATACTTAGACTTTTTATAAACTATCTATCTATCTATCTATCTATCTATCTATCTATCTATCTATCCATACATATATATATATATATATATATATATATATATATATATATATACACATACAAAATATATATATAGTGGTGGGATTTAGATGATGTGCAGATATATGTGATTAGGTAGCATATATATATATATATATATATATATATATATATATATATATATATATATATAGTGTCTAGTGTCATTTGCACCTCTAATTCCCCAGTTTGTGTAGCGCAGAGCCGCAGCTCCTCTCTGCATCCAATCATCTTATCAGCGGCCGGCCCTGGTTAGATTGGCTTTATGTCACACATTATTTATTTTGACTGGTAATGTGGGAAATACATCTGTAGTCACCCTTGAGTGGGTAATGGGGATCTGCAGACTGCTGATAAGAGCGGCAGCTCTGCCTTGTGCTAACCCTTGCAGTGCCGGGGCTCCTCCAGGAGGCAGCACATAAGGTGGGTGACAGTGCTGGGCTCCTCTGCAGTCACCCGTCACTGACATGGGGATAGGGAGGAATGGAAAGCCGATCAATGAGCTGAACAGCCAGCAGATTTCAATAGTCATTTACAGATGCTTTTTCTTGGTGAATATGTCGCCTTGGGGAGGGGACATGTTCTAGGAAGGAGGGGGTCTGCTGGGGTTGGTGGGACACCACATTATTCTGTAGTGTGATGGAGCAGTGCCTCTGCATTGCACACCTCTCATCCCCCAGTAACCTACTACAGTGTCACAGAGGGGCTTAGCCTGCCAGGGTGTTATCTTCAGGGTTCCCCTAGCTGTGCCCTCAGATTTGACTTTCAAGATCAATGTGTGACCTTGGCTGAGAAGGGAATTAAGGGTGGTGTACAAAAATACACCAATATAAATTTACAGAAAATATTACACTATTCATTTCTTTTCCAAGATTGTTATGTCATCACCCCCAAAAAAACAAGTTTCCCTTTTATATTACTACTCTGACTTGTGAATATGGAAAATTCCATCATGCAAAAAAAATGACACCTAGCACCTAAATGACTAATTATGTATGTTGAAATATCCCTTGCCCTTATAGGTGCCCATACATTAGAAGTAGATAGACTCAAAGGTTAATCAGGTCGGTTTTTATATGGATAGTTAAATTAGTATGGTGGCAGCACCCTTACCTCTGATCAAATACGCCTCTGAGTTTTATCCCAGCTTATAATATACACATTTAAAGCAGACCTTCAGGGCCAGTTCACACCACAAAAATGCATTCTGGATATATTTTTGCTTACAGTTCACACCACACGCAGTTCCAGTGCAGTTTTGAAGCAGTTTGCTATGTTCCAGTATGGTTCTGTGCAGAAAAAAATGCAGCATGCTCTACTTTTTTTCTGCATCGGAAACTGACTGCACTGGTGTGAACTAGGGCCATTGGAATACATGGAAAACACTGTGCATGCATTTTTAATGCAGGAAAAAAAGGCACTGGACTGCATCTAGTGTGAACTAGCACTAACTCACAATGTTTCCATAACCTACTTCTAACCCTCCCCACAGATTTGGAAATACAATTTTTTTTTTGATGGGCAAGTCCCAGTTTCAGGGGTGCTTGCTCCCACTTCCGTTTTTCCCACCTAGGCTAGTATGATGAATGATCAGTCTCCACTTCCTACTTTGCAGTACTAAATACTGACAATGATTTACTAAAGGAGTAGAGGATGTAAAGTTTGCAAAGTGAATTCTATAATTCTAGGATTTTTGCTAGCATAGGATTTGTAGATTGAAGTGAGTAAAGCCTTACCATATTTACGTAACTCAGTATACATTCAATTTGCTAAGTGGAACAGCTTGTACTCCTGTAGTAAATCAACCCAAATAGTTGTGCATTAGTTTTGCTTCTCTCTGTGTTAATTTGGAGGGTTAACATGGACCTTCACCTAAAAAGGGAAGTTCTGCCAATCTCCGTTTTTTTTATTGAGCGGGTGCCTATTTGTGACAGGTACCCACTCCAACTTCCGCTCTGCTTACTTAGGCAAGCAGAGCAGAAGTTCAAACCTCCCCCCGCCCGCAACCTCCTGGGACACGTCATACATCCCAGAAGGCTTTAGATCCATTCAGAAAGCATAACATGACTTGCACATGCACAGTGGGGAGCCAGCTGTAAGCCAGTAGGAAGTCACAGCTGGTTTCCCACAAGCAAGATGGAGGAACTGGGGACCCAAAGACCAGCCAATAACCAGTCTGAGCGATGAGCTGGATCCCTGGACTGGTAAGAGTGTGTTTATTAAAAGTCAGCAGCTACAGTATTTGTAGCTGATGACTTTTAATTTGTGTGCAGTTGCCTGAAGTTCCTCTTTAAGTGACTAAAGGAGTAGAGGCTGGTCACTTAGAAAGTGAATGTTCAGTTTTAAAAATGTAAGATTAGCACACAAAGTTCCGGTAGTGGCCAGGATGAAACATGTTAGCGTAGAAGTTCCAGTAGTGGACAGGATGAAACATGTTAGCGTAGTGCCATGTTGTCCCCCCCCCTCCCCTTGCACCGCATGGCTGCCAAACCGGACCTTCACGGAGTTTGTCATTAAGGAATGTCCACAGTGTTCCCTACCTCGGCTAGTGGCAAGCGGCAAATGTAGCTGTATGAGTCTGTAGAGTGTCCATCTGACATGGCATGCTCTACAGGAACCATGGGCAGTGATTGACTGTCTGGAGAATGAAGAACGATTTACACACAGTGAGTACTGGCAACCCCGTGTTGTTCTCTAGGTCATATCAGCTGTGTAGTATCACATGCAGGTTGGACTGGAGACACATATAGAGGTTGCTGTATAAGTAACTCAGTATTAGCTGAAGACGTTCCAGTAGTGGACAGATGAAACACGTTAGTGTAGTGCCATGTTGTTCCCCCCCCTCCTCCCCTTGCCCCGCATGGCTACTAAACCGGACCTTCATGGAGTTTGCCATCAAGGAACTTCCACAGTGTTCCCTACCTCGGCTAGTGGCAAGCGGCAAATGCAGCTGTATGAGTCTGTAGAATGTCCATCTGACATGGCATGCTCTACAGGAACCATGGGCAGTGGTGGTTGACTGTCTGGAGAATGAAGAACGATTTACACACAGTGAGTACTGGCAACCCCATGTTGTTCTCTAGGTCACATCAGCTGTGTAGTATCACATGCAGGCTGGGCACACATATAGAGGTTGCTGTATAGGTAACTCAGTATTAGCTGTGTACAGTCCCACTGGCCCAACCACACACGCACAGCCAACGCCTAGGACAGCGCTCTCAGACACCCATATCCATACCATGGACTAGCATGTTCACTACTGGCATATAGCTCAGGATTGCTAATATTTTATGCTTTGGCATCTATTGCACATATACTGCATATTCTATCATTACAATTTATTTATCCAAGATTCCAGCCACTGTTGCTATATGCATAGTATTTATTATTATTATTATTTCTTTCAGGTACTTATATAGCGCCATCAATTTACGCAGTGCTTTTACATACATACATTGTACATTCACATCAGTCCCTAATCCTCAAGGAGCGTACAATCTAAAGTCCCTAACTCACATTCATACATATACATACTAGGGCAAATTTTGACAGGAGCCAATTAACCTACCAGCATGTCATTGGAGTGTGGGAGGAAACCGGAGTACCCGAAGGAAACCCACGCAGTAACAGGGAGAACATGCAAACTCCAGGCAGGTGGTGCCAGGGTTGGGATTCGAACCAATGACCCTAGTACTGCCAGGCAGACGTGCTAACCATTTAGCCACTGTGCTGCCCATACTGTGATTACATACGGCAACCAGCTCTCTGGACTGGCTCATAGCACATGCCGTATCTATGACTGCATAGGATCTCCATCATCGCGGCCGATCCTTCCATCCTTGATCATTGGATCACATATATGCCCCTCACCATTTAGCATACATAGAGTCCACGTTGCATATAGTGACCCTCTGCATTGGATGGGACTGTCTTTATATCTACATTTGGACTCTATACCTTTATTTTGTATCAGATTGACATATAGGCAATATGTCTGGAGCAGATTTTTATTGGCCACATAGTTTATAGGCCCCCGGTTGTTTGGCCCTTTGGTTCTTTTGCAGTTATTGTTATCAGGAGGTCTCCCAGGGCTGCAGTGTAGTTTAGGGTTGGCCACACTCTTGAAGCCTGTACCCAGTGACACATCCTGCTCATTGTTGACACATGAATGTTTTGAGACTCGCATCAGTGTTAGCAGGTTGTATATGTGTGGTGTTCTTCTGGGGTAGGCTACCAGCTTTGGGTGGTGGTTGGGGGGGGGGCTCTTTTTGGATTTCATTTGGAAGGGGGATGTTCATGTGTTGGGGCCTTGGGTTGGGGTGGGATTTGCCACCTGGGGGGGGGGGGGTCCTGGGGGACAGTGGGGCAGGGGCTTGGTCATACATCTGTGATGAATTGTATTTTATAATTTATTTTTCATGTTTACAATAAATAATTTTGTATGAGGTAATATCCAAATGAGTGTGTAGACTTTTTTCTTCTCTTTTATTTTTACAGCGATAAGAACTCCACGCACTATCTGGGCCTTTTGGAGAAGCTGCAAGCTATTAGGCTCTGGCCGTCTACCCACGCACAAGTTCTGACAGTAGAGGACCTCTCAACTGGCTGCTGAGAGCGGGAAGCAAGGAAACTTATCTTTCCTAAGAGTGTCCACTGTTCAGGAACCAAGGGAGCTCAAAGGGTTTGCACAAACATCTGAGCACGGTGAGTAATGTGGGGCACTCTGTTACACTTCCACATGTGTAAGGCGCTCAGATACAGTACAGGAGCCACAGAAAAGACCAGATTTAAAAAAGTAAAAGTTCAATTTTTCTTACTGAAAAGCTAACACTTGTATGGTTGGGTATTCTAAAGCATGTATTTGCTCTTTCTGCCAAACATGACTATGCTCTGCTACCCACAGAGAAAATGGTCTGAGCCCAAAACTTAGCCAAATCAGGAAACAATTATCCAATGTTTTTAGCCTCCATTATCGTTTTTATACACAATTTGTGTTCAACCTCATAACCTCATGTATACAGTATATACAAGTTCATGTTTTGTACAATCATCATTGGGAAATGTATTCATTTATGTATTAAATAGTTTATTAATAATTCACACAGATAACAATATGTACTATAGATTTACTGGTCCTCATCCAGTTACCAGTGAACCTAACAATTTAGTGTGGGTTTTATAGTGCTTGTTTTTAACAGGAATGTCCATTCAAAAGTGCCTTGCTGTTCTTTTATGCATAACAATTAGGGAAATAAAATGGTTATAGTACAAATTTTTTTTGTCACACGATATTTGTACAACGGTTTATCAAGTGCAAACTTTCAGTAAAAAAATAAACTAAAGTTAATTTTAGGGCACTCAGACAAAATATATTACTCAATTTTGATAAACTATAAAAGATGGGGCTGTGCTGAGTAAATAGATATCCAGCAGGTCAAGATTTAAATTTGCAAGTGCCCACAAATCAACAACGAATTTCGGTACACTGAAATGTGGCACGTTAAAGCCCCTACAGGCCATCAATTTAGAGTTATGGCCAAGAATTATTGCTCTTCACACTAGTGTGCGCAGTGATATGCAACATATGTTTTGCAAGTGACGTTTTTATATCTAGGCACCCCCAATGGGCGTACTTACATTTGTGTGTGCAGGTAAGCGGGGGCAGGGCCATCTAAACATTTTTGGAGGGCTTTTAGGAGCTTGGGTGTAACTTTATTTTTGACAATTTTTAACATTCGCTAAAACTTTATTTATATAACATAAGGTGCAAAAAAGTCCAATATGTGATCAAATATTTTTAAGGCAGGTTCTCTTTAATGAAACCCCAGGGAACTTTTAGTCCCTTGATATCTCACCTGCCCTTCATTGAAGCTAATGGAGAGCAGATTACCCTCCGTTAGCTGTGTCCCTGGCCAGAGAAAGTGACATTAGAAACTGGAAATTATGTTTTCACGTTGCTTCCAGGGTCTAGCTAGGGGAGATCATCCAAAGGATGTTCGCTGGTCTCCCTACCCTCCACTCAGTGACACCTGCCATTTGGGTCCCGGATTCACAGATGAGACAGTGAAGCCCAGTAAGCATGGTGAGATGAGGTTGTTTTGGAAGGGAGGCATACTCTGGGGGTCACAGAAAGCGATATGGCAGCTGTAAATTAGAAAGCGTCAGTCATCTTGTGGAGTGTAGATATGCTGCAGCTGCTGGGAGTGTAAAACCCCCGCTGCCCTTTTTTACACACTGCTGCGACAGTAAATGGTTAAAGATGAACTCCATGCATTCAAATATATCCCTCAACAGTTGCAAATTCAGGCTGTGTACACCAAATGCATTTGTAAAGCCAGATATTACCTTGTAAAAGTAGCGGTGATATCATCACTTTACTGTACATGACCTGTGCAGAAAGCAGAGCTGTGGGAGGCTGCCTGAAGAAAACTACATTTCACTTGAGATTACAGATCTAGAAGAAATACACCAAGACTTAAAGTGGTTCCTAACTCTGGAAAAAAATCCTGTAATATATATCGAATATATACAGGGGCGGACTGACCATTTGGAAACTCGGGCACTGCCCGAGGGCCCGGGGTCAGTAGGGGGCCCCATGAGATGCCCCTGGTACCCTTTTCATAGGCTTTTTTGAGTTTAGGCAAGGATACAGAGGCCCCATGATCTCCTATTGCCCGAGGGCCCCATGAGTTGTCAGTCCGCCCCTGAATATATACCAAACTACATTTTTCGAATCCACCATGACCAACAAATATACAAAATGAATGTCGAAGATACGAAACGAATTGGTTCAGCATAACGAATATGACAAAAGAAAATTCTTCAATGAACCTGACCTGAAAAGAAAATTTCCAGCATGCAGATGTCTACAGCTGGCTGCCCATTGAGCGGGCTGCGCTGCACTTTGTGAATGGTCCTGTAATCTTCTAGTGCCTGTGATGTGTCCCAGAAGACTGCGGGGAGGGGAACTTCAAAACCAGGTACCCTACCCCCCCCCCCCCAAAAAAAAAAATAACTTGCCAAATATGGTAGAGGAAGGGGGTGAAGTTCTGCTTTAAGTAAGCATATGAAGTTGCTGTTTTGGATTTACCCCCAAAAATAAATGAATTCTTCAGCAAATTGTGTACACCTTGAGTTCGATTTATATAACACAGATCGATGTTTGGCACACCTTTCTGTGCATGTTTCCATGCGTTCTCAGGTGCGTTATCAACAACCATCCATTTTCACGTTCTGCTATCGACAGATGTGTTGATGCATCAAAGAACCAGTAATGCAGTGAACACATCACCTAGATGTGAACTAGTGCTACTTAAACAATGGCTAACCTGTGTACATGGTTGATGTGCATTAAAATGCATAGGTGTGTCTATGAAAAGGGTGTTTGTGGAATGTATAGATATTTGTAATGGACATACAGTTGTGCTCAAAAGTTTGCATACCCTGGCAGAAATTGTGAAATGTTGGCACTGATATTGAAAATATGACTGATCATGCCAAAAATTCTTTTATTCAAAGATAATGATCATATTTTCCCAAAGGAGCAAATTGGATCATGCTTTGCTGTTTTTTTTTGCCTTCCTCTGGATCAACTGTGGGTGTAGGATTATAACTTTTTTTTTTAATGGTTGAACTGGATGGACTTTTGCCTTTTTTCAGCCAGACTAACTATGTAACTATATGAAGCCATGTATTATCACATAGTTGTTTGGCTCCTTTTTAAATGAAAATTATAGCAGAAATCACCCTGATCAAAAGTTTACATACCCTGGAGTATTTGGCCTTGAATGGCAATTAACCACTTGCCCTCCAGAGGATTTACCCCCCTTCATGACCAGGCCATTTTTTGCGCTGCGTTGCCTTAACTGACAATTGCATGGTCATGCAACGTTGCACCCAAATGAAATTTCTGTCCTTTTTTTTACACAAACGGAGCGTATTTGATCACCTCTGCGGTTTTTATTTTTTGCGCTATTGAAAAAAAAAATCCTGGCAATTTTGAAAAACAAACTATATTTTGTACTTTTTGCTATAAAACATATCAAGTAAAAATAAAATAAAAAAAAAATCAAAACTTCGTAATAAATTTAGGCCAAAATATGTCTACTACATGCCTTTGCTAAAAAAAAATACCAATACGTGCAAATTAATTGGTTTTATATGAAAGTTATAGCATCTACAATTGGCAGTATATACAGTATACTGGAATTTCTTTTTTTGCAATACTAGTAATGACGGCAATCAGCGACTTGCAGTGGGACTGCGGCGGGCATTTTGACACTGGGGGGGAACGGACTAACTGTCACTGACATCCCCAGTGACAATAATACAGTGATCAGTACTAATAAAAAGCACTGACACTGTACTAAGGACACTGGGCAGGAAGGGGTTAACATATGGGGCAATCAAAGGGTTAACTGTGTGCTGTGTGTGTTTTACTGTGTGCTGTGTGTGTTTTACTGTGTTTTACTAGGGAGGCATGCTGTTTTGTATTGCTTTGCTATGCAGAGCAATACAAAGCAGCATGCTGGAGCTGACAGGGGAGAGATCTGTATTGTTGATCTCCCATCAGTGATACTTGGCGATCACTGGGTGCCAGCGGAGAATCTCCAGCCGGGATCCGGTGATCGACAGCTCTAGCTGCCAATGGCGGTGTGGGTATCCAGTTCCCTTATCCAGAAATACAAACTAGAGTATATACACACATGATTTTGCACAGCCCTGCTGCCCTGCTGCCCTGTAGCAGTAGTCCGGAAGCAGTTAAAGGATAATTTCCCACATCTGTGTTTTTTTAAATTGAAATAAGTGTTTGTGTATGAATAGACAATGAGTTTGTTAGCTCTCACATGAGGGCACTGAGTAGGCTAGTTACTGAGCCATGGGGAGCAGAAAAGAACTGTCAAAAGACCTGTGTAACAAGGTAATGGAACTTTAAAAAGATGGAAAAGGATATCCAAAGCCTTATTAAGAAGTGGAAAATTCGGGAATCTCTTGATATAAAGCCAAGATCAGGTAGACTAAGAAAGGTTGCAGTCACACCTGCCAGAAGAATTGTTTAGTATACAAAGAAAAACTCACAGGTAACCTCAAGAGAAACACAGGCTACTAAGGAAAAAGATGGTGTGATTGTTTTTAAACAGCACAATACGAGAATACTTGAACAAAAAGGAGCTGCATGGTCAAGTTGCCAGAAAGAAGCATTTACTGCACCAATAACACAAAAATGCCAGGTGAGGCACTTCAAGGTGTTGTTGGGCTTATTGTAACCAAGCTTTTATGTGGCATTGCGCAGAAATATTTTCAATATCAATGCCAAAATTTCACAAATTCTATCAGGGTATGCAAACTTTTGAGTGCAACTGTATACTCTTCTATGCCCTAAAAGTTTCCATTCCATTTTCATTCATCCAGGGGCCATCCTCTGGATGTTCACGTTTACATCAGAAGCTAGCTTATCATTTCTTAGATACACATTCTAGAACAGTGTGTCTGCCGTGTACTGTACAGAGCTAGAAATAATACTCTCCACTGACAATTTACCTGATTCACTGCTGCAATTCAGTTTTTTCCCCAAAATGATTTGTAGAATAATTAACACATTCTCAAACAATGGACTTTTAGAAGATTACATATTTTTTTTACAATATTTTATTCTTTCTCAATGCAGAAGATTTATTCTCCATTTCACCCCTATTTGACCTTAACACACATCTCTAAGTGTGTCCAAATATAAATCTTACAGGCGAAGCCTGTTTTGTTAAGGGCACTGGGGAAAATTACAAATTCTGTGCTTGCAGTTCGTCTGTCAGTGGTGGTTCAAACACAAGTACAGTAAGAATCAGGACTTAACCACAATGTGAAGGCAAAAAGCTACTTTTGATTGTCCTGTGCTTGATGCACAAGAAACATCTGAAGATCTTAGGAGGCATAGGCCATGCAGCTATTAGTAGACAATGTAGTTTGGAAATGGGAACTGACTTACAGTACTGTATGTGATGATGATGCAGAGGAGAAAAAGGCATTTGCTGAAAGATAATAATAATAATAAGCATGCTGACTATCAGCAGGAGAGTACAACGGGAACATGATGTTTGCCTGGCCTGACTGGCTATGACTTCCACCCAAAAGTGGAAACTCCACTTGTCTGCCTCCTCCCACCCTCTGCTGCCACATTTGGCACCTTTTGTCTGAGCACTGACTGACATCTTCGGCTCTTTCCATTGATCGGTGATCTGCTGTGTCCGAGGGACACAGCGCACCGCTGATTGCCACGCTGCTCATTCCTGTAGCCGCGCATGAGTGGTTAGAATGGGAGGACGTCATATGACATCCTCCCAGAACTGGAGAACCGCCTTGCGCCCGTCATTGTACTATATGGGATGTGTTTAATTTCGTTAGGAGGAGGTATCTGTGGTCATGCAGGAAACGCACAAAAAACACATTTACATGCACTTTACTTGCATTTTTGATGAGGTTACATTGAAGTCATTACACTCAAAACGCAATCTGCTGTGGGAAAAAAAGTACTTGCTCCTTTCAAAATCCAAATCAGCTCAAAATGCACAGATATGAATTATATCCATAGGAAATCATTTTGAATGGACTATAAATGCACTGAAAACCGCATAAGTGTGAACCTAGGCTTATGTAAGACACTGATGCTCATTGGCCACAACTAGCCTGAATATACTATATCTATCCTTTATGCTGACCCTAATGCCTAGTACACACAATGAGAATATCGGACCAATGATCGTCTATTTTTTTTTTCATGCTAGTCTCCATATCGAAAATTGAGAGGTTACTGAACCGACAAAAATTCTCGTAAGACTGAATAGAATTTCAGAAGCAATGCCATGTATTGTATTGTATTTTCAGATGCCTACTGTACTGATTAAAAGAAAATCGTACGATCTGGTATAGTATGAGAAGAGTTTTCACGCTTCCCTTATTGTAGCATGAACTGTCATGATTGCCTCTAGAAAGCTGTATACCAATGATCAGATTATAGTACGATTGCTCCTCGTATGACATTTTTCATACAATTTTCTTATTGTGTGTATGGGCCTTAACAGGTGCAGACTGACAACTCATGGGGCCCCGGGCAATAGGGGATCATGGGGTCCCTGTGTCCTCACCCACACCCAAAAAAGCCTATGAAAAAGCCAATGAAAAGGTACCAGGGGCATCTCATGGGGCCCTCTACTGACCCCGGACCCTTGGGCAGTGCCCGAGTGCTTGAATAGTCAGTCTGGGCCTTAAGTAGCTAATACATTTTGAGACTGACTCTGCCTAGTGCTTGTGTGTGTAGCAATAGTAACAATGACACAATGACCATGTGGCTTTTTTTTTTGCAATTATAGCAAACTGAGAAGTGAAAACATATAACTGATACTTAGTAGTAGGCATTAACAAGTTTTGGATTTTTGTGATCGTAATGAATTATAGCAATAAAGATTGCATTATGCACTGAGCAACCCCCGTGCACTAAAGCTGTAGCTGATAACGGTTCTAACCAAAACTGAGAGCAAATGACAACCGCCAGCGCAGTCAGAAAATGGCATTTAATGTGGTCTTGTAATAATTTAACTTGGGGGTTGTGTCTGGTGAGCCTGACTGACTGCAAAGGGCTGGCAGGCACAGAAATGCAGAGTAGGCATCAGGGGCGGACTGACCATTTGGAAACTCGGGCACTGCTCGAGGGCCCGGGGTCAGTAGGGGGCCCCATGAGATGCCCCTGGTACATTTTTCATAGGCTTTTTTGAGTTTGGACAAGGACACAGGGGCCCCATGATCCCCTATTGCCCGGGGGCCCCATGAGTTGTCAGTCTGCCCCTGCTGGGGGGTTTAGCATTTTTTTTACCACAAAAAATAATTTTTTTTTTGGTTAAGAAGACTTCCAAAAATGCTGGTTTGCAGTGTTTTACTGTGTTTTGCAGAGTTAGAACATTTTTACATCTAAATAACTCCTCTAGAAACCACTAGTCCTGGGTATTTTTTCCAGCCAAAAAACATTGATTCCAGACTATGTGTGTCAGTAGGGGGCCCCATGAGATGCCCCTGGTACCTTTTTCATAGGCTTTTTTGAGTTTGGGCAAGGACACAGGAGCCCCATGATCCCCTATTGCCCGGGGGCCCCATGAGTTGTCAGTCCACCCCTGGTAGACATGGTGACATGCCATAGCCATATATCATCTAGAACTGAAAAATGCGTCAAACCTCCAAACATTTGCAAATATTCTTATGCTTCAGATTGGAATGATTCAGTTCCTAGTTGGTACAGATAAATTTGTTCACCTGTACTGATCACAAATTGTGAAACTTGTCTTATCTTTAGGGGGGATCACTGCAGGTATGCCTGTCCTCATTGTTTTGTCATCAGGCTGACTGCAGAAAGTTTAAAATAGAAGGTGAAGAAAAACATATTCTGCATTTAAACCTGCTGACTTGGGCACAAGGACCTCTCCATGGGGTGTGCGCATTTTGACCATGCAGGTTTTAGCAATTCTTCATTTTCACTTATGTGTATGATGCCTGTGTCTTATATAAATGGAAATGGCAAACGGCAAAAGACAGGAGAGCTGTGGTTACAGCATGAATAAAACTGATCTTATTTGTTCAAATACAGTAATAAAAAAAATATAAAAATGGTGATATAGGTACATTTGTTCTTTATAAAGTATCAGGGATGCTTGTACATCTTTTAGAATTGTAAGACAAGGAGCAAAATATTCTATTTTTCTAAATAGTATTCCATGTATAGCTTACTTCTTTATGCTTGTACTAGCAATAGAAACAGGTTCCCTACACAAACCTAAATATCATTTTGTCTTTTACTCATACTCAAGCACAAATCCATATTTGAACACCTAATTACATACACAGTGGTTAATTGGTTAGCACTTCTGCCTGGCAGCACTAGTGTCATTAGTTCAAAACCCAACCATGACACTATCTGCCTGGAGTCTACATGTTCTCCCGGTGCCTACGTGGGTTTCCTCTAGGTACTCCAGTTTCCTCCCACACTCCAAAGACATGCTGGTAGGTTAATTGGCTGCTGTCTAAATTGACCCTAATATGTGTATGTATAAATGTGAGCTAGGGACCTTAGATTGTACACCCCTTGAGGGCAGAGACTGAAGTGAATGTACAATATATATGTGTAAAGTGCTGTGTAAATTGATGGCGCTATATAAGTAGCTATAATAAATAAATTAGAGCTGTCTATTTAAAATGTACCTATTACAGGCACCCCTGTTAGAGTACTGCATGAGTTTGAAAAACTTTGAAGAAGGGGACATACCCCAAAGCTTGTCCTCAAAATTGTATGTTAGTGCAAATAAAAAAAGTATCACGGACAGTACTCAATTGTTTCTGTCGCAAATGCACTAATACGGCTACAATCATCTCAAGCAAATACCTCCTTGTAAGGCTGTTTCATAGATCCTACTACATTTCCCAGCACTAGGTTCTCCAGTTACATCCTGAGGCTGCTTCAACTATTAAAAAAATTGCTACTGCCTGTCAAGTAGTAACCATTCACTGATAGTACCTTATCAACTGATCACTAGCTTTTGTTTTTCTTCATTACACCATGATGATAATAAATAATCAAAAACTAAATTTCATTTTTTTTAGTCCATATAGACAGTGTACTTGTTCCAGGTTAGACCATTGGGCATATTTACATTACGGCTAATGTGACATTCAGCACGCATTCATCAAGCAACACAACTAGTTTTATCAGTATGAGAAAAACATTTTCATTGGCCTCTGGAATGGATGCAGATACTACTAGACAAGGGATCTATGTGAAGCAAAACCACAACATGAATAGCATTCACTATTTCACTGCAGATAGCTCAACTTGCTTTTCCAGCCTATGATGTGATTGGGGGGACAGTGCCAAATGATGGATTTGTGCTTCTTGTTCGGCAGAGAGGTGGAACACACACCATAGGTAGGAAAACTGATTTAATTAATTCATTATTTCATCATGGTCACAGCCAGGCACAGGTCAAATCCAAGGTAACATTGACCAAATAAATTGCTTTTTTAGTATCCATGACTGTTTTTTTTTTGCCAAATCAAAGACCTGTAAACAAACATGTTAGCACAACAGGCAATGGGTACTATTTACAGAACTGATTATTTCACTAACCTATCTTGCAAGAAAGGTGAAATTTTAAATTTATACATACACTTAAAGTAAAATTTCCTTTGAATTCAGCAGAAAAATTAAATATATTATAACCTGGAGAATGCCTGTGTGTACACTGAAAAATTAAAACAGCTTGGCAGTTTGCAGAAAAACTGACTTAGGCATTTGTCTGACTTTTGCTGAGATACGGGTATTCTGTTACCAAGCTGAAAATCTAAAAGCATTTTTTTTTAACAATGCTAAAGTATTTTCCCAGAATAACAAAACTACGTTGCTAAGCCCAAATAGACAATTAGACAATTGTTCTTGTTCTTTATATGTTTTCCTCCCAAGTTACATTTATTTAAGGACACTTGAACAGAAAAATGTTGTCCAGAATCCTCAAAGTAAAATTTAGAGCCTTGGAAGTATATTATTTTAAGCTGTTACTGCCTCCTCCTATTGTGGCCCTAGTGTATTGTTCACATACTAATTAAAATTGACTGCCGGCAATAAGTGACGTGGCCTTTAAACCAGATTTATCTGTGCTTGAATGAATACTACAGAGTGCTTTCAGTATACATAGGTATCACCAAATGCAATGAGGAGTTTCTTAATCGAGAATGTAAGTTCTCATTGCTAAGAGCAAAGTGCTGTTAATTTCATAGAAAGCTTTGGACACCAAGAACATGTGTAACTGCTGTGAGTCACCTATGTTGCAGGGGGCCCCACTGGAAGAATTTGCCTTAACGTCTGTTTGGGAAACAACCATAAAATTATGGTTTTCCCATCACGTTTTATTGTGGTCACCAGGACAAATAGAAAGGGTGAACTAAATTTTGGCTAGAAACATTCTTTAAAACGAGACTAAAATATGCTTTAATGAGCTTTTAACCTCTAAACATCAGGTAAAGAAAGCTCTAAAGGGAGTCATTGACATCTAACCTTCATCCCAACATTTTACCTTCCCATTAACATAACTGATTTGTTCTCAGTTCTCATTGTGTTTTGTTAAATAACCATTGACATGAGATTTTTGAATTAAGCATTTGTGGTGATTTCTGTTATGGCAGAAATGCAGCAAGCTGTCGTATGTTTTACATTACCCAATTGTTCCCCAGAGATATGAGCACTGTGGCATTGTGACATGTATTTTCAGTATATATAAGCAAGCATGCTTACAGTATACCCACATTTATAGTAGCATCAGGGGATATTTTCATCAGAAGATATTTTGGTGCCTATATAATTTTGCAATCTCTGTCCACTTTTTTCTTATTACATAACATTTTATTGAGATTTTTCGTGGTTTACAGAAAAAAATAACTTTTTTCCTTTTATCCCTTACCTCCCAACCAACCTAAAGCAAGTATAGAACAAAATACACAGAGATACAGTATGTTGGTAGGAAAAAGAAGACCATCAACATAAAAGCAGAATGGAGCCTTCATCTGCAGTCAGCAACTTCATGGAAACTAAGAGTTACAGATATTCTTAGGTTATTTCATGTGTATATACTCTGTAGCAACAAAAAGCCATGGAGGCAGTGGGATGGCAATTGATCAAATTCACGAGTCAAAAGGCCATGTTCAATATCAGCATTTGCAGAAAGGAGTCATGTGCTGTCCATATCATTTAAATTTTAGGACAATTCGGGATGGTTAAAGTAAGTTTTTACTGAGGGGGTGATCCCATTTTAGGAGAGCAATCTGCCTACAATCAATAACATAGGGGCTAGAACATGGGTGCAGAGACAGTCTCCCAACAATTTTTCAAACTTTGCTGGACACCCCCTCTGTACATAGATCAGCTTCTCGTGTGTCAGAGTATCATTGACCAGATTGATCCACGTGACATGGTCTGGAGTGTAGTCAATCTACCTCTGCACTATAAGTTTACAAGCCAGAAATTCAGGGTCCTATGTATGGGTATTTGCACGGAGGCTCAAATAAATTCCTTGTCCATCAAAACTAAGCAGACACAATTTGGGATCTAAAGTAAAGATAGTGTAAAACATTTTGCCTGTATTAAGCACTGTGACCAGTATCAAAAAAGTCTTGAGCTTCTCCAGAGCATGTAAATGAGATCCCCCAGGGACTGACCACATCTCGTGTAGCTAAAGTCAGGTCTGTGGCCATATTGAAATAATTTCTGTGGGGTATAGATTCTATTTAATATAAATAGCTGGGTAACCTATTGAGAAGGTGACAGAGACATCATGGAGGTTGCATCCTGTATGTGTGTACCCACTTCCCACCCCTCAATTCATCTGTCTACAATATTTTCCACAACGGTATAACAGCTATTTGACCATTTAGGTGTGATCGACGTAATTAATTTCTAAAACATGAATTGAAAGATTGGAGTAAAATCACAGGAGTCAGAAATCAGTAGGCACTGTTAAAGTCTACCATCCGAAATGCCATCAGATTATATGTCAGGCAAAGTAGTAAGAGTAAACGGAAGAAAAAAAATCAATATGGTTCACTAAAAAGGTAAGTAGGATGGTAATGAATAAATCAGCACATAGAAGATTAAAGGAAGTAGAAAGTGTAGCTGATAGAGAAGTGCATAAAAATAGACAAGGCCAAAGAAATGATCAACACTGCAAAAGCACAGAAGAAGGAGAAAATGGCTAAACTGAATAAAAACGGAAACAAAACCTTATTTAAGTACATCAGTGATGGAAGGAAAAAATACAATGGGTCACTAAATAGAAAACTGAGCACAACACATGCTGAGGGAGACCTGGATGTAGCAAACTATTTAAACAATTATTTCTGTCCAGTCTTCTCGGAAATAAATTGCACTACCAATAAAAATATGCACCTGTATTGTATTGGAGGTAGACGTGACATTGGGTTCCCACACATACAGAGAACCCAGCTCAGGAATATCGATTTAAAGTGTGGAAAACTGATCTTTTGGTTTTCTCCAGGTTTTGGTACTCTCAGTGTTGGATCATGAATAGGCATTAAAGTTGTGTGAAAAGCATTAACGTCCTTGGAATCCTGTGTTACTGCCATTTGGAATAAAGACATTTTATTCAAGTATTCTTTTGCGGAGTATGGCTACCTCTTTCCTCTTCTTTGATTCAGTGTGGTGGCGAGATGGGTCAGCACCTGTCAATAGGATTGGTCTTGAGATTGACCTTTTTCACTCTCCTGAGAGGTGTCTTTCTATGTTTGTCCTATCAATAACAAGCTGGGAGATCATATTGGTCTAGTAATGATGATTCATTTTCAGAATTTCTGGAGACAGAGGTAATAGGGGAACTGGCTTCGTTAAAGCTTAACAAAAATTGGGTCTTGATGGTATTCATACCAGAATTCTAAGAAAACTTTGAGGTATAGTTGTTGGACCATTAACATATTTTTTAAATCAATCTCTTCTGGACAGATAATATTGTAAGAAGGGTGGCAAGGAAGAAGCTGGCAATAACAGGTCAGTGAGTTTAACATCTATTACAGCCAAGTTAATGGAATCACTCCTAAAAACAAGGATAGTTAATCACTTAAAAACATACAATTTGCTGGACCCAAAGCAGATGCGTGCGGGCTGATAATGTCTGTGTAATCTGATTACATTTTTTTACATTATCACTAATATATTGGACCAGGGTGGTGCTGTGGACATAGCCTATCTTGATTTCAGCAAAACAGTTGATTATGTTGAACTCATACAGTTCCACATAATGATCTAATAGAAAGGTTGTACTATCTAGGACTTAACCTTTAGATGGTTCAATGGCTTTTCAGTTGGCTAAAGGATAGATATTAGAGTGTGGGTGTAAATGATGTTCATTCAGAACAGAGACCAGTCACTAGTATCACAAGGTCCTGTTCCTTTTAGTCTGTTTTTAGGTTTTACAACTAAAAGTTTGGTGGGCAAGGTATGTCTTTTTTGCTGATTTCAATAAGGATGTGCCATAGGGTTGATTTCCCTGAAGGTGTCTGTAACATGGAACATGATTTGGAATTCCTGGATGATTGGTCAAGGAAATGGAAACTGCAGTTCACTGTTTCAATAAATAAAATAATGCACCTAGGGAAAAAAGAATCCCTTGATAGATTACAATATTGGGCGTACACTGTTGGCAAGAACTACAGAGAAAAAACATTTTTTGGATGTACTTATTTCCATTGACCATAAAATGAGCAAACAGTATTGCCAAGTGGCAGAAAAAGTTTAGTTTTCTAGGAATTGTCACTAGAGGGATCACCAACAGGAGGAAGGAGGCCCTTTTTCCCTTATATAGGTAATTAGTTAGACCTCATTTAGAATATTGTGTCCAGTTCTGGAGACCTCACTTACAAAAAGATATTAATAAGATACTATACTGCCAAAAGTATTGGAACACCCCTCCAAATCATTGGATTCAGGTGTTCCAATCACCTCCACGGCCACATATGTATAAAATCAAGCACCTAAGCATGCAGACTGCTTCTACAAACATTTTTGAAAGAATGGGTCGCTCTAATGATCTCAGTGAATTCAAGTGTGGTACCGTAATAGGTTGCCACCTGTGCAATAAGTCTATCCGTGAAATTTCCTTCCTACTAAATTTTCCACGGTCAACTGTTACTGGTATTGTAGCAAAGTGGAAGCAACTGGGAACAACAGCAACTCAGCCACGTAAAATGACAGAGCGGGGTCAGCGCATGCTGAAGCGCACAGTGCGCAGAAGTCACTAACTGTCTGCAGAGTCAATAGCTAAAGACCTCCAAACTTCATGTGACCTTCAGATTAGCACAACAACAGTGTGTAGTGAGCGTCATAGAATGGGTTTTCATTGCCGAGCAGCTGCATCCAAGCCTTACATTAGCAAGTGCAATGCAAAGCATCGGATGCAGTGGTGAAAAGCATGCCGCCACTGGACTCTAGAGCAGTGGAGATGTGTTCTCTGGAGTAATGAATCATGCTTCTCTGCCAATCCGATGGACATGTCTGGGTTTGGCGGTTGCCAGGAGAACAGTACTTGCCTGACTGCATTGTGCCAAGTGGTGGAGGGGGATAATGGTGTGGGGTTGTTTTTCAGGGGTTAAGTTTGGCTCCTTAGTTCCAATGAAAGGAACACTTAAGGTGTTAGCATATGAAGACATTTTGGACAATTTCATGCTCCCAGCTTTGAGGGATTAGTTTGGGGATGGCCCCTTCCTGTTCCAACATGACTGCACCAGTGCACAATGTAAGGTCAATAAAGATATGGATGAGCGAGTTTGGGATGAAGGAACTTGACTGGCCTGGACAGAGTCCTGAACTCTACCACATGAGGAACACCTTTGGGATAAATTAGAGCAGAGACTGCGAGCCAAACCTTATTGTCCGACATAAGTGCCTAACCTCACAAATGCGCTGCTGGAAGAATGGTCAAACATTCCCATAGACACACTCCTAAAGCTTGTAGACAGCCCTCCTAGAAGAGTTGAAGCTGCAAAGGGTGGGCCAACTCAATATTGAACCCTACGGACTAAGACGGGGATGCCATTAAAGTTCATGTGCGCGTAAAGGCAGGTGTCCCAATACTTTTGGCAATATAGATATAGTATAGACAGGCAACATACAATGATGGAAGTTCTGGGGGATAAACATCTCAGGGGAGACTTCAGAAACTTAACATGTACAATCTGGAGGAAAGAAGGGAACGGAGAGACATGATTGAAACCTTAAATACATAAAAGTGATTGTAAAGGTTTAATTGTTTTTATAAAATATATGTCATACTTACTTGCTCTGTGCAAGGGTTTTGCACAGAGTACCCTGGCCTCCAGTGCTCCTGTCTTATCCTCTTCTCGAAGTGCCCCCATAGCAAGCTACTTGCTATGGGGGCACTCATGCAGACTCGATCCCTAGCAGTAATGTGTGCATCTATTGACACACACAGTGAGGCTCAGCCCCACCCTCTGCTCTCTGCTCACAGGATTTGATTGACAGCAGCAGGAGTCAATGATTCCTGCTGCTGCTGAGCCTCCTGTGAGAAGAAGGAAGAGAAAAGCAGCGCAGCTGCAGACAGGCAAAGCGTTGTATCGAGATCAGGCTCAGGTAAGTATTTAAGAGAGGGCTGGGAGGAGCTGACATTGAAAGGTTTTTTTACTTTCATTCAGAGATGCATTAAGGTAAAACACCTTTTATCTTTACAGCCACTTTAAAGATGTGAATAAGGTTCAGGAGGACAGTATTTTCAACATGAAGCCACAATCCGGAACACAGGGACATGATCTCATACTAGGAGGAATGGAGGAATAAAGTTCAAAACTAATCTTAGAAAGCATATTTTACCGAAATAGTAGTTGCTGTTTGGAACAAACTTATAGCAGAAGTAGTGAGTCAGTCAACAGTAAGTGGATTCACACATGTTTGAGACAAACATAGATTTATACTCAAAGAAGCTAACACAAAAAAAACAGAAATATATTGTATATAAATAAAACAAATGGGGCAGAATTGATGGACCACTTAGTCTTTTTTTTCTGCCATCACTCTTCTACTTTTTATTCTACACAGAAGTTAGGAGGAAAAGGAGAAGTTCAGGAGCTTGTGTAGGATATTAAAAGTAGGCAGAAAAACCCAGTAAAATCATTTGTAGAATACAGGGCCATTAAGTAATGGATGTGAATGGATTATATTTATAGAATAAGAATATTATTTAGTGTAACTTTAAAGGCTGAGGGTTTTTTACCATGATGCATTCTCAGCAACTCCTCACTGCACATGGAGGCAGTAGTGGGAGCAATTGGCTCCTGCTGCTGTCATTCAAATCCAATGAGGAGGGAGTGGGGGCCGGCTGAGCTGCGCTGTGTGTGACACAGACATGCAGAGACCGGCTTGGGAGTGAGCCTGCACATTTTCCCCCATAGTAAGTACTTGCTATGGGGGCAGACACTGAAGAGCACTAGTGGTGGACTCCAGTAGAGGAGGTTCGGGGCCACCGTTTCACAGAACAGGTAAGTATAACAAGTTTGTTATTTTAGTAAAAAAAAAAAATAGCCTGCAGTAACCCTTTAAGTATTTTTTAAGAAGCTGGTCATAGATAGGACCTCAATTTGGATATGAAACAATGGTTCATCCTTGTTGTATTTCTTAAGACTGTGACCAACATTGTTACACCAGTTGCATTGGGAATGCAAGGCAAAGAGCCTTGTTTCCTATAATTTAGGCTATTGCGCTACATCTCATATACTGTATGTCAATTGTTTCCTATCAGGCCAGTTCACGCTGTGGTGTGGTGGCGTGCACACAAAAAAAACTTTGGCACGCAGTACTTTTTTCAGTACAACACAATCTACCACTTTACAAACACGTAAACATTGGTATTTAGTAAGATGACAGTGGTGCCTATCTGCTGTAACAGGCTCTAACTGAATGGAATTTAGTGTGCTGAAGTACTGGGTATCAAACATTTGAATAAGGATCATTATTGCAGAATAATCAGGCATTTTTTAAATGAAATGTGTAGATTTTAAAAAATAAAAATATCATCTGAACTTAAATTAATGACCGCACTTATAAAATACTAGGTACCAACCTAAAACTTCCAAATTGTCTTGTCAATATTTCCTTCAATATTGAAGGAAAGATGACCCTAAAAGCTGACCCTCTGCAATCTCAACAGCCAAGTAGTCTTGCAATTATATTGTCTAGGTTAACATTAACCTAATCATCAAGCTTGCACCTTTTATTCCCAAGGCTACATTCTTTATATGTTTTTGGCTAATAAACATTTTTTGGGTAATAGACATTAGATGTTTTCCTTACCAGTGTGTGCATAAACATACATAATCACAGCAAGCTTTCATGTCTTTGCACCATACTGACCTGGAAAAATCAGCAAGGTCAGCAACACTTCTCACCTAAGATTGTAAGCTGTGAATGCCTGCTTACATCTGAGTATACCCATACATATTGTGATCATCAAATAAGTACACCTTCAGAATATCAGCTCATGGTGTAATAGCTTCGGGAACACTACTTCACACAGATTCCAGAAAGACCTGCAGATCATAGTGTTAATGTTCCCCATGAAAAGCACAAAAATGGCTTAGGTAGGATTTGATCTAAAAATATTTATTGGAGCTCTTCTGCATGTCACAGAACTATTATGCCATTAGCTTTCTAATTAATTCCCAATCTGTCACGATCAGATATAGTAGCTGATGAAAAATAGCTACAGTGTGAGTGAATTAATGCATTCCTTTAGGACCAGCAGAAGATGTTTGTTTTGTGAAATACCCAAGATATAAAAATATGTGTTATTTGGCTGGTGGGAAATGCAGTGTAGCTGTAAATAATTTGCTCTTTTACAGGTAGCTACATTTGGCACCAACACACTTCACATATGCCGTATCAGACAGTAAGTACAATCATGCATGAATATTTTTATGCAAAAAATAAAATGATATAATAGTTTTTACCTACAAAAAATAAATTGAATTTTTTTATTCCATGTAAAAAAATTATACATTATCTGAATATTTGTATTATTTATCTTTTGCATAATTAAAGGATATGTTCACCTTTTGGTCAAAAAGAATAAATGCACATATTTTTCCAGGTTATAAAAATGTGCATTTATTATTTTTGGCCAAAGGAGCCTGGAAAGCATTGCAGCAGCGATCAGTAGATTGCTGATGCCATGCAGGTCTCCTGCAGACTTGTCAGCATATCTGCTTGCCATACAGTATGTACAAGCTAGCAGATATACTGACAGGAAGCTTCAATAATATAATCCATGTCAGAATTTTTTTTTTGCCATCTGTGTCCCATAGTGGAGATTTCCTTTCACTTCTTGTCTCATAGCCAAACAGGAACTCCCTGCAAATGAAGGGAATCCATTTGGGTCCCCCAGGTCACCAGAACTAGTGTTCACCTTGGAAGATTTCTCCTCTGTTACTTTTCTAGGAACAACCTAAAATTTGGGATTTTCTTTTACTTTCGCTTTCAATGAAAATGATAAAGGACAAATAGAGAAGATTAAGCTCCCTAACAGGGGCACCGACAGCAATAAAAACCTAATAGGCATTCTAAGCCTGTTCCACTCTATAGTATAAAAGTTTTGCCTTTAGTTATACTTTACCCCAGCATATGCAAACTAATAGTTTTTTTTTTCCTAAGGATGATTTAATACAGAAAAATACTTCTCTGAACCCTGATCCTCCAGTGCTGAAAAGTGGGCCCGCAACATCATCACATCCAAGGCAGGACACATGGCGACTGACTCGAGAGGAAGAGAGGCTTTGGGGAAACAGTTGTCACTACCAGAACTGATGGCAAAGGAGGATACGATTAAGGATTAAGGGTATTGCACATCCATTTTGTTTCAGTGAGTCAGAAAATATTGAAGACAACCAGGCAGCTGGAATTCTTAGGAGAAAATCAGCAATGACAGCCACTATATTTCTCTAACTTAAGGGTTTCTTTCATAAAGACTTGAGAGTGGCATATGCTAAATATACTTTCCTTAAAGGAATTTAAAATTATGTAGGGTTATTATATTGTTAAGTAGTAAATTATGAAAGTCATGTTGTTGCATTTCAGTAATTTCCTTGAAGGCACTGCAAGGCAGGGTATTTTGTAGAGCACTATTACATTTTAATCTGCAATACCAGATTTGACCTACAGGTACAGATGAAGTGTGAAATTGTGGCTAAAGTTCCTACATCATTGTAAAATTCCTACTGTACGAAAGGGCAGAAGCAGGTGAGAAATTGTGTTTACATTTAATGATCTTCATAAGATCAGTCCATTATGATATATCATTTATGAACTCTGTGATGACAGGACAACTGATTAAGATATTACTGTACTTAGGGAAATTATAATAGGTTGTGGTAACTTTTATATTAGTTTTTTTTTATTAAAGAGAAGTGTGGGTTTTGAATAAAACAAATGTACTTACTCACCTAGGTGGATGCAGCATTAATTCTGTGCTGCCTCTACACCGAGAACTGAGTGATCAAAGCCTGCTGATTGCTCAGTTCTCAATCTTCAGTAAGCAAGGAGCCATGACTGTCAGTCACCGCTCGGAGTTCTGCCCCTCTAGGACTCACTGGAACTGGTGGCAAAAACAGCTGACTTAGGCTCTCAGCGGTGTGCTGAGAAGCTGTGCCAGCTGTCAGTCCTGGCATCTGGATAGATCCCTCCAGAGTCTGGACCATCTGGGTGGCATCACTTGACAGAGGACTTTAGCCCACTGTCAGCTGAAGAGGGGTTACAGGAGTGCAGAACTCAAGTGGACTTGAGATAAAGCACATCACCAATCAGGGTAAAGAGCCTCTGACGTTGGCTCTTGATGTTGGCTCCTTACCATGTGATCAGCTGTGTCCAACCAAAGGTGATCACATGTAAACAAATGCCGGTAATCAACATTTCCTTTCCTCAGCGCTGTGACTGTCTGAGGAAAGGAAAGCAGATAACCAGCTTTCCTGTGAAAGGGGACATTTACACTGATAATCAGGACACTGCACATTGGTGAAAATTTACTTATTTGCTAATTTTTTTAACAGAAACTAAGAAAAAGTTTTTCTTCCAAAGTTTCAATCTTTTTTCATTTGTTTAGGAAAAAAAAAACCCAGTGGTGATTAAATACCACCATAAAGAAGGCAATGCTCCACCCCCGCCCCCGTTGGCTCACAAAGAGAATGTAATATTTTGTATTTATCTGATGAAAAAAAAAAAGCAGACTACGTTTAGTTTTTAGTCCTGACCATAATATGTAACAAAAGAAAACAACACATAAAACATGTACCTGTACACAGTAAGATAATTCCTGTGTTCACAAAAGCGATTATTCTGCCTTCTTTGTTCATGGAACAAAATGGCAGTACCCACTGTGTGTAGGTGAAGACCCTTTTCAAAACTAATAGAAATGCATTCTATAATAAAGTTTTATTTTGAAGTCTCAGTGAGAAAAGGGCTCAAAGACTGCCACGCAGGCACTTTCCAAGCCTTTACCTTTCAATATTTGGGTCTTCTAAACTATAAATTCAATCAAAAACATTTCCTATAATTATATAGTTGACCCAAGACATAAACAGATTGAAATGCTCACTAAAGCCATCACCAGCTACAGTTTTAAAGCTTTTTAATACTTAGTGTTCTTATATTCACTTTGCCATTGCTTTATGCTGCAGGCGTTTGATGAATTAACCCTGACTCTTTGAGTTCTTATAGGCACTCTTCTCTCTTTTCCTTCAGGCAACAGATTTTTTATATCATGGTTTTTGATAGAGATAATTTTCACATTTTTACCCCTGCCCTTCTTAAGAAACTACTTGTTTTGTTGACACGAAGTTGTTGCACACATCAAGTCAAAACTCTATCTTTTCTACTGTTTAGCCTTTGCTCTATGTTTTTTTGTTCTGAAGAGTTTGCCTTTTTTAAAGGCCTCACTAAGACCTATACGCACAAATTCCTTCCAATCATCCTTTTTGCCAAGACCCCAAAAAACCAGGCACTGCTATTCCCTATGTCATATCAAAACATATGGAGTTTTGCAAACTGGTAGTTAGGTAGAAAATAAGTTTGACCAAGCAAATGGCTAGAGAATAAACGATTGGTTTAATTGGATATGGATTTTTTTTTACCTAGTCACTGCTGTTGTCTGTTGTAAGTGTAATCCAATAATCCAACATTGCAATTCCCACCTTTTCACTCTAGTGTTGAGTTACAAAATAAGATTTTCATAAGGTTTGATTGTTCAGAAATAAAATGACTACAAAGCCTACTGTATGTAATATACTGTATATAAGCTACAATGAAGAAAGCTATAAATTCTCACATTCTCACTGTAATTGTATCTTTTTGTAACTATTCATTTTCTCACTTTAATTTTTTGGCTCTTTTAGAAAGAAAATGAAACAGAATGAATGAATAGTAATCATATATTTACAATGATCCATAAAACCCATGTTTGGAGTAAAAAATAGGCCCCTGCATGTACCTTCATTGATCATATATGTTGTACAGTAGAAACTGGGACATTCATCATGAAAACCTTGACTTGGAGCTTGGAAATCACAGTTTTTCTACACTCTTACAATATAAGCCTCTCTACTGGTTACAGATGCTATGCACAATGCATTGGTAGCTCTGTTATTGCATCCATCACAACAGAATGTATTCAGTGCTAAAATGCACACTTGGAGTGACATCCAAAACCCTGTTAGTATTTTATTCCGATCTTTACTCTATCAATGCCATGGGAAAGCTGACATGTATTTGAACATCCATAATAACCTTTCATTTTATGAAATAGTGCAGTTACAAATTTCCTGCAAGATACTCTGATATAGAAATGTACATTTAATAATGTCATAGGGCCCATAAATTCCTGCCTGTGACAACTGTCCTCATTCTGTAGCATTTTCCTTTCACTTTCAGTTGCATCTTCAGGACAGGAAGTGAGGGGAAATGTCCCCAGCAGGATACAGACAGCAATAAATAAAAATTACATGGTTTTAACGTTTCCTTACTTTATGCAAACCAAAAAAGATTTGGCTATAAAAACACTATATGTTGGTACATCAATGTGTAAATGTGAGAGGACATTTCTTAGGAAAGACCAATGACAATGTGCAGATATACATATCTTAAAGTGGACCTTTTATTAAGTCATCATGAATTCATTTCTTATGTCACAATATATAGCAGAAGTATAGTTTTTCAAAAAAGATTTAATCATTAAAGCATCTCTGTTGTCAAACTAAAAATGAAAATAAACACTCTGCAAGAGAAGACTATAAATACTTACATTTTCTGCCAGCCATGCCTCAGATCTTCACTCTCTTGATGAGCAAAACCACAGGCTCTTCATAATCTTCTGGGTATATTGGATGTTTGTGTCCCCACTGCCATTCTGTGGTTGTACTCTCTGGCCACTACATCACTAGTGTGCACCAGAAACACAGTACTGACATAGCGGCAGGAACTTGAAACCACAACTCACAGCAGAGGACATGGACATCTGACATACCCAGAAGTGTGTTAAATGCTGAAGATTCTGCCAGTGACTTTTCTCCTTAGCATAGGCATAGGTGGCGGGACAGGTTATATAGTCTTTATAAAGTAATAGTCTTTTTCTGAAGAGTGTTTTCATTTACTTTTAATTTTTATTTGGCCAAAAAAGTTGCTTTAATGAGTAAAGGTAGAGATTTTTGGGAAAATAATAGAGGAACTGTCAGGATAGAAATATGAGCACTGTTATTGCTGCCATGTTTTTAAAGGGGCCACCTCTGTGCCAATGAATTTGAGACTTGATGGGCATGCTTAATCATGATCTGTGACTCACTAAGTAGTGAGGGATGAAAAAGGATGAAAACCTCAAAGATTACAACTTTAAAAACAAATCAGCAATGGTCACCCCCATATTCCCCCCCCCCCCCGACCTGCTATTTAATATGCTCCTAAAAAACAAGATCTGGTGAGGGTTGAGATGTATGAAGACAATCCACAAAAACATCAACATCTGGTGTTTAGGAATTTTCATAAAACAAGGTCTTTGTTCAGAGTGTGAGGTTACTAAAAAGAGGACTAAGTCTATCCAAACTAATACTGATGGAATAATTCACCCAGTTACCTCCCTTATATATATATAAATCGTGACTTGCAAAGGATGCCATGTGAGTAAAATGTAATTTTAGTTCATCTTTCATAGACGAACTGTGAAAGACAGTGAAATGAATTAAACCTGTATTCACTTTAAACAGCCAAACACATGCAAAAACCTACACCTGATTTTAAGTAGACACAGATTTTCTTCCAGGGGAGGACTGGGGGTAAAAAAAAAAAAAAAGTTGAAACAGTATTTAACCCAAAAACAAAAACGTAATTTTTTTCACCTGAGATCCTGCCAGTAATACACTTCCTGAATTACGGTGTCTGCATTCTGAATGAAGTTGTGAAGCAGACACCATAAAAAAGCCCAATGAGGTGCAGCAAGGTGTTGTCATATGGTGACCAGGTTTTTGTGGCATTGGCGAAGTAAAGGCTTCTTTCTGGCAACTTGACCACGCACCTCATTTTTGTTCAAGTATTGTTGCAATGTGCTCCTTTAAAACAACCACACCGTCTTTTTCCAGAGCAGCCTATATTTTTTCTGAGGTTACCTGTGGGTTTTTCTTTGTATCCCAAACAATTCTACTGCCAGTTGTGGCTGCAATCTTTCTTGGCTGACCTTGGCTTGGTATCAAGAGATCCAGAGTTTTCCATTTCTTAATAAGTGATTGAACATTACTGACTGGCATATTCAAAGCTTTGGATATCTTTTCATATCCTTTTCGATCTTTATAAAGTTCCATTACCTTGTTATGCAGGTCTTTTGACAGTTCTTTTTCAGCTCCCTATGGCTCAGTATCTAGCCTGCTCAGTGCATCCATGTGAGAGATAACAAACTCATTGATTATTTATAAACAGACACTAACTGCAATTTAAAAAGTGACAGATGTGGGAAATTATCCTTTAAATGCCATTTCAACCTGTGTGTGTCACCTTGTGTGTCTGTACCAAGGCCACATATACAAGGGTATGTAAACTTTTGATCAGATCCATTTTGGTGATTTTGTTATCATTATGATTTTTATAAGGAGCCAAGGAACTATGTGATAATAAATGGGTTTATATGATCACTATCCTTAAATAAAAGACATTTTTGGCATGATCAGTTATGTTTTCAATATCAATGCCAAAATTTCACGATTTCTGCCAGGGTATGCAAACTTTTTAGCACAACTGTAAATATATATATATATATATATATATATACACACATACACACACCATATTGGTAAAGTATTGGGAAGCCTGCCTTTACACGCACATGAACTTTAATGGCATCTCTGTCTTAGTCCTTAGTGTTCAATATTGAGCACCCTTTGCAGCTATAACAAATTCAGCTCTTCTGGGAAGGCTGTCAACAAGGTTTAGGAGTGTGTCTATGGGATTGTTTGACCATTCTTCCAGAAGTGCATTTGTGAGGTCAGGTACTGTTGTCGGACGAGAAGGCCTGGTTCGCAGTCTCCACTCTAATTCATCCCAAAGGTGTTCCCTTTTGGGTTGAGGTCAGGACTCTGTGCAGTCCAGTCAAGTTCCTCCACCCCAAACTCACTCATCCATGTCATTATGGACCTTGCTTTGTGCACTGGTGCAGTCATGTTGGAAAAGGAAGGGGCCATCCCCAAACTGTTCTCACAACAATTGGAGCCTGAAATTGTCCAAAATGTCTTGGTATGCTGACACCTTAAGAGTTCCCTTCACTGGAACTAAGGGGCCAAGCCCAATCCCTGAAAGACAACCCCACACCATAACCCCCCACCTCCACCAAACGTTACACTTGGCACAATGCAGTCAGGCAAGTACCATTCTCCTGGCAACTTCCAAACCCAGACACGTCCATCAGATTGCCAGACAGAGAAATAGGATTCATCACTCCAGAAAACATGTCTCCACTGCTCTAGAGTCTAGTGGCGGTGCACTTTACATCACTGCAACCAACACTTTGCATTGCACTTGATAATGTAAGGCTTGGATGCAGCTGCTTGACCATGGAAACACATTCTATGAAGCTCTCTATGCACTGTTGTGCTAATCTGAAGGCCAGATGATGTTTGGAGGTCCTTAGCTATTGACTCTGCAGACAGTTGGCGACTTCTGCACACTGTGCGCTTCAGCCTGCGCTGACCCCGCTCTGTCATTTTACGTGGCTGAGTTGCTGTTGTTCCCAGTTCATTCCACTTTGGTATAATACCACTAACATTTGACTATGGAATATTTAGTAGCAAGGAAATTTCATGGATGGACTATTGCACAGGTGGCAACCTATCACGGGACCACGCTTGAATTTACTGAGCTCTGAGAGTGACCTATTCTTTCACAAATGTTTGTAGAAGCAGTCTGCATGCCTAGGTGCTTGATTTTATACACCTGTGGCCATGGAGGTGATTGGAACACCTGAACTCAATGATTTGGAGGGGTGTCCCAATACTTTTGGCAATATAGTGTATATCTACAGGGGTTAGACAAAAAATAAAAACACTACATGATCACAAAGTGCAGATATCAAAAACAGCAAAAAAAAAAATCCAAACAGAAAATAAAGCCTTGCCACGTTAGGCGTCTAACTGCAAAAAGAAGATCCTAACTACTTGTTGAGATACAGCCTACCACTGCTCAGACACTTGGCATTCATACAGAGTATCTCAGAGTCCATAGACTTGATATCACCATAAAACTAAATGGTTGCTCCCCAGTCTGTCCTGCACAGAAAGCTGGTTCCAGGATGGAGCATTCCCCCTAAGCAGCCTGGGAGTTTATAAAAAGCCCAGAGCCCTTAACCTGCTACAGCTAAGCTCATTAACCCCTCAGTGAGCCAAACAGGCTCACTACACAGCACAATAAGAAAAACCGTCAGTGTACAGCATGAATCTGCCTCCCATCCTGGACACATCCCCTAGTTCTTCCTGGCCTCCTGTCATGTCACATACACCCCCCCCCCCTTGTTTAAACCCTGGGGTTGGAACACAGGTTGCCAAGCATGCATGCACTCGGGACAGGGCATACTGCATTCCCCATTCCAACACCGAGGCAGTGTTTTACAATAAAACTAAATTCATTAATGGCCAGGAACCACCTATTCACTGTCCTATTGGTCTCTTTATTTTGTGCCATCCACTTTAATGGATCATGATCAGTTATCAGTTAAAATTGTCTACCCAAGAGATAGTACCTAAGAGAATCTAAAGCCCATTTTATTGCTAAACATTCTTTCTCAATGGTGGCATAATTTTCTTAATGGGGCTTTCATTTCCGGCTGAGGTAAATAACCTGAGACAACACAGCTCCTAACCCAACATCTGATTTAAGGCCTCAAAAGCTGCTTCTGCTTCAGGGGTCCACTTGACCATGACAGACTCCTTCCCTTTTGTAAAAATTGGTCAGGGGAGCAGCCTGTAAGGAAAAGTGAGGAATAAAACGTCGGTAATAACCACCAATTCCCAAAAACCTGCTTCTTGTTGGTGGGGTGTGGCCAGCTTTGTATAGCTTCAATTTTGTTGACCTGGGGCTTTATCAGACCTCTCCCAATGGTATATCCAAGATACTTGCCTCCTCTAGCCCAATGGTATATTTTTTTGGATTGGCTGTAAACCAGGCATTCCAGATAGAATCTAATACTGCCTGGACTTTCGGTAAATGTGAGTACCAATTCTCGCTATGGATGATCACATCAGCTAAGCATGCCACAGCATAGGCTTGATGGGGCCAGAGGGTCTTATCCATTACCTGTTGAAATGTGGCCGGAGCATTCTGCAACCCAAATGGCATCCTCCGATACTAGAAATAACCCTCTGGAGTTACAAATGCAGTTTTTCCTTGGCTCATTCAGAAAGAGGAATCTGCAAATATCCTTTGGTCAGGTCCAGTGTTGTCATATACCGGACTGTCCCTAGGTGATCAATCAGTTCATCTATGTAGGGCATGGTATAGGTGTCAAGCTTAGTGATTTTATTCAGTTGGTGAAAGTCATTACAAAACAGCCAACTTCCATCTGGTTTGGGCACTAACACAAATAGGACTGGACCAGTCACTATTTGACTCCTCTATAACCCCCAGTTCAAGCATGTTTTTTATTTCTTGGTGAATTGCCTCTCACCGAGCTTCTGAAATACGATATGGTTTCAACTTGACCCTTTCTCCTGGTGGGGTAATAATGTCATGCTAACTCCCAGACACCCACCCAGGGAATGCTGAGAATTTTTCATAATTGCGGAGCTTCCTGTTCCTGAGTTTTTGATAGAATCTCCTCTACCCCGACCTCTGGGATTACCACGCTAGGTGGAACGGGAAGCGGGGCAGTCTCAGTGACCAAGTATTCCCTATCCTTCCAGGGTTTTAGCAAATTCACATGGTACACCTGCTCATGTTTTCGTCTTCCTGGTTGGCTAATTTTATAGTTCACATCACCCATTTTTTGCAATATTTCATACAGGCCCTGCCATTTGGCCAGGAAATTTACTTTCAACCATGGGGATCAACACCAACACCTTATCACCAGGTGAAAAAGAGCAGATCTTAGCCCCACAATAGTAAATACTTTGCTGAGCCAACTGGGCTTGAGCCATATGTTCCTTCACAATAGGCATTACTTATGTAATTCTGTCTTGCATTTGGGCCACATGTTCAATTACACTTCTATGAGAGGACTCTCACTCTCCCAGGTTTCCCTCACAATATCCAGTAGCCCCTGTGCATGCCTCCCATACATAAGCTCAAAGGGGGAGAACCCTGTGGATGATAGGGGGACCTCTCTGATCACAAACATTAAATAAGGTAGTGGACAATCCCAATTCTTTCTGTCTTTATAGACCACCTTCCTCAACATTTGTTTTAACATTTTGTTAAACCTTTCCATGAGCCCATCTGTCTGGGGATGACACACTGAAGTACAGAGTTGTGTCACCTTCAGAAGTTTGGAAAGTTCTTTAGTTACCTTAGACATAAACGGGGTGCCCTGATCAGTTAGTACTTCTTTGGGAATGCCTACACGGCTGAAAATATGAAATAGCAATTGGCAATTGTTTAGGCAGCGGTGTTTCGGAGAGGAATTGCCTCTGGGTAATGGGTGGCATAGTCCATTATCAACAAGATGTGTTGGTGCCTTCTAGCGGACTTTAGCAAGGGGCCAACCAGATCCATGGCGATCCTCTCAAAAAGGACCTCAATGATGGGCAGGGGAACAAAAGGACTGTGGAAATGTTGCATTGGGGCAGAAATCTGACACAGAGGACAGAAAGAACAGTACATTTTCACTTTCTTAGTGATCCCAGGCCAATAGAACCTCTGTAGGATTCTGTCTCGGGTCTTTTCAGCTCCTAAATGTCCCCCAAGAATTTGCCCATGGGCCAGTTCTAAGATCAATTTTTGGTAATATTTAGGCACTATCAGTTGCTCTATGGTTTCCTCTGCCCACTGTGACACCCGGTATAACAGTTCCCTTTCTATGATGAAGTATGGGAGAGCAATCCTCTTGTCGGGGATTCACTAATTCCCCATCTATTTTCACTGCATTCTCCTGTGCCCTTAGTAATGTGGGGTCCTTCAATTGTTCAGTGGCAAAATTTCTCTGTGTACTTCTAAGTCATCGAACACTAGAGGTTGCTGTTCCACTTTTGAGGTTGTAGGCTCCTTCCTAGGCCCTGCTGTTTACCCTGCTAATGCTGACAAGGGAAACTCAGGTGAATCCTCACCCTCAGAGGATTCCCTAAGAGAACCTTCAGGCTCTGAATAAACGTTCAAAGGGAAATCTGGGCGATTCCAGAGCTCCCAGAATTTTGGGAAATCCCTTCCCACAGTGGCGTTATGTGGTAGTTGGGGAACCAGACCCATCTGATGACACAGGTTACCCAGGGTGGTCTCAAAGGACACTGTTACCACTGGATACTCTTGAGTATCCCCATGAACACAAATGACTGCCAGTTTTCTAGAGTGCAAGGTTTTTCCTGTTACCAGTTCAATTTTTACCAGGGTAACCAGGCTTCCTGAATCCAACAATACAACAACATTTTTACCTTCAATACACATTTTGCATAATGGTTTTTCATTTCCCTTTACAGCAGTGTAACAGTTGCAAATAGGGACTGCAATCTCTCTGTAAGAAAGTCACAGTGCATTGGTTCATCAGTACTTGAACAATCTGCTGTTACATGTCCCTCTTTCCGGCAGCAGTAACAGATTATCCTGTGGGTTTGGCCTTCCAGGCCACTCTCGCCAGACATTAGAAACAGTCCCCTTAGTACCTTTAGTTCCCCCTTTGCCATTCTTTCCATCCCCATCCCTTGGTGCAGTCTTACTCGTAGCTGGGGATGGTCTGGTCTTGGGGTGGAAAGTTCATGAGTCCTTGAGGGAAGACGTAAGATTTTCGATTGCTAGGTACCTTTCCATAAGGTCCACAAGTTTGTCTTCTGTTTCCGGATCTCCATGACTATCCCATTTCTGCAAGGTAGTAGGGAGAGTCCTCAGAAACTTGTCCATAGCTACCAGTTCCACAATCTTTTGGTCCAGACAGCGTTTCTGGCTGCAACCATTTCCTGGTCAAATGAATAAAGTCATACACTTGGGATCGGGATGGTTTTCCCAGCCGATAACTCCAATTGTGTACCCGCTGAGCCCGAACAGCCAGGATTACACCCAGCCATGCAAACATTTCCATTTTTAAACGATCATAGTTCTTGGCCTCCACAGGCTTGAAGTCAAAATAAGCCTTTTGGGACTCACCAGATAATAGGGGGGCCACTAGTCCAGCCCACTGTTCTTTAGGCCAACTTTAATTTTCAGCTGTCCTTTCAAAAGTAGTCAGAAATAACTCAGGGTCATCATCTGAAGTCATCTTTGGCAACAGGTGACTCGCATGGAAAGATGGTATGTTACCAGAATCGCTCCCACACTTGACCTGCTGCCTCTGCTGAAGCGGTTTCATGATGCCCGCAAGATGGTACTGGTGTTTCTGTTCCTGCAGTTTCAACGATTCCTTATGGCAGGCCTCTGCCTGTTGCAGGGCTTGCTGCTGGGCTGCAAGGCTCTCTTGCAAAACTTGCTGCTGGACTGCAAGACTTTGTTGTATTAATGATTTGCATTTACCAGAGCAAGCTGTCTCAGCATATCCGCCATGCTGGTCTTACTTCACCTGCCCAGCAAACCTTCACCATATGTGAGGAATTAGCTCAGTAGTGGGTTGTGCTTGACCCCCTGGATGAGTCAGACCACTGTGAAAGAGGCACAGCACGACAGCAGGATCTTGGTGAAACAAATTGTGCTTTATTTACAAGGTTGGTGATCACAAAGTGCAGATATCAAAAACAGCAAAAAAAACAAACATAAAATAAACCCTTGCCACGTTGGGCATCTAACTGCAAATGCAGGATCCTAACTACTTGTCAGGATAGAGCCTACCACTGCTCAGACACTTGGCATTCATACAGAGTATTTCAGAGTCCATAGTCACATAGACTTAATCTCACCATAGTAGTAAATGGTTGCTCCCTAGTCTGTCCTGCACAGAAAGCTGGTTCCAGGATGGAGCATTCCCCCTAAGCAGCCTGGGAGTTTATAAAGCCCAGAGCCCTTAACCTGCTACAGCTGAGCTCATTAACCCCTCAGTGAGCCAAAGAGGCTCACTACACAGCACAAAAAGAAAAACCGTCAGTGTACAGCATGAATCTGAGACAAATGTACCTCCTATCCTGGACACATCCCCTAGTTTTTCCTGGCTTCCTGTCACTATATATATATATATATATATATATATATATATTTGTTTATTTTTGCTAGTTAGAACACCAGTTCCTACACAAACCTATGGCATGCAACAGCATGTTGAGGAAGACACTTCCTGAATTAGCATGGCTTATTTATCTTGTTGGCCTGATAGGAACATATTTATATGTATTCACCACATTAATATTATCTAATAAATTTACCTTAAAGTGTTAGGAATTGCCCAGTGTGTAGTCTCAAGGCTTGGCAGTTATCTAATATGAATACATACATTGAAAAAATGAGGTCTTCATGTAACAGCCATGATATTCAAAGAACATATAATAACATTGTCGCTGGGTTTATTAGAAACAACTAACCAATATAGGATGTTATTCAATTTTATTTTTCATATACTCCACCAATTTCAATTCAGCTTCATGTACTGAAAGTTTCAGCACTTTTTTTTCAGAATAACCATCTTAATCTAGCAAGCATAAGACTGGCATGTCAAGATGTATCTCCAGGCAACTGCCAAATGGCTGCACATATGTCAGCTTGACCAAATATAAAGTGTTCCTCTATATACCTTTATAATAGGAAAAGAACATACAGTATTTGCATAGGTTAGTCCAATGACACCCCCCACCCCTCCAAATAGATGACTGTTGGCTGCACACTGCACCAAGGAAGTCATGATTCCTTCGTTTCGCATGTGCAGCTGAGAAATTGTTAGACATCCAGTTTTTCTCAAAGCTGACTCAGTGATCAGATATCATAATCTTTTGATTTGGCATGATAGGCCAAGGTTTTTTCAGAACAGTTTTTTCCCCAATTCCCCATTTGCTACAGCGATACATATATTTGCTTTGCTGCTGACATAGTGGATATTCTGTTCCCATTAGCAGTTTATTGTTTTTATTTCCTTGTATCATTGCTTAGCTATTTAGACCATCACATCTGGCCTAATAGACTGTACATGTGTACAGAGTGGTTTCTGCACACGGACCTGGTAATATGTTGGTTAACATTTCTCATTCCCCATCCTCCTCAGCCCAAAGATACCCTGATAGTTGTATTTTAACATTAAACAAACACAGCAAGATCCTTCTCTCGACCCCCTCCTCTTCCTCATGGCTTGCGTTACAAATTGTACATTTAAATTGCTGGCAGGATTCATTACCTTCTCCTCTCTGATTCCAGCCATGCGGAAAATATTGCACTGGTGAAGCACAGAGAAAGATGAAAACACTGAGAGTGAGGAGGGAAAAAGGAAGAACAAGAACACTGAAAAGCATGTGTGTTTGTGTATATATATATATATATATATATATATATATATATATATATACATATATATATGTGTGTGTGTGTGACTGTGTACAAACAAATACAATATATGTGTGTGTGTGCGGTTAAATAATACATATATATTAAGGCATATGTATTTATTGGCTATATGCAAGTGTTATTGTTTCAGCATCATTTGTGTAAAACATAGGAATATTCCACATCAATGTATATCTTTTTATGAATGTATGAATGCATTTTGCATTAATATTGTTAGCTATGTGAATTAAGGTATTGTCATGGGCCTGTTGTCTGTTTGCTTGCCTGGGTTTTTTCTTGGTGTTCACGTTTCCTCCCTTTATTCAAGAATTTACTAATACATTAACAGACTTATACATATGGAAAATATTGCTCAAGTCATTATATGTGTTTGTATCAATGTAGAAGAATCATTAGCTCATGAACGCCTCTGTTACTTGTGAATGGTCAGGAGCTGATGTATATATGTACTGGCCTTGGACTTGTGAAGTGTGATGCACACAGGGACACTGAACTGTAAGTTCCATAGGAGCAGGGACTAATGTGAATGGTTCTAAGTTCCCTCTTAAGGGATGCAGAATACTTTGGCTTTGTATAAATTAATTAAATAAATAACAAACTTCACAAATCTTTCAGTATCTCATTACATTCTGTGTGGATTACATGGATTACAACTAAAATAACCCAGGGATTTTCTTTTAAATGAAAAATCACATCTTGTTAATGCTTAAAATTATTACAGCAAAATTCTAACGATTCATGTTTTATCTTTTATCTGTCTATCTATTGATCACGTAAACAAAATTTTAATAAGAAAAAAATATCTGACCAACTCTTTCATGTAATTTAAGAAAGCTATTTTTGCAAAATATATCATGAACAATAAACATGCAGTATATGCTGAAATTCTGTAAAGAATAGCCTTTACTCCCTTGGGTAGCCCTGTGAAAGGTGTGAGAGTTTCTGTCTTCCAAGCAGGGTCCTGTCTTAAAAGAAATATATGCAGAGTGAGAGGGAGGGGAGAAGGTAGCTGCCAGTCCATTAAACTAGTGAATTAATTATCTCATTAATGGGGCATTCTTTATCCTACGGACAAAAAGATCAGGAATATATCATGTTAACTTTACCAAAATGTTTGCACCTACAGGCAGGGTTAACACATTCTTTACAGAGATATTCACAGTAAATATATACCAAGACATACAGGTACTGAATGTAACAATGGATGTTACTCTCTAATCGTATGTACTTTTTAGTGGGTATCTGCTATTGGCATTCATATAAAATACAAAATATAATATTTTCTATGTAATATTCAGTATTTAGTCACACGAGAAATGCTGGAAAATGAAAGCATTTAAGCCTTTGTATAATGCATTTGCATTTTCTAAATTGTGTTTGTGTTTGTGCAGCATTTCAAGTGACTTGATGGGAAACATACACTTCAGCAGAATAAAAAATGCAGCATGCTTATACTGTAGAGCAGTGCTGATAGGCAAAGAGCAAAAAACAATAGCAACAACCAGGTTCAGTTTACCTGGAATCAGGTCGTTGGAAGAATGGTTACTATTATGATAATGATAAAGAATGTTATTAATTTATGGATCATTATTGATTACTTTGATTTACATATTCATTGTTTACTAATAGTGCAAAAAAGTTAAAATACAATTCCATTTTATTATTTTTTTTTACATTTGCCAATGCCTTTCTGAGATATTGCTATAAATCACTTCCCTTTCACACTCTCACACTTACCCTGTCCATGTCACTGTGCAGTTACACTGATGCTCATTCTCTTGCAAATGTCCTCTCTCTTCTTGGTTGAATGACATCCAGTGTCATCCTCATATTTATGTCCCTAATCATTAAATACTCCTCCTGCAGTCCTCCAGACTACAGACAATGTGCTATCATACTACCCAGAGCTACTATGGGCATTACTAAAAGCAGGTAGATATCTGCTTAGTATTGCCTACTGTAGCTGTTTGATAGTGGTCTCCCAACCATGCACAGACCACTCTAAGTATAGAGCTCTGCATTTATACATGCACTTTTCATTTGCTTTATGTGTATATGAGTGTGCATGTGCTGGATTGTCTATTGGAAAGGTATGAAACCCACAAGCACACAGGGGCGGACTGACCATTTAGAAACTTGGGCACTGCCTGCGGGCCCGGGGTCAGTAGGGGGGCCCCATGAGATGCCCTGGTACTTTTTTCATAGGCTTTTTTGAGTTTGGGCAAGGACACAGGGGCCCCATGATCCCCAATTGCCCGGGGCCCTATGAGTTGTCAGTCCTCCCCTGCAAACACTTCAACTAGTTTAGCCACCCCAACAGCAATTGCAGAACATTGCATAATGGGTATTGAATTACTAGTTAGAAAGCAGTGCTGCATGTTCAAATGTGTAGCACAAGCAGTCTTTGCTTACTCATCAACACTTGCAATGGGGAGGAAGAGGTTGCGGTTGTCAAGTGACCACTACTTTTACATTGATTTCTAAGTACTTGGACACTTTAAAGTGGAGTTCCAGCTGTTTTTGTGTTTATTAAAAGTCAGTATCTACAAAAGCTGTAGCTGCTGACTTAATAAAAACACACTTACTTGTCCCAGAATCCAGCAATGTTCTCACCCGCGCAGTCCCTTCTCCACTTCTTTCCTCCACGATGCTGGCATCTCAACTGTGGGCACCAGGCTGTGACAGCTTCCGGCATGTGCGAGTTGCGCTGTGCCTCCTAATTGGTCTGGTAGTCTCCTGGGACCTGTGAAGGTTCCTAGGAGACTGCGGGAGGCAGGAGGGAGCTGAACTTTCAGCTCACTTTGCGGCTGCGAACTGAGCCGTCAAAACCAGGTACCCGCTCACACTTCCCCCCCAAAATGTGCCAAATATGGCAGTGGAGGGGGAAGGAGGCAAATAAGTGGCGCTTCCACTTTTGAGTGGAACTCCGCATTAATTATAAAAAGTGGTGTGATAGGTGAGGAGAGGGTTGAGAAAATTAACTACACAAATTCTGGAGGTGAGCTTTGAAGCTGAACTCCAGCTTTACCTTTACTCTTGCATGGTTGTACAGGCTCCTCTCCTGTACTAAGATTGCTTATTCTGATTTTACTGCACACTTTTTGCTTCTCACAGTGTGCATTAGGAGCTGCAGCAAGTCAGCATGCATCATCTAGCACTTTCTTCCCTAGCCTTGGCCTGCCGTATTAATTCATTGGATTTCAGTTATTTTAATCATGGAAGCTCAGCATTACATATGGTAATTACCTAGGACATTCTGCATGTAAATGCAATCTGCCTAGGAACTCCTACTCCCCCAAACTGAAATCCACTCTCCATTTTCATATTGGATAACTCCTCTCAAGAGCCAGCCCACTACTTGCATTAGGGCCGAGTAATCTTGAGAGAAGTACTGACGCAGGATATTGTGATGTTTTCAGAAAGGTATGTATAGCACCTTATCTGTGCCTCCCACCAGCCATGCTCTGTCTGCATTGCATAGGAAAGCACAGAGACCTACAGATGACATAAATTAGAATATGTAATTAAAAAGTAATGGTTTTATTTAAAAAGGTCATTTGCATGCTGGTGGGTGGTGGTGGTGGGGGTAATATATAAGTAGATTAAACTTTAGCTTTTAGAAGTTGTCAAAAGGGAAGCAAATATGCTACTTAAAGTGGTTATAAAGCCTTAAGATTTTTCACTTTAATGCATTCTATGCATTAAGGTGAAAAATCTTCTGTGCTATACATTATCCCTCAGCACCCCCCCCCCCCTTGTTCTTACCTTTTCTGATCCAGCGATGTGCACGAGAGTACTAGCTCTTGCCGCTGTCTCCCTTCTTCCTGGGCAGATTGATGGGCAGTGAGAGCCATTGGCTCCTCCTGCTGTCAATCCAATGCTGTACTGAGGGAGTGGGGGGGGGGGGGCTGAACCACTATCTCCGTGTCAGTGGGAGAGAGCCCGCATGGGTGCCCCCATGGAAAACTGTCTGGAAGAGTGGCCAGGAGTGCCGGCAGGGGACCTCAGAAGAAGAGGATTGAGGCTGCTTTGTGCCAGACCATTGCACAGAGCAAGTAAGTATAACATGTTTGTAATTTTAATTTAATAAAAAAACAAAGCTTTAAAGCACATATAAATAAGCATTGGACTTATTCAAAAGGCAGCAGGGAACTGTGCAAAGACCAACAGTAAATTAACAATGGCAAAGATGTGCCCACAGGACAGCAAACAAGTTTGTGATGGAAAATACTATAAAAATGTTACTGAGGTCCACAACAGGTCCACATAGAATTACAAAGGGGCTTCCTTTTTTTTTAACAACTGCAGGATTTCAAGACTGATAAAAATATATTGTGGAAGTCCACAATCTAAGAGATTGAATGTAATAGTGTACTCACTATCATCAGTCATATAATGGCCAAGTTGTACATGACTTCATGGGTGACTAGTTACATTGACCACTTTAAGAAAATGTTATCTCCCTGTGAAATTGTTAACATATTTGTAATTCTTTTTGGACAGTTCTGTAATCCAGGCCTGCCCTGCAAGCAGCATATTTAGGTCTTAGATTGCAGAAAAAAAGACTGGTTAAAATATACCCCAGCTTGGACACTGGGCAATTAAAAAAGCTACATCATATTGGTGAAGTCATCATTCTACTGTATTCTCCTATTGGGATATTCAGTGCCAGCAAATGAGCACTGCAGCAGAGCTAAACTACTGCTTAGTGATGTTCCTCCAGTCTAAAATTTGCTGTGCAGAGGATTGCAGAGATGAATATCAAACAAGAATCAGATATTTACCTTCCGTGCATTTAAAAATATGTTTAATGATGTTTCTGAAGAATACACAAGTACACTGAAGCCCAAGATTAGCTTGTGTAAAAAATAAAAAAGCATAGTTCATATGTGCATGCGTGCACGTGTGGTAGGGACTGTAAGCTCTTTGAGGGCAGGGACTGGTGTGAATATAGTACACTGTATGTAAACCGTTGTGATATTGTTTACATTATATAAATGTCTGTAATAAATAAGAAAATATAAATAAGAAAATAAATTCACTCCACTATCTATTAGTCACCAAGGGCACATCCACATTCTTGATTCACAGGAGAATGCTGCAAAGAGTGGCACCGCATCATTTCTTACCAAACACATTGGTAAGGCATTTTCATAAAACCTATTCTTAGTTTTCATGTTTTCAATTACCATCTTCCTTTACTTTCCTTTTGCTTAATACCCCTAAAGGCTCATTCACACTTGACTAATTTCTAACTCTTGCCAAATGCCCCTATAGCATTTGACATGCGTTAGACAGGTGTTTGGAAAGTGTTTTTAATGCTCCCCAAATGCTTCCCAAACGCTCCCCAAATACCCTATGAGCGTTTTTGAGGCTTTTGATAGGCATTTTCCAAGCGTTAAAATCGCACCACAAATGCCTATAATAAAATGTAATGGTATTGACGCTTCGCAAATGCCTCACAAAAGCCTTGCAAATGCCCCGCAAATGCCTGCCAGGCATTTGAGGGGCGTCACCATAGCCTTGAATGGGAGGCGACAACTCCTCCTGACTCGACATGAGATGTCAATTTTGCCTCAACGCTATACAACGCTAATGCTTCAGTGTGAGCAGCACTGTGTGCTGCCATGTGTAGGATTTTCATAGGCATTTGAGGAGCGTTAAAAACACCTCCCAAATGCCTGTATAATGCCTAGTGTAAGCTTAGCGTAAGTAAGACATATTTAAAGTGTATTTCCGTTTTTGAAGTCAAATTCAAGAAAACCCCACTATATGTTTGTTGTGTGTTCCCATTTACAAAGCATGCCTACATTTTAAAAAATATTTCTTACCTTTTACATGTTTTTAAAGAGAGATTCTTATGGCTGACTGCAAGGTTTTCTTGAACAATGCTAGTGTAAGCCTGTCCCAAGTCTGTCCTCATTAACATACAATGCAAGAAGCCCAGCCTCTACACCTTTAACCTATTGTGGCTGTTCAAAACTGGGTACAATTGATAAAAAAGATCTGCCTCATAAACAAAAAGAAGTACCTTGGTATTTCTTGCTGGAGGGTCCAGAATAGAACATCTAAAATAGATCAGCTGCAGTTTTTCAGTTAAGCTATGTGTATAGGAATATGTCCCAATTTTGCTTCAAAAGTGGAAATGCACTTTAAGATAACTACTGAAAGAGGTGACATGCTATGGGTTATTGCACTTTGTAATCATTATTGCTCTTTGAGCTGCTGTATCCAATGAAGCTAGTGATTTGTATGAATATACAGCAAATATGTGTCTGCTTTAACTTTTAATCATCCTAAGTGGAATTGCAAAAAAAAAAAAATCCACATAACCTGACAAGTTGTCTTAAAGAAAGTTTTTTTTTTGCAAGTATACAGCTTCCATTGTTTTCAGACGGGTTGTTCATGATGCATAGCTCGTCTGATTAAGGCACGATTTCATTTACATATTACAAGTCTCTGCAAGCCTGTCTCTTCCCTTCAGGGTGAATATTGTTGATATGGCAATGCAGTGCCCCCACTTGCCTTTGTTTAGAAGGTGTTAAAGGGAGCTCTGCTTCCAGAAGAGAAATTAAGGAGAGCCTACAATGTGTGTAATAGCGCAGGCAGAGGACACAGAGAAGTCACTGAAATCAGCTCTCAGTGCTACAGCACCGTCATTACTTCTTCACAACCTTACTTATCATTGCTTGAAGCCCATTTAATCAATGATTTATTTAATGTTAGGTTAACCCTCTCTTGTCTGCTCTGCAGAAGCTTCTCAGATGTGCACCTTCATTGCTGTGATATAGTATGCTCATTTTATTGTTTTAGCTGTGCAATGCAATGTATTTTGTGTGTGTATAAGCCAGTGAGTCTTGTCATAGTGTGTACATCTCTATATACATGGTATTTTTTTTTAAGCCTCTACGTCTAATCCCCAATTGACCTCCACTGCCATCCCTCACCCTCTCACCGATGATAGGTGAAATGTTTATCCAGCGTTTGTTTTTTTTTTCCTCCCTTATTCCTGAGGCCAAGCAATCAGCATCATTACATCTAGATGACAGCTCTGCGTTGGATTTTGGAGGAGGAAACGATATGCTTTGGTGGGATTTCCTGTAGAAAATGTCTAACTCCCTCCAGGATTAAACAGCACGCGTGCGAGGTCTGCAGCAGAGCTGGAAGATGCAATTCATGCTGTGAATGCACAGAGTAGGAGGCATTGTGACACAAGGTCACCGAGAGGGATCTTCAGCACTGGGAGCTGTCCTTGGTGCTGGAACCTCCAGGCTCTGCAGTGAGCATTGTGTTGCACAATACTCACAGTCTAATGGCCAACTTCAGCACTGGGATCTGTCCTCGGTCCTGGAACCTCCAGGCTCTGCAGTGAGCATTGTGTTGCACAATACTCACAGTCTAATGGCCAACTTCAGCACTGGGATCTGTCCTTGGTGCTGGAACCTCCAGGCTCTGCAGTGAGCAGGCATTGTCTTTTACCATGCTCACAATCTGATGGCCAACTTCAGCACTGGGATCTGTCCTCGGTGCTGGAACCTCCAGTCTCTGCAGTGAGCATTGTGTTGCACAATACTCACAATCTAATGGCCAACTTCAGCACTGGGATCTGTCCTTGGTGCTGGAACCTCCAGGCTCTGTAGTGAGCAGGAATTGTCTTTTACCATGCTCACAATCTGATGGCCAACTTCAGCACTGGGAACTGTCCTTGGTGCTGGAACCTCCAGGCTCTGTAGTGAGCAGGCATTGTCTTTTACCATGCTCACAATCTGATGGCCAACTTCAGCACTGGGATCTGTCCTTGGTGCTGGAACCTCCAGGCTCTGTAGTGAGCAGGCATTGTCTTTTACCATGCTCACAATCTGATGGCCAACTTCAGCACTGGGATCTGTCCTCGGTGCTGGAACCTCCAGTCTCTGCAGTGAGCATTGTGTTGCACAATACTCACAATCTAATGGCCAACTTCAGCACTGGGATCTGTCCTTGGTGCTGGAACCTCCAGGCTCTGTAGTGAGCAGGCATTGTCTTTTACCATGCTCACAATCTGATGGCCAACTTCAGCACTGGGAACTGTCCTCGGTGCTGGAACCTCCAGACTCTGCAGTGAGCAGGTATTGTATTGCACAATGCTCACAATCTGATGGCCAACTTCAGCACTGGGATCTGTCCTCGGTGCTGGAACCTCCAGGCTCTGCAGTGAGCAGGTATTGAATTGTATTGTACAATGCTCACAATCTGATAGCCAAACCTCAACACTGGTAGTTGTCCTTGGTGCTGAAACCTCCAGGCTCTGCAGTGAGCAGGCATTTTATAGTACCCTGCCCTCAACCTGACGGCCAACTTCAACACTGGTAGTTGTCCTTGGTGCTGAAAACTCCTGGCTCTGCAGTGAGCAGGCATTGTATAGTACCCTGCCCTCAACCTGACGGCCAACTTCAGCACTGCATGCACCTACATTCCTACCTACTTCCCTAACATGCCATTTTTTTCATAACCTATTCAATCCTACCACAAGCTCTATAACCTTATATTGTAATTCAGTTCTGTCTTTTAAAATGGTGCATCCTGTTTATATATTTCTCTACTTATGTCATACATACATAGCTACATATATGCATGTGTGTGTGTGTGTGTGTATGATGTGTGCTTATGTATGTTTCTGTAGCTATTTGTGTCTATACATAGCTACAGTACACCAGTACACTTTCGCTCTCTTTCTCTCTCTACATATATGTGTATATATACAAATAGGCCTATGTGTGTCTATACATAGCTACACTCATTTTGGAGAGAGAGAGAGAGAGAGGGAGAGAGGGAGAGAGAGAGAGAGAGAATGAGAGCATGTTATACACATTCATATTTGTATATAAATTTACTTACACCAGTATATAGAAACACACACACACATATATATATATATACATTATAATCACTTATAGACTTTCCTTTCGCCAACACATATACAATTTAGTCATTGTATATAAAGAGGAAGAGAGAATGAGGGCATGTGATAAACATTCATATTTGTGTATATATATTTACTTATAACAGTATATATAAACACACGCACACATATACTATATATATATATATATATATGTGTGTGTGTGTGCCTCCAACACATTTACAATTTAGGGGAGAGAGGGAGAGAGGAAGAGATAGAGAGAGAGGGAGAGGGGGAGAGAGAAAGAGAGGGAGGGAGAGAGAGAGAGAGGGGGAGTATATGAGTGCATGAGATAAACATGCATATTTGTGTATATATAATTACATACAGTATATATAAACAATATATAAGCACACACATATATATTTACTCATGACAGTATATATATAAACACACACACTCACTGTATATATATATATATATATATATATATATATTATAATGACTTGTAGACTTACACCAACACATATACAATTTAGTCACGTCTGCAGGCTGCCTGAAGCTGAAGCTTTTCCTATGGCTTATCTCTCTACCTATTGTTAAGATTTGTATTGTTAAACTGAGTTAGCAGGACACTACTTGCAAATAGAGGTCAGTGCAGGTGCTATTAAATTGCCTGAGTATTAAGGACATTCAGGTAATGCTGGAGATTTCTATCAGAACCGAATGAGGGGGATGCTGGAAATTTAATGAAAAGGCGCTAACCCAAAAAAAAAAAGTGTAAGGGCTGAGATGGGCTTAGAATGAGAAAATTGAGGCAAAATTGAAAGGGAAGAATACACAGAAGTGTGACAGCGATAAAGCAGGAAGACGGAGTGGAGTGATGTGATAGTGAGAAAAAACAGGAGCTCTAAGTGAGGAAAAGTAGAGAGGAGATGAGCATGGAAGGAAGAGGTGAATTAGATAGCAAGAAGGAGATGAAAATGACAGACAAGCTGCAATAGAAAGTAAACCATACGGATGGTTATTTTATTTTCATTTTTTAGGGGGGAAAAAATAATACATGATTGCTATCCTAAGCAGTCCAAGTGGAACTGAGAGCAGCGCACTTTCACTGCACCATTTACTTTTAATCAAAATGTTATTATCCTCCGTGTGATATTCATATAGTAAGTAGGACACGGCTGCATTTGTTTTGTGCAGTATTTATGCACTGGATATCCACGTGGCCCACTATCTCCGCTCTATACAGGAAAAAGAAGATGTATCGATAATGAAGAATGGACAAGTTGGACCAGTAATATCACTTGACTCAGATTTTTTTTTTTTTTTAAAAAAAAGGTCCACAGATGGAGGTTGGACATGAAGCATGTAGAAGCATTCCGTTATAGCCCAATCTGGAAAAAGAAAACGAATGTCCAACAGACAAAAAGAAAAGCAAAAAAAGCAAAACAGGAATAAATAAAGTACAGCCTAATGTACAAAAAGCAGGAGGTGAGTGGTAGAGACGCAAAGATCGGACTAGAAAAGCTGAGAAAGGTCGGCAATAATTAGAATCCTATAAGCTTGCATAGGAGAAGAGAGCTAACCGAGCAGCCAGTGGAAGTGACAGACGCAGGCAAAGGGAGAGAGAAAACACAGGTTCATTACTGAGCATTTTCTCTGTCTTTTGCGTTAAGTGATGATCTTGATGAGCTAATGAAGCCTCAGACTGGAAACGCTGTGTGTTTGTATAGCGAGCTCCTGGGTCCCTGTGCTGCCCGCAGACAATTAGAGCCTTATTAATATGCTAATCTGGTGTTGGATTTTGGAAGTGGTGTGGAGCCTGTGATTCGGGGGGTAGTATCTGTCTCCTAGCAACCTTTCCCTGAGAGCTAGCCTGTACATCCTGGTACTGATCTAATGCTGAAAGACAGACAGTGACAATGCCTCCTAACCCTACAGACCGTACAAGAAGTTATGCAGGCCATACATAGTTCGAATACCGAACGATTTTACGTCCAAAAATCGGAAACGTCGTTCGCTCAGTATTCCAATGGTGCCATCATTGATTTAGAATATCGGCCGACCAAGTCATAAAGTTCACCCCATATAACAGGCGAAACTTCTGTTCCTTCCATGTCACAGCTCATGCGCATATTCTTTTTGGAAAAATGATCGTACGATTTGACCAACATTGAGTCGAAAATCGGTTGTTTTTTTACGAATTTTCCAACATGCCCGATCCCTGAAAATGGGAGGAACCACGAAAATCGGCCAGTGCCATTGACCCACTAACAGAGCGAAAATCGGCTAATTATTCTGAGGTCTGATTTTTGGACGAAAAATCAGTCGATTTTCAACCCATGTATGACTTTAGTCCGACTTTAAAGTAGCACTAGACGCTGGTTTAAAAAATGCGACTCAAGTATACAGTGTATGCTTAACCACTTGCCTACCGGGCACTTATACCCCCTTCTTTACCAGGCCAATTTTCAGCTTTCAGAGCTGTCGCACTTTGATTGACAATTGCGCGGTCATGCAAGATTGTACCCATATGAAATTTTTACCATTTTTTTCTCACAAATAGAGCTTTCTTTTGGTGGTATTTAATCGCCGCTGGGCACTTTACTTTTTGCACTCTAAAAAAAAAAAAAAGGAGAAAATTTTGAAAAAAAAAAACATTTTCTTTGTTTCTTTTATAAAATTTTTCAAACAGGTAATTTTTCTCCTTCACTGATGTACGTTGATGAGGCAGCACTGAAGGGCACTGATAGGCGGCACTGATGGGCACTGATAGGGAGCACTGAAGGGCACTGATAGGCGGCACTGATAGGCAGCACTAATGAGGTGGCATGGATAGGTGGCACTGATAGGCAGCACTGATAGGTGGCACTGATAGGCGGCACTGATGATGGGTACTGATAGGTGTCACGGATAGGCGGCACTGATAGGCAGCACTAATGAGGTGTCACGGATAGGCGGCACTGATAGGCAGCACTGATAGGTGGCACTGATAGGCGGCACTGATGATGGGTACTGATAGACAGCACTGATAGGTGGCACTGACTGGCATCACTGCTGGGCACTGACTGACAGCACTGCTAGGCATTGACTGGCACAACTGCTGGGCACTGACTGGTGGCACTGACTCGCAGCACTGCATTGATGGGCACTGGTGGGTGTCACTGGTGGGCACAGGTGGGTGGCACTAGTGGGTGGGCACAGGTGGGTGGCACTGCTGGGCAGAGGTAGGTGGCACGTCTGGGCACAATGTAGGTGGCACTGCTGGGCACAGGTGGGTGCACTGCTGGGTGGCACTGCTGGGCACTGGTGGGCAGCACTGCTGGGCACATGTGGGCAGAACTGGTGGATGGAACTGCTGGGCACCGATCATCAGGGCACTGATCATCAGTGCCCTGATGATCGGTGCTGATCCCTGCTCTGACAACTGCCAGTTCTCGGCAGTACTTTCCTCGTGCTCTGAGAGCATGAGGAAAGTGCAGCCGAGAACTGGCAATTGCATTTCCCGATGATCAGTGTGTCATTGGACACAGCTGGTCACGTGGTAAAAGGCCGCTGTGATTGGCCTTTTACCACATCACATGATCAGCTGTGTCCGTAGGACACAGAGATCATGGAGATCGCCGGGTGCATGCCCCCGGGGGTGCGCAGGAGAGCGCGTTCTGGGAGGACGTCATATGACGCCCTCCCAGAACTGGCCGACTGCAATGTAGCCGTCATTCGGCTATCTGCGGTTGGCAAGAAGTTAAAGTGGAAGTCCAGTCAAATCCTGACTATAATCCTGAACTCCTTCTAGGAGGTCACACACATATATACTGCTTCTCGGTAGGTGGGTGTTCATGCCAAAAGGCCACATATATACATACCCAAAAAAACCAGAACTGTGCTGAGATGAGAGCACACAGCATACATGTTCCTGGCACAGTTACTGGTGACTAGCTGAAAGCTACAAATCTCTGGCTAACGGAAATCTCCCGATCTCTACAATTGGGAGCTTTCTTATCATGTGGCCTCTGTAAAAGCCAATCATTGCGGTCACTTGATCACAAATCCTGCCCTGCCTCCTGCCATCTAAAACCCCTTAAAGGGCCAGGAGGTGCCGGCGCCAATGGGTTAAAGTGGAACTTCACTGCATATGAGCACCACAAACCAAAAATGCTATGTAATTCATTTTTAATATTAAAAGGAAACTTACCCAATGTGTTCATGTTTTCATGCTTTATTTTGCTGAAAAATTGCATTGAAAAACACCCCCAGCAATTCTGGCCATGGCCATCTTAAGTAAGGGCAGAAGATTCATGTAGCATTTCCTTTTTTGAATCGATTTGCCCTTAGCTCAGGCATGCATGCAGGAGGGTGTATTAAGCTGTGAAAACTCCTCCTCCGCTCGGAAGACTCCTGGGATGCAGAGGCGTCCCTAGGGTTGGTGTCACCTGGTGCAGTAACATGTGGTGTCACCCCTCCAGAGAGGAAGGAGCGGTGCCGGTGTAGAGGTAGAATGAGTATCCCGGACCCGTGAAGATATGTATCCCCTGAAGCAACTGCACATGTATCGGTTTCAGGCCGAAGAAGCCGATCTCCGACTTTAGCACAAAGTGAACCTATACAGGGTTAACTGATCTTGCAACCCATAGTGATCTGCAGTTATCCCCTTCAGCCTGTAAGGGGATAACTGTGGCAGCTCTGTGCTAAAGTTGGAGATCGACGATCGGCTTCTTCGGTCTAAAACCGACACATGCGCAGTTGCTTCAGAGGATACATATCTTCACGGGTCCGGGATACTCATTTTACCACCACACTGGGGGCAGCTGTCACTGTGCTGGGAATCCTGGATCACCCCAATAACTGGCCAGGACCTTCACAGACCCCAGAAGCTCTGCTGGCATTCTGCTCCTGCACCCCCTGTGATGGTGTCACCCGGTGCGGCCCGCACCTCCCTAGGGACGCCACTGCTGGGATGTATGGCGTCCTTTGCCTAGGTATTGAAACCTGGAAGTAACTGAAGAAATGTAGAAAAAAAAATCTTTACAACAAGTAAATATAATGTACAGTACCTTCCTATCTATTTACTAATGCTAGCAGCATAAGGATTACAAAGTCATTGCTGCCTGAGAGGGTGATGTTCCTCTTTACACCTGCTCTCACCCCCATTCTAAGCCTATTCTAACTGCCCTGTAAAGAAAAAGTTGTCTATATTTACCTATGCTGAAGGCACTCCGATTCAGTCATATGATCGGTTACAAAGTCATTGCTGACTGAGAGGGTGATGTTCCTCTTTACACCTGCTCTCACCCCCATTCTAAGCCTATTCTAACTGCCCTGTAAAGAAAAAGTTGTCTATATTTACCTATGCTGAAGGCACTCCGATTCAGTCATATGATCGGTTCCCAGCTTCAGTGTAGAGGAGGGAAAGCTGACAACAGATGCTCCATAGTAAGCCTATGGGTGATGTCAGCATATAGGCTCTGAAGCCATTGTTGGTCATCTCTCCTCCTCACTGAAGCCAGCCACTGGAAAGATCATGTGACCAGAGCGCCTTCAGCATAGGTAAGTATAGACATCTCCCCTTTACCGAGTAGTTAGAATAGGCTTAGAATGAGGGTAGAAGGAGGTTTAAGTACAGTTAGGATATGAAAAAACTTCTACTTTATCTAAAAAAAGTACCATCTATTGTTCTATTGCTCTTAGCCATCTCTAAACCTTCAAACTCCTTTTTGTGCTGTTGTGAACCGCTTTCCTGTTAGAGGGTGGCTTTGTTTGTTCTCCATGGTCCCACTGTATGTATTAAAGTAGCCCCCTTCTCTTGCTTGTTCCCTGGATGGATTAGGCATTATGGCATACAGCAGTGCCCATGAACACAACAAACTTACACTACTCATTCTAAACAAACAGAAGTTGGGGGGGGGGATAATGGGAGCTTATGGAAGACATTACAAGGAGGCAGAATAATACAATAAGAAGCAGTTTCACTAAAAAAAGAATAAGGTACCGTTAAGTAGTGGATGTGTATGGATTATGTTTGGGAATAAGGATAAAATGTTGTTACTTTAAGTGAAGATTTAGCTTGACGCACATTTACTTGGAAGTTAAATGTTTATAGACTGTTTAAGGGATAGAAGAACAGGAAGATGCACAGCTAATATAGTACGAGTTGACATTTATGTAAAAATAATTGTGGCTGAAAGTAAATGGAAAGCAAAAAAGAAATCCGTAGTATAGGAAATATACCAATATCTAATGGAAAAATGCATACCAGCCAGTCGGCATAATAAATAGCATGGGTAACAGTAAGAGGCTTCTTTAAAGTGTAAACCCAGGCACACCAAACAGTCTGCCTTGTGCAACTGTCACCAGCCCTTCAATATTAACTGGGCTTAAAATTAGGTGACAACTAAAAATTAATGATAGCAAACTTTTAATGGACCTAAACAGTCCCAAGTGGCCTATAAAGCAACAAGCTTTTACAAGCTTTTCAAAGTCAGTGGCAGTGTACCCCTTGTGACATTTGGGGGTTGCAATGTGAGTGCATTTCACGTCAGATACACCTTTAAGGGCTTGTTGGCTCACTTTTATTGAACACAATGGAAAAAGTTCAAAGCAGACAGTAGCCCTCACAGAGGTTTCCACCATAAACACAAAATACAGTAATGTTCAGCCTCCAGGCTCTCTTTAGCTGCATAGGTGCTCGTACCTTGTGAATCTGTCCTTCTAGCCAACTAACATAACATCCCTGTGCTCATACACAAACACTGCTCTTCTATCAGCTCTCTTAATTGTAGCTCCCTTGTGCTCCGGCTCTCCAGCTTGGGTCTCTGTCTGTCCTGTCTCCAGACTGCACCGTGCAAACACACACACCTCTGCCTGCTCCCTTGCAACCACCGGACTATCCTCAGGAGGGTGAAGTTCAGAACCGTAGTTCTGATTACCCTAAGAAACCAGTAAACACCTGCAGCATCAATTTGCCAGTTTTGCAAAACCTGTTCCAAACTACCTTTATACACCGTGACAGGGTACCACACTGTCACACTCTGTAGGGCTTTTATTTATTATAGGGATCCTTAAAGAGACCATTTATGGCACAGTGTTTTTGTAATGCAACTCTCAATTCACTGATACCTCCTCAGCAGGGGCGGACTGACCATTTGGAAACTCGGGCACTGCCCGAGGGCCCGTGGTCAGTAGGGGGCCCCATGAGATGCCCCTGGAACCTTTTCATAGGCTTTTTTGAGTTTGGGTAAGGACACAGGGACCCCATGATCCCCTATTGCCTGGGGGCCCAATGAGTTGTCAGTCCGCCCCTGCTCCTCGGCGATTCTCCACCACTTCTTCCTCTGTTCCAGTAGCCATCAAAATAACCAATGTTGGCTGGTGTTGGGGCCTAGAGAAAGCAGCAGTGTTACCCTTTCTGTCATATGAGAGTGCGTGGGCCTAGTGATTGGCTGGTAGGCACTCCACTGCACTGCAGCATGGGAGGAGGTGACACGCTCCCTCATACACAGAGTATTTTGTAGCAGCAGGGAAGTAGAGATAGAAGAATACTGGAGAGTTGAATATAAGTTGGTGGGGGTGGGGTGGATATGCTTTACACATAAACTGTCACTTTGCCCCAAATAGGCGCAGTGACAGTGTCTCTATAATAGTGGCTGCTGCAGTTGAATAATTACAACTTGTAGACAGGATATCTAAATGGATCATTCCACAGATTGCAGGTACAGACAGGCTATTCAGAGGCTCAGTGTTCTGTTCAAAAGCCAGTGCAGCGCCTTGCCTGTGTTGTGTACCAAGTGAAAGGAGTTTGTTCTTTGTGGTCATCCAGAACTAAGCTGGCTCAGGCAGTTGGATCAATGCACAGAAAAGTAGTCTGTGTTTCTCAAGACCTGAGCCAGCAATCAGAGTGATCTTATACTGCTAGAGGGAAACTGAGCAAATGATTACATCTTTCACAATATCTTTTTAGACATGGACCAGGCTTCCTCTGTCCTTAAAGTATTATTAAACCCCAAAAACAAAAATGTATTATATTGCAGCTTACCAATTCTTAGAAATGGTGGCTACATTCGTTTTATTTTTTAGGCCTTTTTCCCTTTATTTTCATCTGGTGATCTGGCCAGCACATCTGTTATTTTTCAACTTCCTTTAACAGGTCAAGCTGTTCTGCAAAAACAGCAATTAGAAGGTTGAGACAAACCATTTAACAATGACAGGGTGCTTACAACAATCAGCTTTTATTCATATATGTAAAATGTTTATCTCAAAAGGATAAAAAAAGTTTTTTCTGTAACTGCTTAAAAAATATTAGGAGGAGTTTGGGATTCATTTGTTATTCAAGTCCATCTAAATGTGCTAGCACATATAACACTATCCTTTCCACAGATTGACAAAGCTGCTGGACATTGATGTCTCCATTGCTCCTTCATACAGAGCGTAGACATCCTAAGACAGGAAGTGCTACTGCCCAGATCGCCAGGTAAAAAAGAAAGAAAAAGGCAATCAAGAAGAAAAATAATGCAGATACCATATTTAAGATTGGTAAGCTGCAATATATTACATTTTGGTTTTGTATGTTTAAAACTTCTTTAAATTTATGCCTGCTTTGACTGTAGCTATTGCCTAAAAAACTTGAAAACGTCACATCCAGTAAAGTTAGCCAAGCCCCACCATGTGGTATCACATTTTACATGTGGACACAGTAGAGAATATTGCACAATTAGCCTAGGGGGTAAGGAATAAATAGAAATACTTTAATAAAGCAGACTTCCTCCCTGTCATATAACCCCTTCCTATGATGCCACACTTTTTCACTGATTGTGGCTTCTTGAATGTCATCACACACAATGCAGGACCAGTGATCTTGCATTATATGTGAAGACATTAAGGACCTTCCCAAATCCTAGGAGAAGGATGAACAAGAGATAAGTCAAGCATTTCTCATTATTTCATACCCCCTAGACAAGTGTTTCTCAACCCTTTTAACCCAGAGGAACCGCTAAAATAATTTTCAGCTCTCTGGAACCCTTACTTAAGCCAGCTTTAGGTGGTTATGGCAAACATTCCCTTCATGTTGGTGGTCAGTAGGAAGAATACCACCCTTACAGGCTAAGGTAACTTGTGGCTTTGCCACGTGGTGCAGGTCCTAGAACCATACAGGCACCATAAAATGAGAGGTCAATAAACAACAGTACAAGGAACACCTAGCAACCTCTGCAGGAACCCTAGCTTTCCATGGAACCCTGGTTGAGAATGGCTGCCCTAGACTATATGAGCAGTTAACCCATGTACTGCATGAATGAGGAAGCAATTACTTAGTAATTTTTTTATACTTCTGAGTGTATTTAAACTTTAGGCGTAATGCACACTTGTTATATGTGTTAGTACATTGTGGTGCCATGCGTTTTGAATGGCACCCTGACACACTAAGGTGACACAGCTCTAATGCCCATGCATTGAGAGCACTACAATGCACTGTAATGCACTACCATAGAACAATACTTCAGAAAAAATGCTGAATATCTCACTTTTAGTCCATTTGTCTGCACAACAAAATGAATAGGTAGTCTTATTGCAACACATATTTATGCATAACACAAGCACCTTAGTGCCCATTAACACCAGCCAGGTCTGTTGTGGTGCATTTATGCTCATTTATTTGAATGGGCTTTCAGATGCAAAGGTAGTGCATTACCACACGTTGCAGTGCACTGCAACATTGGTGTGTTGGAAATGTGCATGGTGTGTCATTAACAATGACACCGCAATGGTAACATGCATGTCACTGTAGTGCAAAGGGATGATGGAGTCATAACTGGGACATTCTAAGATGCAGAATGACAGTTGAACAACTTTTCCTTTTCTCTACTTATAGTCAAATGCGTATACTTCTATAGTTCCTGGCAAATTCACACAAATACAATTGATGAATTTGGCAGGATCTGCTACAGATTCTCTGGAAGCATTCAGTGCAGTTATAATGCAGAAAATCTGCTGTTAATGTATGTTTACATTGGTGTATCTCTTCCTGATGTAACCAACCTGGTCCACAAGGCATGCGGCTTGTTATTCCCATGGCAAGGGTGTAGATTTCTGAAGCTCTCATACTGATACCAGCCCACACGATCTTTAACACTAGGGAGATTGCTTTAAGAGGGATGCACAAAATAAATAATTAAATATGACAAAAGTAAAAACCAACAGTCCCCAATGCTGAGGGGCGACCAGTTCTTTGGCACCCATGATGCCCATGAGAGATGAATATAATCATTGTATCCCTTATAGATAAAACGAACAATGCCACCTATTTCTTGGTGAACTTTCCACTGTCAGCACTATATAAGTCCTGTATAATAACAATAATAATAATAATATATAGTTTTATATTAAATCTCATTCTTGATGCCCATTGTGATTTTATTTACTCTTAAAATATTTCAGTTGTCATCAGATGTTAACACGGCTAAAAGCATAGTCATGTTCTTTGTTATGCATTAGATACGGTGGGTGTTTAACTTGTCAAAGGACTTTTTGTCCATCCAGTCATTTTGAGATTCACACTTCCATGTTGTTGAACTGACTTTTCTCCACTAGAGTTACTGTATACAGGTAGGTAACTTCTACAGCTTCATACTGGGATTGTTAATGAAGGAGAAGCAGCAGAATGTTGAAGTAATTGAGTATTGCTCTGTACTAATTATTATAGCTATTATACAGGAACTATATTGCACCAACAGTTTATGCAGCATTTTACAACATAAGGGCAGTACAATTTCAATATAATTTAATACAGTAGGAATCAGAGGGCCCTGCTCATTAGAGCTTAAAATATAAGATGGAGGGTCAAGAATACAAAAGGTAATAACTGTGGGGGATCAGCTTATGTAAAAAATAAAAGTACAGTTGTTAGGTGGGGGCAGGGTAGGCTTTTCTGGGAGCATCTAAAAGTGGACAGAGTAGGACAGATTGGGGTAAAGCGTTCCAGAGGATGGGAGAGGCTTGGAAGAAGTCCTGGAGGCAAGCATGGGAGGAGGTGACAAGGAAGCTAGAAAGCAGGAGGTCTTGGAGGAACAAAGAGAATGATTAGGCTGGTATTTTGAGACTAGCTTAGTGATGTAGCTGGAGGCAGAGTTGTGGGTGGCTTTGTAAGTTGTTGCTAGTATTTTGAATTTAATTTGCTGGGAATGGCAGCCAATGGAGGGATTGGCAGAGAGGAGCAGCAGACACTAAGAAAACCAGGGAGTTGAGTAAGAGCTTTGTGGTGCCATTGAATAGTATTTTAGAGATGTTACAGAGTTTGAGGTTACAGGTTTTGGACATCACTTGGATATGGGGCCAAAAGAATAGTTCAGACTCCAAGGTTACACCTAGTACCTTGGCATGCGGGGACGGGTGGTTAGTTGGGCCATCGATCTGGACAGAGAAGTCTGGGGAAGAGGCACGTGGCCGAGGAAATATTAGCAGCTTGGTTTTGGGTGGATTTAGTTTGAGGAAATGGTGTAGCATCTAGTCTGAAATGTCCGTTAGTAAATTGATGATGCAGGAGGAGACTAATGGAGTGAGCTGAGGGGTAGAGAAATAGATTTTGGTGTTGTCATCATAGAAATGGCATTGGAAGCCATGGGAGGCTATTAACTGGCCCAGGGAGGAGGTGTAGATCGAGAATAGGAGTGGTCCCAGAACAGAACCTTGGGGGACCCGGCAAAGAAAGGAAGAGGAGAAGAAGAAGTAGAATTGTATGTGACACTGAAAGCAGTGGGATATGTAGAAAGAGAACCAGTGCAGAATACAGTCACGGAGACAAAAGGAGTGGAGTTTTTTTTAGGAGCAGGGAGTGGTCAAAGACAGCAGAGAGGTCCATGAGTAGGAGCACAAAATATTTTCTATTTGTTTTAGCTCTTAGTAGATTTGTTAGTTTTAAAAGAGAAGTTTCTGTGGAGTGTTGAGGGCAAAACACAGACTGAAGGGGGTCAAGAAAGTTGTTCTCAGGAAGATGGTCACTCAGTCAGTTGTAGACCAGACATTCAAGGAGTTTTGAGGAAAAGGGGAGCAAGAAGATGGGACATAGTTTGTTAAGATTGGTGGGGTTCAAGGAGGGGGTGACTAGTGCATGGTTTAGATAGTTGGGGAAGATGCCAGAAGAGAGGGAGAGATTAAAGATGTGAGTTAGTGTAGGAGACTGTAGGATAGAGCCAGAGAGTGACTGAAGCATTTGCGAGGGAACAGGATCCAGGGAGAAAGTGGTTAGATGAGATTTAGAAAACAGTTTAGCAACCTCTGATGTAGTAGTGGGGTTGAACGAGGGAAATGCTGAGTGTACTTGTGGACATAAGCTCTCAAATGGGGGAGATATCTGTCCAGTGGCAACTTCATCACAAACTGTATCAATCTAATTTTTTAAGTGATTAGATCTCCTGGGTAGTTAGTGAGTTAGTGGGTGGAGGCAATGAAGGATGAAGTAGAGAGTTGAAGGTAGAGAAGAGTTGGTGGGGATTGGATGAGTTGTTAATGAGAGAGATAAAATACACTGCTCAAAAAAATTAGGAACACTTTTAATCAGAGTATAGCACCAAGTCAGTTTAAACTCCTGGGATATTGATTTGGTCAGTTAACCTCTTGGCACCAGCCGAACGCAAATGTGTGGCCTCCCGGCATCTGGGCCTAGACACCGAGAGGCCGCACATTTGCGTTCTATTGAAAAAAAAACATATGTGCTGAGAGCGCATGCCCCGGGTGCTCCCAGCACACATATCCAGTACTCACGGAAAGGTCCCAATCTCCTCTTTCGATCAGAACCTTTCCCAATCATGTGACCGCTGTGACGTCGTGTCACAGCGGTCACATGACCCTAAACCCCGCCCTGCCTCCCGGCTTCTGAAACCCTTAAAGGGCCGAGTGGCGCCGTTGCCAAGGGGTTAAGTAGCAGAGGGGGTTGTTAATCAGTTTCAGATGCTATGGTGTTAATGTAATTAACAACAGGTGCACTAGATGAGCAACAATGAGACAACCCTCAAAACAGGAATGGTTTTACAGGTGGATGTCACTGACATTATTTTCCCTACACCTGGACCCTACAGAGGTTGCACAGGCAGTCCAACTCCTCCAGGATGGCACATCAATATGTGCCATTGTCAGAAGGTTTGCTGTGTCTCCCAGCACAGTCTCAAGAGCATGGAGGAGATTCCAGGAGACAAGCAGTTACTCTAGGAGAGATGGACAGGGCCAAAGAAGGTCCTTAACCCATCAGCAGGACTGGTATCTGCTCCTTTGTGCAAGGAGGAACAGGATGAGCACTGCTAGATCCCTACAAAATGACCTCCAGCAGGCTACTGCTGTGAATGTCTCTTCCCAAACAGTTAGAAACAGTCTTCATGAGGGTGGCCTAAGGGCTTAACATCCTCTAGTGAGCCCTGTGCTCACTGCCCGGCACCATAGAGCTCAATTGGCATTTGCCATTGATCACCAGAATTGTCAGGTCCGCCACTGGTGCCCTGTGCTTTTCACAGATGAAAGCAGGTTCACCCTGAGCAAATGTGACAGACGTGAAAGGGTCTGGAGAAGCCATGGAGAATGTTATGCTGCCTGTAACATCGTTCAGCATGATCGTTTTGGTGGTGGGTCAGTGATGGTCTGGGGAGGCTGACTGCCATTAGGTATCATCATGAAATCCATAAACCCTCCGGTAATATGATGGATTGCTGCTGCTATTATTTGGTTCGGCTTTTTGCCGTCCCTCCTTGATGTCATTGGACATTTCGTTATTTGGCTAATACAAGTCAGCAGGATGTTTCTGTTTATGTATGTTATTGTTCAGTTTGGCCCCTGTGTGGGCGTATCTTGAGCTTGTTGTATTCTTAAAACAAAACTTTCTTAATAAAAATATTGAAATAGAAATCCTTAGACCCATTGTCAGACCCTACGCTGGTGCAATGAGTCCTGGGTTCCTCCTGGTGCATGACAATTCTCGGCCTCATGTGGTGAGAGTATGAAGGCAGATGAAAGAATTCATACCATTGAATGGCCCCCACGCTTGCATGACCTAAATCCAATAAAACACCTGAAATATCATGTTTCAATCCATCTGATGCCACCAGTTTTCACCTCAGACTATCCAGGAGCTCAGTAATGCCCTGGTCCAGATCTGGGAGGAAATACCCCAGGATACCATCTGTTGTCTCATTAGGAGCATGCCCCGAAATTGTCAGGCATGCATACAAGCACGTGGGGGCCATAAAAACTACTGAGTACCATTTTGAGTTGCTGCAAGGAAAATTCTGCAAAATTGACTAGCCTGCTGCATCATTTTTTCACTTTGATTTTTGGGGTGTCTTTGAATTCAGTCCTCTGTAGGTTCATAATTTTCTTTTCCATGAAACGATTGGTCATCCATACGTTCCTAACACTTTACCCAGTCCATATCAGTATAGATAACCAGCATGATATTTTTCCCTGTTGAGATCTGATGTGTTTTCAAAGTGTTCCTATCATTTTTTTGAGCAGCATAGATCTCCTTGACAGTGAGGAAGCAAGTATTTTTGGAGGATAGATTTATATCGGTTGAAGTTTATGAGGCTTAGCCTTACACCACAGGTGCACAAGATTGAGGCTACGTTTTTTGAGACCTTTGGTGTCATCTGTTTGCCAAAGCTGTAGGGATCGGGGCCTGATTCTGTGTTTAGTGACGGAGGTGAGCTTAACTAGGGAGGATGACAGTGAACTGTTGTAAACAGAAGTGGCTAGGTTGGGGCAGGACAGGGGTAGGATTTGTCATAAAGGTGGTCAGTAGCTGAGTAGGGAAGAGAAGGGTTGAGGTGGTTAAGGTTTCTATGGGTAACTGTTAGGCAGTTGGAGAGAGAGGGGGTGGAAGACAGGGAAAGAGTAAAACTAACACGGTGGTGATCAGAGAGAGGAAAAGGATAGTTGGAGAGGTTGCATGGAGTGCATAGGTAGGAGAATACAAGGACAATGAGGTTAGACTGAGAAGTTTAGAAGTAGTAGGAGTGTTCGTACTAAAAGGAATGTTGAAAACTAATAGCAATATGTTCCATATCTGCACATGGGCATGCGGTACACCCATTTGGAGCCTAGTGTTGCTCCTTCCTCTCTTAATCTGTGTGCTGCTTTGTTAGTCTGTGTGCTGTTGTGCAGAGCATTACCGATAGATGATGCCAAGTTAAATTCAGGTACTTATATAAGCTGCATTTAAAAATAGGGTTCAGGATTTTTGAAATTATTTTATAATTGCAGTTATTGGAACTTCGTATATATCTGCTAGGAGTTAAATTGTTGCATAGTTACATAGTTAGTCTGGCTGAAAAAAGACAAAAGTCTATCCAGTTCAACCATTAAACAAAAAAAAAGTTATACCCACAGTTGATCCAGAGGAAGGCAAAAGTTGGGGCCTCTATGAACTGTACCATAAAATTGTCCTTTAGTAGGTTTATATATTTTTTCCCTTTAACCGTTCCTGCAGTGCCATTATTCCAGTCAGTTTCCGGGTACTTAAAATCCCCCATCATTATCACTGTCCCAATCCTTGCAGCCCTTTCGATCTGTGCAAGGAGCTGAATCTCCACCTCCTCATTAACACTGGGAGACCTATAACAAACTCCAATGATTACCTTTGTAGTACGCACCCCCATGGGCAGTTCCACCCATAATACTTCAGCCTCATCACACTCTACTAAGTCCTCTTTCACACGTGCTCTCAGATCACTTCTCACATAGAGACAGACACCACCACCTTTCCTATTTACCCTGTCTCTCCGAAAGAGAACATAGCCAGGAATATTAATGACCCAGCCAAGATTCAGCAATACCAATTAAATCAAAGTTCTCTTCATGCACCAAAGCTTCCAACTCACCTATTTTGATTGGCAGACTTCTGGCATTGGTGAACAAACACTTTAATACATTGACACCTTGTTCCCACGTATTTTGCATATATTTTATTTTGATACAAATGGTAAGAATTCCACTGGTTGTTTGTAACATGGGTACCTTCTTATCATCTGTCATAGCCTTCCCCCCATTTTTCCCCATTCCACCCACCAATAAGTACTGATCCCTGTCTGATCTGTCTAACCCCTTATTATCTAATTCTCCCTCCCCCTTGATCCTAATTTAAATACTCCTCCAGCCTTCCCATAAACCTCTCTCCCAGCACAGCAGACCCCCTTCCATTTAGGTGTAAGCCATCTCTAGCATATAGGTTGCACCCCAATGAAAAGTCAGCCCGGTTCTCTAGAAACCGAAATCCTTCCCTCTTACACCAGGTCTTCAGCCATGCATTGAGTTCTCTAATCTCCCCCTGTCTTTCCTGAGTTACGCATGACACAGTTAATATTTTAGAGAATATCACCTTGGAGGACCTTCCCTTCAACTTACAGCCTAGTTCTTTAAATTGATTCTTAAGGAGCCTCCATCTCCCATGTATTCTGTCATTGGTTCCAACATAAACCAAGACAGCTGGGTCATGTCCAGTCACTCCCAGTAATTTATCAACCTGGTCCACCACATGCTAAACCCTGGCACCAGGGAGACAGCAAACCATTCGGTTCAGTCCTTCTGATTATAGAATCCCCTACTACCACCAGCTGTCTAGGCCTTCCTGCACTACCCTCACCACCCCTCCCAGATGGTCTGCCCTCTCGGCTTTTAGGGATAACAGTGACATCCAGGGCTGCCACCCCTGAGCTTGCCACCCCCACATCTTCACCCAACTTGGCAAAACTGTTTGTGTGCACAAACCCAGGACCAGCCTTCCCTTTCTGTGAGCCCCTACCACTCCCTCTCATTACAGTAACCCTGCTTCCTACCGGATAATCCTGATTAGCCCCTCTGCCCTCCACATCAATCTCATTAGCTACCTCCTCAGAGAGCAGAATACCCCTTTCAAGGTTGTTGGTTCTACATAGTGTTGCAACTTGCTCCTCCAGATCTCTAACGTGAGTTTCCAGAAGTTCAACCAGCTCACATCTGTCGCAGTGGTATCCATCCTGGAGCTGTTGCTCCATTGCTGCATACATGCGGCACACTGCATTGCACAAAACCTTCCACCCTACTAGCACACATTATCCCAGTTACAATATTAATAGGAAATATCAGTTGTCACAGGTTAGTAGACTCCTGTTAGACTCCTGTTTTCCACTCAGGTTTTTTAACTCCACTTATCAAATGTCCACTTATGCAGGCCATAGATGGGGAGAAAACCGGCCGATTTTTCTTTAAAAAAAAAAGAAAAATCGGTCGTTCAATCGGCCAATGTTACCAGGAACGGTAAAAAAAAAATCAGCCAATTTTCATCCCGTCTACAGCCGGCAAAAAGTGTCTCTGCAGAGAGCTCCGCTATTTCTTTGACAGTTCTTTGACATTTATAGCGGCTGCAACATTGTATCTATTTGTATCCATTTCGGATACAGATGTTTTTATTCGGAAACAAATAGATACATTGTTACAGCTGCTATAAATGTCAAAGAACTGTCAAAGAAATAGCAGAGCTTTCTGCAGGGACACTTTTTGCCGGACTGGAATTCTTCTTCATCCTCTTCTTCTTCATCCTCTTCTTCTTTTTGTCTTCCTCTTGCAGGTCACTGCTCATGCGCAGATTTTTTATCGGTAAAAAGATTGGCCGATTTGCCCATCATTGCCACGGCCGATTGTTTTCAAATTTTACCGATAAAAAAAATCTGCCAAAATACCGAAAAACGGCCAACCTATTAACCCACTAACAATCAGAAAATCAGCCAATTTAACTTTGGCCTAAAAATCGGGCGATTTTCGACCCATCTATGGCCTGCATTAGTCAAAGGTCCAGCAAGCAAAATACAGGCAAGCTCAGAGTGAGCTCTACAGCAAGTTATATAGGACCTGTATCACCTGTGACCAATTAACCCCTCCCCTTAATTAGCAGACTGAAGGAAGACAAGGAAAGGAAGAAAAAAAAAAGCTATTTAAAAAGCGACAGAAAAAGTGATTTAAAAAAGTAAAATCTTTTAGCAAGACCCAAAGAAGAAAATAAAATAACTACAGGCACCAGCAATCACCAGCAGTCAAAAGTAAAACTTTTTCACTCTCCACTCAAATTTCCCACTCTAGCTATCACTTTAGCTATCAGCCAGCAAAAAGTGCCAGCTGTAACTTGGTGTGTTATAAGTCAGGTAGATTTGGAACATTATACAAAAAAGGCAAGCACCCCAATTTATAACTAGCTTTTAGAGTAAAGTGCACATGCGCGGAGCAAACAGGCTAAAATGTATTTTTCAGCACACTTACCAGCTAGCAAGAAAAAAATAAATTACACTGTCCAACAATTTTTGCAATAAAAACAGAGATTTCAGTTACACAATATTTGCAAATATACAGTATGTGGAAGCTTCATGGCCTCATCAAGGCCTATATGTATAGTATGGTTCTAACTCTAGTCTCCTTGTTGGAGCATTATTATTATACAGGATTTATATAGTGCCAACAGTTTGCGCAGCGCTTTAAAAAATGAAGGTAGACATTACAGTTACAATACAATTTGGTACAAGAGGAAACAGAGGGCCCTGCTCATTAGAGCTTATAATCTAAGAGGAAGGGTTGAGTGATACAAAAGTTAATAGCTGTGGGGGATGAGCTGATGGAGGAAATAAAAGACAGTTTACTAGTTAAAAGCAGGATAGGCTTCTTTAAAGAGAAGGGTTTTCAGGGATTGTCTAAAGGTAGATAGATTAGGAGATATTCAGACAGATTGGGGTAGGGAGTTCCATTGGATGGGAGAAGCTCGGGAGAAGTCCTGGAGGTGAGCATGGAGCATGTATAGCAATAGATTTGGAACATTATTCAAAACATCATCTAAAAGCACAACCTTCTACCCCATTAGTAATGTACTTTCATGATCAGAAATACATCTTTTTAATACTAAATTAACACATTTTGATTTACACTGATAACATCTAATATGAATCAGAAACCAACAAATATATCTGGAATCTCCACTGTGAAAATGGTAATTGATGTGATTGCTGTGAACCTGTGATTGCTAGTGACTACTTATTGCCTAGATATATACAGTATTAGCAGTTAGATACATTTAAGATACATTTTCAGGTCTTTTCAATCAACATACTTAATGTTAAAAAAGCATCAACATTTGCATATGAATCAATGAACAAAATGGACCAACCTGCAGTTTTGGTAAGAGGATAAAGCATATATTCATGGCACAGCACACATAATGGTGTGAATTCATTAAATCTCTCAGCAGCTAAAAAAAACAATTCTCTCCTTGCCCTGTAGAAGTCTAGATTGGTTCCACCCTCAGTTTCCAAACATCCTTGTTTGTCAATTACACCACAATTGCATATTAAAGTATCAGTGGGCAGAATCAAGAGGTTATACAGGTATGGACAAGTTTTTAATGTGTGCAGAAAACTTCAGCTGCATCTACAGTATTTCTGGATCTGCTGATTGTGTTGACATGGTTATGCATGTTACCAGCCTTAGCTCGAATTGCTTAGATTTGTGAGACATGTGCTTTAACATGAACCAACATAATATTAAGAAACTGTTTTAAAAGCATTACACCACCTTAGATTCAGGATTGATTTTAAAAGACTGCGGCTTTTTTATCTGCACATACAAATGTTTATTCAGTAGAAGCAGTAGGCACGTTTGGAGTACTGTTCTGAACAATATCATGAATAAATCCAGACCAGTAATAGGGCTCACCTATCTGTATTAGTAGATGTCAGAAAAAGTTTCATGGCCTATAAGTAATACAATTTTTTTTCTTTTCTATTTCATTAACATGCACTGATGAAACAGGGGCATCTCATATGCCTTTATAAAGGCAATGCAGAATGGGTCAGCATGGACAGACACAAACCTTGTGACACAAAGGCAGCTCCATTGTAAGTAATTTACTTAAGTGATTATGACACTGTAATAAAAGACCCATTCAGAGTTTGAACTCCAGAAATTACCTTCAAACATCAGGAACAGAACACATTTCAGGGCATGTTTATTCAGTTATTCAAGCTATTCATCAGATCTGAGGACCTGAAAATCTACTTTCGATCTATAGCATAAAATCTTGATAATCTAATCAGAGTCAAGAAATCTAGAAAGCAAAAATAATGTTAATGGATGGTAGAATCAATTACACATTTTATATTTTTAGAAATTATGTTTGACAATGTAACTATATAATTGTGTTTGACAAGAGGATTTTCTGTCAGCGAACAAGAAAAAAAAATAATTCCAGCCAATTGGGATGGATGATGGCTTTGTATCCAGGCAAACTTTACTGACATCAGCAGGGGCGGACTGACAACTCATGGGGCCCCTGGGCAATAGGGGATCATGGGGCCCCTGTGTCCTTGCCCACACCCAAAAAAGCCTATGAAAAAGCCAATGAAAGGTACCAGGGGCATCTCATGGGGCCCCCTACTGACTCCGGGCCCTCGGGAAGTGCCCGAGTGTTCAAATGGTCAGTCCACCCCTGGACATCAGATTTGTGAAGGAAAAGTCACAGAGTTTTCACAGCTGCTGTCTAAATGTTACTATAAAACTGTGGTGTGAGGGAGGAAACAATAAAGAACTTACAACAGCCTCTTTCCACAGGTAGCATAAAGAATAGAAAGAATATTCTAAATGCAGTGATTGAATCCAGGTGGAACCCATTGCTGCCATGGATAGACCAAAATGGCTCAGTACAAAGTTAGGTCATACCTGGGTCAAAACCTAGAACCCTAATGCTGCATTGCTAACCAGTGTACTACTAGGCTGCCTTACATGCTGTGTGTGATCACAAAAATATTTGAAACAAATAATATATAAAAAATAAAAATGAACACTAATGAACCAACCTGTAAAAATACTTTTATTTGCATACATACTGACCATATCCATAATGTGCTAGATTCACTAGACCAGAGGTAGGCAACCTGCGGCTCTCTAGCTGTTGTGGAACTACATTTCCCATGAGGCATTGCAACATTACAAAACTGACAGTTACAGCTATGACTTGCAGAGGCATGATGGAACTTGTAGTCCTGCAACAGCTGGAGAGCTGCAGGTTGCCTACCCCTGTACTAGACCATGCAAACTATGTTTGCTACAAAACAATCTTTGAAACTATTAAGAAATGTAACAAGAGAAACTTCCCTCAGTCTGATTAGAAAGCCAAAGTGGTCAGGGGGTTTAATGGGTGAACCATTAGAAAATGATATATGCATAAACTAAAGCACAGGGCATAGAGGTACATTTATCAAAGTCACAGAATCCTTACTCTTCAACTATAATCCATTTTGTATGTAAAATGTACCATTTTCATGGCCAGTAAAAACACTCAGCATTACTGATCATTAAAAGCAGAGCACAACTGCATTGTGATTAGCATTCTAACACTGATAATGTTAATGATGTGTGTTAATTACCAAAAGCTGATCAGTTTCCAGTAATAAAAAGGGAGGAATTAATAATACTAGAGGTGGAAAAGTGGGTGGAGGAAGTCTCTGTTCTCTGGCTTTATACTGCTGCTGAAGTAGAAGAGGAGACCTGGAAGGTAACACAGAAGAGAGGAAATTGCTGAATTATGTTTCTAGTTAAATTAAGAGCAATACACCTTTTTAAAATGAGAAAGTGAGTGTTTTATTGTGATTTTACTACAGGTCAACAAGACCTTTTAACAGGGTACATCTGCACATAGGCACCCTTTCTTGGCAGTAGTTGGGAGAAAGAGCCTGGCATTCATCAAAGCTTTGCACCACTACCTTGGGAGAGATGTCTAATATGTTTGGTGCCCCATTTAAGGTACCCTCAATAATAAACGACTGGTATTAATATTTGTGGGATGGTGGAGAATTTGGAAAGTAAAGAGCATGCCTTTTTTTAAGGAAAAACACTGAAAAAAAGAGAGAGAAAATGAAATTTCCAAGTCCTGATTCTTGAAAGCACAGAACCAGCCCTATGGACAACAATATAAAACTGTTTCCAAGTGTAAGCAAATATTTGGGTAAAATGTATGGTAAACCTATTACTGAAAAATGAATCATTTTAAAAATGGAAAGTGATCCCACATGGAAACATTTTTCATATGGACTTGCATCACTTATCATTCTTCAGTGATTTAAATGCAATGGAGGGGATTTACTAAAACTGGAGCACACAGAATCTGGTGTGGCTGTGCATGGTGTCCAATCAACTTCTAACTTCAGCTTGTTCAATTAAGCTTTGTCAATAAAATTTAGAAGCCGATTGGTTAGCATGCACAGGCTCACAACATTCTTTGGGCTCCATTTTTAGAAATTATTAAGATGTTTATGCATATATAATTTTCGAATGGTTCACCCATTAAACCCCCTGACCACTTTGGCTTTCAAATCAGACTGAGGGAAGTTTCTGTTGTTACATTTCTTAATAATTACTTAGATTGTCAAAATATAAATTAGGGTTAAGATTGGAGAATATTGAAAAATAAGAGAGACTGGTAATCTAGTCTATTGGTTAGTTTATACATAAAAATCTGCTATAAAAAAAGACTGTGTTCTGAAAGGTTTTCAGCTTTTAGCAGGAAATAAGCCCGTTATGTAACACACATAACATACAATACATCAGCCTGATTCAATAAAGAGTGCTACTTCTTACAGGAGGAGCTACAGATAGTAAAACACCAACTAATCCAGTTTTATAAAATCAAAAACATCAAATGCAAATGGTATAATTCCTGAATTTATATTGATACATTCTGACCCAATCAGACTCCATTGCAATTTGCTTAAAGAGAACGAGCTATTAGGAAGAGAGAGCAAAAGGATGACCTCATCAGTAAGCAGCTGTTCTTTCATTGCCCAATATTCAGACTGAGGCTATATTCTATTCAGTGTTCCCAAAGTGTATGTTACACCAACATTTCATATTCCTGATATGTGTCTGCTGTAACATGTACTTGTATGAAAAGATATCCAGTTCTTTTTGCCCCTACTTTCCTATTTCAAACTGACCACACAAGGCATAGAAGCACATCCTTCCCAGTGTGGTCAGTTTTCTTCTTTGCATTCTACTTGGTAGCACAGCCTGTCTGAACTCCAGTGGTGAGACTTGTGCTGACATGTCCCCCCAGTTCTTCACTGGGAAGATTAGTGTACTGCTGTTTCTATGCCTCCTACTGAAATACCTCCTTACAGTCTCCACTTCAACCTCTCTAAGCCCCTTTTCCAGCTGGAAACAGGGATCATGTGATCACTTACAAAAAAAGGGTAAAAAAAGTATTTATTACATATATATTACACAAATCTTGTACCTTGCTTTTCTATTTCAAACTGAATGAGTTGTTTTAAGGTGCTGGTTCAGATATACTTTAAAGAAGAACAAACACAACAACCTAAACATTAAAAGCCCAAATAACAAATCCAACTTTCCTGCAATATTCAAATTAACTCCATAGATTTCCCCCACAGTAATTTTTCCTGCCACTAGAGGTCCTCAATTGTATGGCCAACATCATTCAACCCATTTCATATGAGTCCAGTTCATCCTGGACCCACCTCGCTTGTTACTGGACATTGAGGGGTGAAGCAGCACAGTAATACATTCATCTCTTCCTATTAGCATGCCTCTTGTCAGCACATGAACTGATTGACTCTTTGGACTGCTTCTTCCTGTCACACTGAATCCCTGTTGTACAGGGATTCCAAGAGATTGATACTAAATGGAAAAAATACATGTAACTATGCATTATTATAGAGCTGTATCTTTCAATTTTAAACAAGCAGTGTTGCTTCTATATAATGGTGGTCAGATAATTAGTTCCACTTTCCAGCAAGGATAAATGGATAAAAATACAGGTTAAACAGGCAAATTATAAATCATTTGGCAAGTAAAACAGTATCCATATATGTAGTTCAACTGTGTATTAAACTGCTTCAGATTTAAGTGCGTAACCCACAGTAATTAATCAGAATATATTATATATCATCAAAGTGAACTCTGATCTGTTGCATTTATTTCAAAAGTTAGTTAGCAAAATAGGCATTACACATGATGTACTTACATCCAACAAAGTGCTTCAATCATGTTTATGTTGATTTAAAGTGGTTGTAAACCCTTACATATACCAAGTGAAATGACTGGTCTTATGTGATACACAGAGATTAAACAAATCCTCCTACAAAGGTTGTACCTGTTTATTTGCAGTCTTTTCTTCTCTACATCCATTCAAAGTCCAGAATTTATAAAGCGTGTCTGAGCTGTCAGAAAACAGGGGGTGGAGAGCTGAAATTACACACTGCAGAGTTCAATGAAGAAAGCTGTGAGAGCTTGGAGGGGCACACACCCTTTCACACAGCTCACAGGAGCTGACACTGTCAATATGCTGGAGATCCCTCCTCTGTAACCTTTTTTCTCTTGGTGTCAGGGAAACTTCTCAGAAGTGCCTCATGCAGATAGCAGAGGAACAGGGCAGCAGACAGAAATGACTCTTAGTGCTCTAGATAGAGACAAGTACACACTATAAAGGGATGGCTTTGATTGGCTGTGCCCAGAGCTCTGTGTGTTTACAAACACACAAAACTCTGTGTAAACAGAAAAGTGACCTGGCTTTTTTTTTCTTGCTAAATAGCAGCCAGTGTCTCTTAGTGCCAGATTGCCCACCATACTATCACAGTCACGCTATAAGTCACTGATCACCACCGTTACTAGTATAGCATCTATAGCTGTTTAAATTCCAGTATATCTAGTTTGTAGACTCTAAAGCTTACACACAAACTAATTAATGTACATATATTGGGATTTATTTTTTTACCAAAAAAAATTTAGCAGAATACATTTTGGTCTAAATTTATGAAGACATTTGATTTTTTAATTTATTTTTTTGGGATATGTTTTATAACAGAAAGTAGAAACTATTGGGCTTTTTTTCAAAATTTTTAGTCATTTTTTTCATTTATATATTAAAAAATAAAAAACCCAATGGTGATCAATTACTACCAAAAGAAACCTCTATTTGTGTGAAACAAATTGTATAAATTTAATTTGGTTACAGTGTTGCATGACTGAGCAATTGCCAGGTAAAGTAGTACAGTGCTCCCCCTTCTATTCATTTATTTATGGCTAAATTATCATAGAATGGGTGGAGGCCTCCCTGCAAAATGAATTACAGGTTCACAGTTTCTTTAACATTTGGGAATCTTTCATTCAAGCCTTGCCCATAGAAAGTCCACAATCTATAATGCAATGCTTTCAACATACTCAATAGTATCTACTCAGACTTCTAGCCAATGATCCTCCAATAGACATTCCACGCCTCTCTTAAATTGAATTACATGTGTAATCTAAAAATTGAGGCTTCCCCCTCTTCCCTTTGCTTGCTACTTAATAGTCTGATATTTCTTAATGCACACCACTAGACCCAGCACTGCTAGGTCTCTCTCAACTTATACTACCATACTGTACATTGTCTTTATTGATTAAACTTGCCAGCCAAATGTTGTGGCCAGTGTTCTTGTTAGTTGCATTCTTACAATAAAATGCAATTTTTAAAAAAAGGAGCACAGTGCTGAATAGCAAAAAAAATGCCATGGTCATGAAGGGGCTAAAACCTTCCCGATGTCAAGTGGTTAATATATCCAGATACCACAACAGAGGGTCATGATACCATTTTCAGACCACCAGTTTTATCAGGAAATAATTCAAACTTGACCATGTGAAACCACCTGTAATTGTAATAGAAGCACAGTTTATGTACCACAATCAGCTGCACCTCACACACACAATACATGAATCACGTGTAACAATTATTTCAGACACTTTCTGTTGAAATATATTATTCAAACTGTGCATGCTCCCAAATGACTGTTTTAATTAAATTTATATTTATTCATATCTCCAACTATGCCCAGACATCCATGCCAGTATTTTAGTAAGAATCAGCACCTACGTAGGTAACTCAGAAAAGAGTTAATCAGATTCTGTGCAGGAGTGGACAAAATCTAGATAGCTATTGACAAGCGGTTACTAACTGACAGACTGACAGACAGAAGTATTGATGATTCTGTGGATTGCTGACTGGTGTGGTTGAGAAAGCTGACAGCTGACATGGTAGGAATAGGAGGTGGGGGCAGGAGTGCTGCGGAAGGGAGAGAGGGAGTTACAGAGAACCCCCCATGGTGACATATTCCTAATGTGAAAATCAAAGTCAAATATTTGTTGAAGAAAAACTAACAGTGTGTACCTCTCTGCCATCCATCTGCTTTATAACCAATTTCTCTTCTCTCTTATTTCATGTATTTCAGCTTCCCATTTCTCTTTCCTTCCATAATCTCTTTTGGTTGCTTTAGTATTTTCTTTAACCTCACTTTTTTTTTTTTTTGCTCAATCATATATTTTGTTATATTCTTTGTTCAGTTTTCTTTCCATCATTGCTTCTGCCTTTCACTTTTTTTTCAGATTTGCCTTTTCATTGGTTTGCTCCCGCAGCCTGGAATGGGAATTTAATCTCCAATAAATAGTCAGACCATTATAGTATCATAATCAGAGATGAGCCCCCCCACGAGCCATATTCTGGCTGTGTGCAAGACGACTTAACCCTTCTTTCCTGTTATGCTGGGAGAGCTGGAAATAAAAACAGCACATTAAAATTAAAGGGATAGAAAATATAATGCAATTGTAATACAAAAATAAAACAGAATGTACAGTAGTATGCACCAAACTAAAGGGTCAGTGCTCCCCAAACTGATATTTCAGTTTTTGGTAGATGTTGCAGAGTTAAAATGATTCTTTTATCTCTCAGGAACTCTATTGATAGAATCTTATTACTTGAGTTTTGGGTGGACTGACAATTTAACAGACAGCTGAATACCATTTGCGTTAAAATTGAATACACAAATATTACACAAAGTTTAAATGTAAAGCTGGCAATACACAAAGGGCTCATTGACCACCTTTCTTTACCTGATATGTACATACACTACTCAATGTCATTTCCATGTTGGGTCAGTTTGTTGATGCACACCTATGCCAAAAAAGTCCTGTCCTATGTGTGACTTTCATTCTCAGCCTATTAGTCTTAGTAGAAATACCTAAATCTATTAAACAGACCATAGAAGAACCTAAAGTGGAAAGTTTGAGATATGCGCTTTGTTATAGTGGATCTATCTCTACAAACTTCCCCAAGAACTGCATAAGCATCAGGCTTTTGTGTGACAGTGTCATCTCTAAATAAGCTTCTCCAAAAATAATGCTGACTATGTATAATAACTGAATAGGAGATAATGCCATCCTTATTGGGATGAAGGTATGGTGTGGGTGGAGGGTACTGTGATCACTGTGAGAAGTACTGAGCATGCATGTACTTAACATGAAAAAATATTCAAAACTAGATCCACTTTAAAGTGGTTCCAAAGGCTGAAATTTGTTTTTATCTTCATGTATTCTATGCATGAAGGTAAAAAACTTTCATCGTGTAGCTCTCCCCTCAGCCCCCCTTTATACTTTCCTGAGCCCGATCTGGATCCAGTGATGTGCACAATAGCAGGGGCTTATTGGCTCCTGCTGCTGTCAATTGCAGCAAGCAAGGGAGGAATGGGGGGCAGTGACAAGACACAGAGAGGGAGTTAGGGAGCAAGAACACAGAAGTGCCTCCAGAGCAAGTGGCTTGCTCTGGGGGCACTCCTCGGGGGGGACCCAAGAAGGTGAGGATCAGGGCTGCTCTGTGTAAAACCATTACACAGAGCAGGTAAGTATAAATTTTTTTTTTAAATTTAAACCCTTAGTATCGCTTTAATCTGCACAGCCCTCATTACTTCCTAAAAGACATCATTGAATTTAATTCCTAACTGGCATTTTTCAGTTTTGGTTTCATATATTAACATTTTTGTGTTGCCTGTTATTTTTATCTTTTCTTCACTACTTGGTGGGATACTTAGTAAAAACAAGCATGGTGAGCACTTAAATGACACTTGCCAATTAAATCTGTGAAGTGACAGAAGTAGAAAAAATTTGTATAGCAGCCCATCAAATATGCCATTTCATCTGTCAGTTTAAAGTGCCTGTTTAATCTGGTTAAGTGAAGCATACATTGCTTGAATTTCATCGATTCATACTGAACTGGCCGAAATACAAGCCGTAGGTGACCATGTCAGCAGGGCTCAGCTTGACAAAGTTTGATAAAAAAAATTAAAGGAGTTGGGTGGAAAATTGTTGGCCGAACAATGACTGCATCCAAACAGATGAAGTCACTATTTCAGTATTAGAATATTGGGTATATAAAATAGCCAGCAGGAGAGAATCCTCTATTCACACTATTTAGCGTAGATGACTACTGCCTGTACAAAAAAATCTATGCATGTATTAAGATATTAGAATTGCAAGGGCCACTAGTGAAGCCAGACTTTGCATTTATTTATTCCTGTCCTGCAATGGCTTCAAATAGAACTATGGCCTCCCATTAAAAATATGTACTGCAGCACTTTAATAAAATTGCATCTGCACAAAGTTTTCTTTCCTGCAAAGTTCCACAAATATTTGTTGATTCTGCCAGTAAACCGTTCCCAATTCAGCTTCCTATGAAGGTGTGGTAACAATGCTGCAATGCTCCTGTGGGTATTGATTGTAGAACTTGCGGCTGGTGGTGTAGCCTTGGTGAATCAAGCAGGGCATCCAGTCAGGAACAGAGGAGATGCCGGAATGGCCAGCTGAGGTTAAGGAGGCACTCCACTAGAACTGCAAGATCTGGGTATGTGGAATGCTGAAACTTCTGATAAGCGTGAGGCTGGAACACACCATGACAACCAGAGCTGATATAATGGATAGCCAGGACAAGCAGGACTGTAGAGCCAAACTGGAGCCAGAAGAGTAGTCAGAGTAATAGCCAGGGTCAGCAATGAGCAGGCGAAGAGGTACCAGAACAACAGACAGGGACAAGGTCAGGAGGAAACCAGGGACAGAAACTGATGAGCAGAAGCATAAACAGAATCCAAAAGCAGGTCAATGGCAAGCTGGGTTGGTAACGGATACACACAGGATACAGCAGGACACAGGGAATTAGCTGAAGACCAGTCGGCACTGACTGAGAGTAAGAGCCTCCCTTAAATAGTCTGTCTGGCGCTAGAAACTGTGGGCATGCATACTTGCGCGCATGCGTGAGCCTATGCTCATTTCTATGCATGATATTGCGCACATGCGCATTTCTATGTGGCAGTCGCAGTACAGGAATTTCCTTACACCTACATCATATAATACCTGGATTTGGTACTTATTTAGATTGTCATATTTGAGCCTTTAGTTGTACTTTAAAAACAAATCTACTCACCTTATAACTCAAGTTTTATGTTACATGTGTTTGTGTAATGCCTTTGAGATTAATAGCATTCAGCTGTACAATATTCACAGATATAAAAAGGGAAAAGCCCTTATATCCTCTTAGTCTCTTAGTTAATGTTTAGGATTTCCATAAAGTTGAACCAAGCCATGCTGTAGAAGAAATCATAAAAGTTAGATTTAATAAAAATGGCGTGTTGGATTAGGGACAGCTGCAAATTTTGGTCTCAGTTGAATGGTCGTCCTAACCTGGCCGTGAAAAGGAATGAGAATATGTAGTACATAATATTTTTTTTGTATCTCCAGGCAGAAATACAAATTGCCAATGAATGAAGTTATGTATTCACTGAAAGAAAAAATCTAATGTATTTTAAATGCACTAATGCAACTACCTAAATTAGACTTGGACAGAGGATTGCAGAAATGAGGCTTCTGCAATCCTCTGCACAGTAGACAGGGAACTGGAGGAAAGCAGCCCTAGGACCCAATTAGATGTGCTGTACTGCTGAAAGGGACCTTTTGATAGGATGAGACAACAAAAGGATGAACTCATCAGCTTATTGCTGCTACTTCATTGTCAAGACACAGGCTGAGAATGGGGGATGAACTCTGTTGCTTAAAGCAGGTGACTGACTATGAGCCGTGAACTACCTCAGCAGCATAAGTTGCATGCCCAGCTCTTTTTACCCCTTTCCTTCTGTTTTTTTTTTTTCAGTCTGGTTTTATTAAATTTTGAATCATATAAACATACAGGTAGAAAAGATGGGATTTGACAAGTAACAAAACATTCCAATGTGATGTACATTCATGACTGTATTATGCTAAATATCCAGAAACATGAAAAAGGTGGACTGCACCAGTTGTGGTAATGAACTTGGTTATAATTAAGATGTGAAGCGGCCTAAAGTAGATTTTTAGTCACAAACTGGTGGGTTTGGTATGTGCTGGAGGGATGCATTTACATATTAAATATCAATAATGCATTTAGTGGAAGGAATACATTTGTAGAGAAGAATGACATGAAATAAAACAGAGGTGAGAAAGTAGGATGGGGGTACATGACAGACAGGGCAAGGTAAGGGGAAGAAGACACTCCATCATGGCTATGTAAGGGAAGAAACGGTGTCTCCCTTAGCCCACACTAGAAACTGGTGTGAGAAAACTGTTCTTCCTTTCCTGTTTCCTGCGACAACAGTTGTTCCAGGTCCCTAATAGAGTCCACTTCAGTGGCCCATTCCCAAAGGGAGGGTGTAGTAGTCGATTTCCAGTGGAGGGGAATCAACACTCTGGCAGCAGCCAAAAATGCCTAAATCTCTTTTGGCAGCTATAAAGGCTCCAGGCATCATGGAAAGGAGGGCTACCTTGAGGGAGGCTGGAGTGGAGGTTTCCATAAGTGTACAGTACAGATCAAAGATTTGTTTCCAGAATCTCCGTATAGGGGGCAGTCCCACCAGATGTGGAGCATGGTGCCTTTTGAGTCATTGCCACCTTGTGTCTTTTAAATAGTCCAAACCAGTTGCCTCTTCTGCCAGTCCATTAACATAGACTGAAATTATTCCAAACGTTTGTTCTGCTAAATTTAAACAAAAATTTTTTTCAACAATGTAACTACTACTTTACCAGTAGAACAACTTTAAACTATAAATAATAATAAACATAAACTTTCACATGTTCCCTACATGAAATCAGGTAAACGGAATTATTTCAATAAAAGAAGAGAAGAGGGGTTTATAATAAAATGCCAGACAGCTAGAGATCGACTTAACCCCACCGCAAACACACATGCCATGTCTTGCATGGATTGTGGTATCTAAGCATGTCTCTCACAACACAGAGAGGCATAACACTAAGTCCCCAGGGGGCTTGCTGCTTGCTTCTCTGCACAGCACAGTCTGCTCTGCAACCTAGCACCCTCCTGGTGACTCTCCTGCACAGTACACCTTGTGGCTCCCTTCCAGGCAGGTTGAAGAGCAGGGGCATAGATAAAGGGGTGGTAAGGGGAGTCTGAACCCCCTCCAGAGGAGAGTTGCCAACCATCCCTGCAGGCTGCAGCCCTCGAAATTTCCACTCGCCTGCTTCTGAAGGAGTCATGGTGAGTTTGACCTAACCTTCCTTCCACCCCCCCTCCCTTCCATCCTTCCACCTCCCTCCCTTCCTTCCATCCTTCCACCCCCCTCCCTTCCTTCCTTCCTTCCTCCCCTTCCCTTCCTTCCACTACCCCATATCCTTCCACCCCCCCTTCCTTCCTTCCACCCTTTCCTTCCTTCCTTCCACCCCCCCCCCTCCCTTCCATCCTTCCACCCACCCCTCCCTTCCTTCCACCTCACCTCCCTTCCTTCCACCTCACCTCCCTTCCATCCTTCCACCCCCCCTCCCTTCTATCCTTCCACCCACCCCTCCCTTCCTTCCACCTCACCTCCCTTCCTTCCATCCTTCCACCACCCCTCCCTTCCATCCTTCCACCCCCCTTTCTTTCCATCCTTCCACCCCCACTCCCTTCCTTCCACCCTCCCTTCCTTCCTTCAACCCCCCCTCCCTTCTTTCCAACACCCCCTCCTTCCTTCCATTCTTCCACCCCCCCTTCCTCCCACCCACTGTTCCTTCTTCCACCCACCCTTTCTTCCTTCCTTTCACCCACCCACCCACCCACCCCTTCCTTCCTCCCTTCCTTCCACGCACCCTTTCCTTCCTTACACCCACCCCTTCTTGTGTTGTGCCTTAAAATGAGCTAAGTTTTAAGACCAAACCTGCCTAGTCTCTCTCTCTTAAACTGTGGCCTAACTAAGCTGCTAACACAATGTCTAAAATGTATTTGTGGCTATTGACAGATAATACAATCTAATTGTAGCACAAGATAAATTCTGCCTGGTCTCTTTTTATTTGCTGCCTATTCAAGTGCTCGCATACTGCTCTGGCCAATTTGAACCAAACACATACATGAAATTTATACTTTAAACATTCTGGTAGTAACTGGGGGATATGGTGATGAAGGGGGAGGGGGAATATGGGGTTGTGAAGTGTATTGTGCACTCTAATTTTACATTTTATTTAACTTTGACACAATACTGTGAAAAAAAAAGAATATCACAAGCTATACTATTAAACTGCCACTGGCACATTTGTATAAAGTAGAGGTTTTTAGCTTTATTTTTTAAGAGGAAATCTTTTTATGGCTTTAAAATATATTGTGGCTGATGCTTTTAGGTTACATTCCCACTTGTACAACTCCAAAGTTCTACGACTTTGGAGTGCAACTTTGACACTGACCCAACTTTGGATGGGTGCAGCTTGGATACGACTTTAGCTTTAATTAATGATAATGCACAACTCTTGCACAACTGTTGCATGTGTATCATTCAGGTGCAACTTTCATATGACTTTTGAGGGTTCACATTGCAGTCTATGACTCTCAAGTTGTATGAAAGTTGTACCAAAGTATTGCATGAACTACTGTGAAGTCACTGCAACTTTAAGGCATACATATTTAAATGGTTATCATTGAAAAACATGGAGTACGTCTCCAGGGGTCTAACCTTGCGGTGAGTGCGGTGGAAAAGGGGGAGCACATGTGGATGCATATGCCTTTTTCTCATCACTCAAAGCGCACTGATGCACAGGAAATGTGCTTAATGGACATTATTTGCATTTGTTTTTGAATTTGGTTTTTTCACGGACTATTTTGTTGCACATTATTATTGATTAGTCATAAATAGATAGGCGCTGCAATAACCGTGCATCAAAAGATGAAAACAACTAAACAACAAAGTGAACTCCCAATATCTAACAGATGAAATTCCTGATATATGTGGTGAACACAATATATATGGTGATAGTCCCATAAAGACGTAGTCCCGTAGACCAAAAGATATGCTCTTTCACCGCTTGCAGACAATAAGTGAATTTCTCACGCACCAGAAAAAATTGAGCTTGGTTAAGGTGGTCAAGTACCGCTTTGTTATCATGAGTATTGATGACCAGCAACAGGCTCTCCTGGATTAAACCTCCTGGTCTCCTCATAAGAGATATGGATTTAGGGAATCAAAGATAACTGCCCCACCTGGGTGATCACAAGGCTCTGGGTACACTAATAGTGGATGAATTCACAATCCCAGGCTCTCCTCAAGATATGGTGATGCTCCAAGCAGCTCAAATAAACCACTTGTATATTTAATGTATAGATGTGAATCTGGTAGCACAGAATGTCAGTCTATAGTCCATTCCCATTTTTGCTTCACTTAGAACAGTCTCACTTTATGGCTGTGGAGCTGGTCTGTTGTTTGTGGCTTCCACATCCAGTACAGGTGAGCTCATTACCTGGTAATGATAAATAAACATGAGAATGCCGATACATTTTTAATTGCAACAATTTTCTGGGTGAAGTGGTGCATTATCTGACAGAAATGCAGGGGTGCCAATAGTTTTGGCCATGACTGTATATACCATTGTTTGTAGACTCTATAACTTTACTACAGACTAAATATTATATACTGATTTGGGTTATTTTTACCAAAGAAATATAGAAGAATACATTTTAGCCTAAATTTATGAAGAAATAATTTTTTATTTGTCAAAAATGTTATAAAAGAAACAAAGAAGAAAAATGTGTTTTTTCACCAAATTTTTTTGTATATTTGACATCCAAAGTGTGACAGCGCTGAAAGCTGAAAACTGGCCTGGGCAGGAAGGGGGTGAAAGTGTCTGGTATTAAAGTAGTTAACCACTTTCCAACCACATAACCTAGTTATATGGTGCAGAGTGGCTCACCTGCTCCAGATCATGAACCTATTAGGTGATCCGGCACTTTCGGGTAGGGGGCGCACACGTGCTTCACAGGCAACTCGGCTGTGTTGTGATTAAGCACAAATCGATCAGAGGGTGCCGGTCAATGGATTACCGCCGGCACCCGCTGATCGGCGAGGAGAAAGACAAAACAGAGCTTTGCCTATATAAACAAGGCAAACCTCTGTCTTGTCGGCAAGGATGTGCTGAATTTTGTTTCCTTGCGAAACAGGGAATAAATTCCAGCACATCCCTCAGTGAAAGCTCCATATAGTACACATAAAAACACTGGTTAGGCACACATTTAACCCTTTGATCACCTTAGATGTTTAGCCCCTTCCCAGCCAGTGTCAGACAGTTTTTGCAGTGATCACTGCATTAGTGTCACTGGTTCTCACAAAGTGTCAGTTAGTGTCAGATTGTCCACTGCAATATCACAGTCCCGCTATAACTCACTGATTGCTGCCATTACTAGTATAAAAAAAAATAAACAAAAAATCCAGCATATATACCATAGTTTGTACCCACTATAATGTTTCCGTAAACCAATCAATATATGCTTACTGAGATTTTTTTAAACCAAAAATATGTAAAAATTGGCCTAAATTTATGAAAAAATGTAGATTTTTGTAATTTTATTATTAGATATGTTTTATAGCCGAAAGAAAATTAACTGTTTGCTTTTCAAATACCACCAAAAGAAAGCTCTATTTGTGGGAAACAAAAATGATATAAATTCAGTTTGTGCACAGTGTTGCACAATTGTTAGTTAAAGTAATGCACTGCCAAAAAGCAAAAAATGGCCTGGTCACAAAGGATGGTAAATCTTCCGGAGGTCAAATGGTTAAAGTACAGTATGTAACCCTTCAAAAAGGCATGGTATACATATTCAGGGTTTATGATGGTGATGTGTAATGATATACATTGTACTAAGGATTTCGTGAAGCAAAAATGTAATTGAATGTGGTCATTGGTTTAGATGCATTTCTGAAGCAGAATTTGTTTTAAAAAAACATTAAAATAATGAATTTAAATTACATTTTATATTTTTTTTATTAATAACAATCAAGTGCATCATGAATCAGCATAAATACATTTGATATAGAACACTGCATTTTTTGCAGATATAATTCACATAAAAAGAATGAAGCAGGTAACATTTATGTTTCCCCTTGTATGTCATTTTGTGTAGCAAATATTTGATTTGATTTCTGATTAGGCTCCATGACTTCTATTTAAGGGATGCTTTTCTTAAAACAAAAATCCTGTTCATGCACTATTTGGTCACAGCAGGTGGCACTGGTAGGTCAGTCCTGCATTGTCCTGTATACTTGAATTAATCCACACTGCTGGATAAATTCCCAGATTGTAAGCATTTACCGTATATACTTTTACAAATAGGCTTGAAGCACGTAGCATAATGCATGCATTGGGGCTGATTTACTAAATTTGGAGAGTGCAAAACCTGGGGCAGCTCTGCACAGAAACCAATCAGCTTCCAGCTTTTTTTGTCAAAGCTTAATGGAAAAAGCAGAAGTTAGATGCTGATTGGTTACCATAAACAGCTACACCAGATTTCGCACTGTCCAGTTTTAGTAAATAAACCTCAATATTTTCTTGTGATGGAAACCAATCCAAGTAGTCACCGTTTTTTTCATGACATGTTTCCCTTCTCTGCTCTCAACTCAGGTTGTGCAAAAATAACTGGAGATGAGATTGAATCTAAATGAACAGCCCAGAGTCAAAACTGTCGGCCAATTGGAGGCAAGTATGAAAATGCTGCAACTATATTTCTGCTAACCAGTCACAATCGTAACGCAGCATCGGGCATAATCTATAACAATTAGAGGGATGCCCTTGACCTATCCTGTGCCTTTAGGCTAGGTTAGCAGCTTTGCGATTCTGCATGCCACCTTTGCGTGGGCACAAGAGCCTATCCATTTGCTTTGACGCCATGCATTTCTGCATGTGGGAAACTGCACCACATTTTTCAGTGCATGGGGGTACCATTAAGAGTTAATGGCATCCCCATGTGTTTTCATAAAAGCAGCACATTTTTTGGGCTGCTGCATGTTGGTGTGGTAATGTGTGTAATTTACATGCACTCCAGCATTCCCACCGATGTGAGCCTAGGGTTTTTTGCATGGACAGCCTTTTGAAGTATCAATTTTACCTAATAGAACATGTTCTCATTTGATAGAATGTTTATTTATTTATTTTGATGAGAGGAGTATAGTCTATGAATGAGTTTAATACTGAAGGTAATTTTTACTTCCCTCCACCTAAAAGATTTGTTTGTTGTTCAACTGAGTTGGTGGAAAAAGTTCTGAAATGATTTATCTTTGTCTCATTTTTTTACATCACAAAAACCTGACATTTGAACAGGGGTGTGTAGACTTTTTATATCCACTGTATGAAGGATGACTAATGAATTTGCTACAAGGATCTGAAATAAAAAATATCTACTGTAATTGTGATTTGGACAACAGCAACAGCTGCTCATACATTGTTCTGCTGTCGGTTACACATTTCTGTGGATAATAAAAGATTCAAGAGTGCCCAGTGCCTGCCAATGCCATCTGGGCAGGTCCTTGTTGATTTTAGTGAAACAGTGTACCATCAGCAGGGCAGGGTGGCAGCTTGTCTAACTTTTCTAGTGGTCAGTGTAAGGTGTAATAATAACTCTTTCAGGATCATATCCTCAAGCCTTGGCACATGCTGTGGATTTTTGCTCAGAAATGGGCCCTAAATCTGTCTCTGACTGTAATACAACTCATATTGGTGGTCCCTGGTACTCTAGAGAGCCAAGGAGATAATCATATTTTTAAATCTGTGAGAAAACTTTAAAGTCTTTAATATCCACCACTTACCCGCTGCCATATAGCAGATATACTGCTACACAGTGGAACGGGTGCGCAAAATCACATATATAAATGTAATTTTGCATTTCTGGGCAGGGGGCACTTGTGCCCTACCCGCACTGCCATTTGCGGCTGCGGGTGTCAATCACCGGGTCCCGGCCGGTGATTACCTGCCAGAGCCCGGTGATTACGGGCGATCACTGACAGGAAGGAGGGCTGCTTTGTTTACCAACAGTCCTCCTCACTGTCAGTTTGGACACACTGCTCTGGATGGCTGAGCAGAGCCATCCAGAGCACTGTGCTCCCATCACACAGTTAACCCTTTGATCGCCCCTCATTGTTAACCCCTTCCTGCCCAGTGCCATTGGTACAGTGCCATTCCTTTTTTTTTTTTAGCACTGATCACTGTATTGGTGTCACTGGGGATGTCAGTGACACCAAGTCAGTTCCCTCCGATGTCAGAATGCCCGCCACAGTCCCGCTATAAGTTCCGGATCTCCGCCAAAAGTCGCTGATCACCGCCATTATTAGCATAAAAAAAAATATCCAGTATCTATACCCCCATTTGTAAACGTTATAACTTTCATGAAAACCAATTAATTTACACGAATTGGGATTTTTTTTAGCAAAGACATATAGCATAATACATTTTGGCCTAAACTTATGACGAAATTCTGGTCACCGCTGTCTCTGTCTGCAGAGTATTGCTCCCAGAGCAAAAGCGCAATTGCTGGTTTATAATATAACTAGCAATATGCTCTGGTGAGTTTATTTATTTCTATTGGTGGTAGATTGGCATATTTGTGTTGGTGATGGACGTTTTTCACAGTTGAAAGAAAATTCAGAGACACTTTGCTTTTTATATTTATTTTATGTCACAATATAAGTTGTATATTAATTTTAAATAGTGCTACCTTTTTTTGATTTATTACTATAACCTTTATTTCAGGGTAAGGTTTAGCAGCTTTTCATAATTTGGTTTTTTTTGGCGCTGTTTCCACATATATGTTATTTATTATGAAATTAGATTTTTTAATTTTTTTTACTGGATATGTCCTATAGCAAAAAGTCCAAAATATTGTTTTTTTCTCACAATTGTTGGTCTTTATTTTTTATAGCGCAAAAAATAAAAACCACACAGGTGATCAAATACCATCAAACGAAAGCTCAATTCTTGGGAAAAAAAGGATGTAAATTTCATTTGAGTACAGCGTTGCATGACTGCGCAATTTTTACTTAAAGTAACGCAGCATCGTAGCACAAACCGCTTCTTTAACTGCTTCCTGACCGCACTATTGCAGGAATACTGCTACAGGGCGGCACGGATGTGCAAAATCATGTATATATACGTGATTCACACTCTCATGGTTTTCACGCCCCTCCCAGATAGAGTCATATTGCCCATCAGTACACCAGTAATCACATTTAACCCCTTGATTGCTAGAAACACGCTCATACACAATAAACCTCCATTGCTAGTATAGTGTCTGAACGGATCAATATCTTTGATCAGATCAGCACTATACCAGCGTTCATATTAGTATAGTGTCCTCAAAAACACAGCATTAGCGGGATCAGCCCCGGCACCTGCCAGCATCTGCGTTTAGCCCCTACGCTTACCCACTCACCTTATCCCCCAGCAAGTGCAGTGTCAGTAGGTCACTGTCCCTTGATACATTGCACACAAAACTGCAATCTTTGCAGAATCAGGCCTGATCTCTGCTAGCACTTGCCAGTGACTCTCATATGCAGCAGAGTGCCACTACTAGTGCTGCTCTACCTTTTGGTGAACTGGGGAGCACCAGTGGCCTAGTACATCCTGGTCTTTCACATATTATCACTGCAATATCACTTGGTGACGCGGCGAGTCCCATAAGTGCAGTACAAGCTGGTGCGGTGGCGAGCACAAGTATTGTCCTGCAACCATCAAGAATTCGTACACAGGCACGTAGAGACCCTAGTATCCTTCTGGATGTGCTTACAAATCCCAATTGGCAGCCCACAAATTCTGCAGAGACCGTACTTCCCCCATTCACTGCCCAGCCCAGAATTCAGGTGGAAACAGCAAGTTTAACTACTCCCCTTAATTTTTTTTTGGAGCTGTTTTTCATGGAATATCTGTATGCATTGATTGTGGATCAAAGCAATTCATATGCATAGCAATTTTTTTTTGCCGCCAACCCACATTCAAACCTTGATAGATCATTCGCATGGAAACCCATTATGGTTTCCGAATTTACATTTTTTTTTAGGCCTAACCCTCAACATGGGCATTACTAAAAAAAATGAATTGCGGTTGTATTGGTCCACAGACCTGATTCATCATATGCCTGTGTTCTCTGCTGCCATGGCCAGGTATAGATATGAGAGTATAATGTGTTTTATGCATTGAGAGTATAATGTGTTTTTAATACACTCTGTTGTTCTCGGGGTGACCCTGAATTGACTGGCTCCACAAAATTCGGGCCCTCATAAATCACTTTAACCAAAAATTTGCAGATGTCTATACTCCCCAGCAAAAAATCTGTGTTGATGAGTCCCTCGTTCATTTTTTCTGGCCGCCTTGCATTCAAACAATTTCTCCCCAGCAAGCGAGCTGATATGGGGTCAAGATGTATAAGACCTGTGAGAGGGCAACAGGCTATACACATACATTTTGGATTTATGAGGGAAAAGATAGTCATGTGGAGCCCCCCGGATGCTCAGACTACATGGGGAGCAGTGGCAAGATAGTTTGGGACTTGGTGTCATCCTTGTTCCATATGGGGTACCACTTATACAGTATGTGGACAATTTTTATTCAAGCGTGCCACTATTTAGACATTTGCACAATCTTGGAATTGGTGCATGTCGCACCGTGCAACCTAATGTGTGCCCACCCTTAGAAGAGGGTGGATGCAGGGCGGTATATTTTAATGGTGGGCATACCACATACTTTTTCTGCAGAAATTTCTTCTCTTTTTTCATTCAACCCACAGGCTGCATAAAAAAAAAAAAGAACATAGCATATATACCTAACAAGGACCAGCGATGTACTGGTCCTTGTTAGGTATATAATGGTTTGAATGGTTATACCAGGATGATGCCTACAGCTGCAGGCATCATCCTGGTATAGTTTTTTTCAGCCTGCGATCGACTTTCATGTAAAAGCAATCCTAATGGCTAATTAGCTGCAGGATTGCTTTTACAAGCAGCGGGAGACAATGACCCCCCTCCCCCGCTGCCTTGCACGGCCTTCTCGGGCAGTCCCGTGCCATCGGGGGAACCTGAGAATGCAGCCGGTGTTTATGCCAGCTGACCATAGAGCTGACTGGAGACCAGAATGGTGCCAATCATCTCTATAATCTAAGAAATAGGAAGCTACGAGCATTTCATCACTTCAGTTTCGCAGGATATAAACAGCGTCATTTGTAAATTGGGAAAGCATCTGATCACACTGATCTTGGTGAGATTAGATAATGCAATGGCAGAGGAGATATCTAGAGTCTGATAGACCCCAGATTTCTTAAATATATGGCAATGGCCATTGAAATTATACGGGATATTTGCATTCCCTGTGATAGCATTAAAAATGATTAAGTAAAAAAAAAATGACGGGGACAGTGTAAAAATAATGTAAAAAATCAAAATAACTTAAAAAAAAAATCACCCTCGCTCCCCTGTGTGCGTGAGCGTTGACCCTGTGCCGATATGTAAACAGCGGTTGCACCATGCATGTGAGATATCGCTGCGAATGTCAGATCAAGGACAGTAATTCTAGCACTAGACCTCCTCTGTAAATCTAAAATGGTAGCTTGTAAAGGCTTTTAAAGCATTGCCTGTGGATATTAAAATGCATGCAGTTTGTCGCCATTGCATGCACGGGGCATGCACAGTTTTAAAGCATGTTTGGTATCTATTTACTTGGCATACCATCATCTTGTGCATTAAAAATAAAAAGAGTGTATTTTTTAAAAAAAATTTGTGTTTGAAAAATTGCTGCGCGAGTACTATGTGACATAAAAAATTGCAGCACCCACCATTTTATTCATTAGGGTATCTACTTATATATATATATATAAAATATTTGGGGGTTCAAATTAATGCCCTAGCAAAAAATACTGATTTATTCATGTGAACAAAAAGTGTCAGAAAAATTGTGGTCTTCAGGTGGTTAGAGTGAATGATGTGTGGCATAAACTAATGCTGGGCATAAAATGCCCCCACCCCCCAAACAGACCCCTTTTTTGAAAGTAGACACCCCAAACTATTTGCTGAGAGGCATGTTGAGTCAATAGAATAATTTTTTTTACCACAAGTTTTTGGAAAATGACAAAAAAAAATAATTTTTTTTTTTACACAAAATGGTCAATTAAATGATTTATTGCTTACACATGCCATGGGTATATGTGGAATTATTCCACAAAATACATTCTGCTACTTCTCCCGAGTATGGGGGTACCACATCTGAGAGACCTTTTGGTAGTCTAGCCAAGTACAGGACTCCAAAATCCAATAAGCACATTCAGGCTTTTAAAGGGCTTTATTTCCTCATTACACTTCCAGACTACCTATCACAGTTTCGGAGGCCCTGAAATGCCAAGATAGCACCAAACCCCCCAAATGACCCTTTTTTGGAAAGTAGGCACCTCAAGGAATTTGATAAGAAGCATGGTGAGTATTTTTCAGATCTCGTTTGTTGCCGCACGTTTTTGGAATATGAAGAAAAAAAAACAAAAACAAATTTATTTTTTATATATTTCAAAACCTTGTGAGAAAAAATGAAATCTGCAAAATACTCACCAAGCCTCTTTTTAAATTCATTGGGGTGTATACTTTCCAAAAAGGGGAGGGAAGGGGTTTGGTGCTATCCTGGCATTTCAGGGCCTCTGAAACTGTGATAGGTAGTGAGGAAGTGAAATGAGGAAGTTACGCACCTTCAGGCTTTCAAAGTGCTCATTGGATTTCAGACTCCTGTATGTGCCTAAGCTCCCAAAAAGTCTCACATGTGGTATCCCCTTACTCGGTAGAAGTAGCACAATGTATTTTGGGGTGTAACTCCACATATACCCATGGCTTGTGTGAGCAATATATAATTTAAATGACAACTTTGTGTAAAAAAAAATGTTTTATGTTTTTGTCATGTTCCAAAAACTTGTGGAAAAAAATAAATCTTCCATGGACTCAATGGGGTTTATTTACTAAAGCTGGAGAGTCCAAAATCAGACTCCCTTCTGCATAGAAACCAATCAGCTTCTAACCTCAGCTTGTTCAATGAAGCTTTGGCAATGAAACCTGGAAGCTGATTGGTTTCTATGCAGAAGTGAGTCTGATTTTGCACTCTCCAGCTTTAGTAAATAAACCCCAATATGCCTCCCAGCAGATAGCTTAGGGTGTCTACTTTCCGAAAAGGGGTCATTTGGGGGTGTTTGCACTATCCTGGTATTTTAGCACCTCAAGAAATGTGATAAGCAGTCAGAAAGTAAAAGCTTTATAAATTTCATTATCTATACCATAGTTTGTAGATGCTATAACTTTCACACAAAGCAATCAATATACACTTATTGGGATCTTTTAACCAAAAACATGGAGCAGAATACATTTTGGCCTAAATCTATGATGAAATTTGAGTTTTGTGGATATTTTTTATGACAGAAATGAGAAAATATTGTTTTTTCCAAAATATTTTTTTTTCAAAATGTTTTTGTTTATAGTACCAAGAATAAGCAAATGCACGGGTGATTAAATACCACATAAAAAAAAGCTCTATTTGTTTTTAAAAAAGGACGTACATTTCATTTATGTACCATATTGCATGACTGCGCAATTGTCAGTTAAACTAGTGCAGAGCTGTAAAATGGCATAAATTGCAGTATCTATACCATAGTTTGTAGACGCTATAACGTTCACACAAAGCAATCAATATACACTTATTGGGATTTTTTTACCAAAGATATGTAGCAGAATACATTTTGGCCTAAATTTATAACTAACTTTGAGTTTACTATATATTATTTATAGCTGAAAGTAAAAAATATAGTTTTTCTTCAAACATTTTGGTCTTTTTTTGTTTATAGCGCGAAAAATAAAAAGTGCACAGGTGATCAAATACCACCAAAAAGAAAGGTCTATTTGTGTGAAAAAAGGATGCAAATTTTGTTTGGGTGCAGCATGACTGTGCAATTATCAGTTGAAATAGTGAAGCGCCAAATAGCAAAAAAAGGCCTGGTCATTAAGGGGGGGGGGGGGGGGGTAAATCATCTGGATGGCCAGTGGTTACAATAAATAATAATAACAATAATATGTAACTTACCAAATATTAGATGTGGTGGCTGCATTAGTTTTCCTTTTTAGGGTTTTTCCCTTTATTTTCACCTGTTGTTCTAGCTCTGTTAGTTTTCAACTTCCTTTAACAGACCAAGCTCTGCAGCAAAAGTGTCAGTTAGAGGGTTGAGACACACATTCAACATTGACGGGTGCTTACAATGGTCACCTTTTATTCATTTATGTAAAACCTTTATCCCAAAAGCAAAAAACCTTGCTTTAACTGCTTAAAAAGTGTTAGCTGGAGTTAGTCTTTATTTTTTGTCAGGTCCAACTAACACACCTAGCACTACTATCTCCCCAGACCTACAATGCTGCTGTCCAAAGGTGTCTCTGTTGGAGTGAAGACACCATAAGACACAAAATGTGCTGCTAGCCAGATCACCAGGTGAAAAATAGTGGAAAAAAAATAACCAAATGAAGGCAGCCACTATATTTAAGGAGGAATTTTAGTTATTGATATTTTATACATAGTCACACTGGTCCAGCTTAGACAAATGTAACTATGTATATACCACACCTGGCTGATGCCCCTGGAAGCTGGAAATCCCTGAAGTAGACACCACTACTTCAGGTCGGCTGCTTGGCACAGGCATCAGGGGCATATTTACCACAAGTCAAACAAGGCATTTGTCTAGGGTGGCTTGATTTAGGGGGGCAGCACCTTCCCCCAAAAGAAGGGATGAAAGAAGGGACACACGCACTATGGGAACCAGGTGGGATCCGAGATAGGCTGCGGGCTGCTTGACGGTGTATGTAGAGCCTAGCTCACATTCCTGGCGATGTCCAGAGCTTTGAAGATGAGTGTCTATCGCTGCAGGTGGGGGTAGTGGAAGGCTCTCTCTGGGGGGCAGGGGTGTTGTTGGTCAATGTCAGACTCTCTCCAAGGGAAGGGGGGGTTGTGTTGGTCAGTGTCTGTGGGGGCAGACAATTTTTGTATTGCACAAAACTTAAATACACCATTGACTGGCATCATTCAAAGAATGCTTTACATTTTCTGAATGAATGCAAAGCATTCTCTGATTTGTCTAGGTGGAGAGGTGGGGAGGTGATGCTAATAATTTGAGAAAGAATTACATACATAAAGGTTTCTTTTTATATGTGCCAAAAGTTCCACCTTACATTTTGTCTTGTAAAAGTAGCAAGGACCAAATAAAACATAATGGGGTTGATTTATTGGAGAGTGCAAAATCTGATGCAGCTGTGCATGGTAGCCAATCGGCTTCTTGTTCAATTAAACCTTGGCAATAAAACCTGGAAGCTGATTGGTTTCTATGCAGAGCTGTACCAGATTTTGCACTCTGCAGTTTTAGTAAATCAACCCCATTATGTCTTACAGTTCCCTGGTGTGTAGGTGAATTCTTTTGGTCCCCTGTGCAAAATGTAAACCAGAGCCTAGTGACAACTCCTCATTTTTAAAATTCTAACTGAACCCCCAAAAAACAGCCTTTGCAGCCTATTTAAATGCAAATAACAAGAATATTTGTTTATCCTTTGAATATAGCAGGTCACAGGTGAACATTCTACATCTGACTATATATTTCAAAGATAATAGTATTCAGACTAAACCGACAAACAGAAACAACTCTATATGCAAAATTAGTTGCCATCATCCTGGTTGGATTAAAAGGGATCAAAAAGCCAATTCATCCGAATAAGGCACAGTTGTGACCAGTTGGCAGACTATACATGGCAAACAGAAATATAATAATAACAGTTCAATAAAAAGGGCTAAAAAATGCATAATAAAGACATTAAAATATAACAAATACAGACAGACAAATTCTACAAAAGAAGGGTAAAAAAAAAGATAAATAATGCTAGGAAAAATAAATAGGATGCCACATTTGTTGTTGCCTTTTAAAACCAGTATTATTACATGAAGAAAGCTATTTTTAAAAAATGGAACATTTAAAAAAAAGACTGTATTCTGACTGGTAACTTACCTGATAAACATAAGGTGATCTTTAAAAAAAGTTCCTTTCTTTAGAGATATTCTATCTTACAATATTGTATCATTCTTTCAGTGAAATGTTTTTTTTTTCCTTTGCAAGAGATGTCAAGCTTGCAGATTACATAAGTACAATAGTACCAAAAAAGAGTTCATTTGTATGCCAGGAGCATACATAGAGAGTATAAAATAAATGCATTTGTTTCATGCTATTCTAAACATGTGGTATACCTTTTAGAATGTACATGAGAGCTAAACTGCATTTTTCTGTAATAAAAAGGAGATATCAAAACATGAAACATATCTAAGATCCAGTGATTTTTTTCAGTAGGAACTTTGTGGAACTCAGTTCCACCACCTCTGATTCTCACCCTCCGCTCCATGTTCACCACTGTCACTTGTAAATACAGAAGCCCGGCTTCTGTGCTTACAAAGACAACTTGCCTTTCTCAGTGGCTCCACAGATCCCTCCCTGCCCTACACTCATGGAGTGGACAAGGGAGATGCAGCTGCTAGTGCAGTGTGGTCATGGGTGGGAAGGGGCATTGTGTGGTAGACTGCATCCTCTATGTCCACCATCTGTTCTCAGGTGCATGGATGCTGACATCCACAGATGATCTTGTTGCAAATGAGAAAGGTTAAATGCATGGAAGCTTTAAAGGAATGGGGGCAGGGGGGAGAGGATGGCAGTGAAGGGGGTTATGCAGAGTTGGGGGATGGGTGGAGTGGTGCGGAGGTCCGAGATGAGAAAGGGTGGAAATGGGATGTGGATGCGGGATGCAGAGGTAAGGGCCTGTGAAAGAGAGCTGAACCCTGCACTCTGTATGTGGTGTATCCCTGAGCTCTGCATCCTCAACATAGAGTACCCCTGATCCCTGCACTCTTTACATAGCGCACCTCTGAACCCTAAGCTCTTTACATAGCGCACCCCTGAACCCTGCACTCTGTATGTGGTGTGTCCCTGAACCCTGCACCCTCAACATAGCGCACCCCTGATCCCTGCACTCTGTACATAGAGCACCTCTGATCCCTGCACTCTGTACATAGCGTACCCCTGAACCCTGCGCTCTTTAGATAGCGCACCCCTGAACCCTGCATGTAGTGCACCCCGGAACCCTGCATCCTGAACGTAGTGTACTCCTGATCCCTGCACTCTGTATGTAGCAAACTCCTGAACACTGCACTCTCTGCTTAGCAAACCCCTGAATCCTTCACTCTGTGTGTAGTGCACCCTTGAAATCTTCCCTCTGTACATAGTGCACCTCAGAATTTTGCACTCTGTACATGGTGCACTCCTGAACTCTGCACTCTGTAAGCAGCACACCCCTGAACTCTGCAGTCTGTACATAGTGCACTCCTGTACCCTGCACTCTATATTTAGTGCACTCCTGAACTCTGCACTCTATATGTAACACACTCTTTGTATTTAATGCCCCCTTAAAATCCTCTCTCTGCACTTTGGCCACATCCACCATTTGATGCGGGAGGCATGGTTTAGTTCCTGCTCCTATTCTCTGAGAAAAAAAGCCTTGCCAAGATCTATACTATGGACACATGCAGACTTGTCTCTGAATGTGGATTTGTATCTAAACTGATTCATAGATAATAGTTAAATTTGCACTCGCGTCACTAATGTGTACGGAACATTGTATTGGTTATTATTTTGTACTAGTGGGGGTACCAGTCATAGACATTGAAAGATATGCTATGCTGCTGCTCTGTGTAAAGTGTAATGAGATAGGCTGATGTGAATTGGATAAGATGTGGGTAACTATATAACATTAAAATAGTTAAATGGCTGACTGTGAGGATAATACCTATTAGTTGTCCAGTATATGGGATATGCTTCCATCAATTACTTAATATGATTTGATGCCAGGTATTACAGAATACTGTGTTTGAGTGGTAGAATTGTTGTCTGTCCTGTGAGATGCTTGGGTTCAATCTCCAGACAATGTACTATAGAACTGCTCCTCATGTAATCAGTAACAGTTTGGTTGACAGCTTATATGATATGCTGCTGCCAGCTGTGTAAGATAGATGTCGGGTGTGCTGTGTAGACATTAGGGACACTGCTTGTTATTGCACAATATCTTTTGATGTGAATAGTAAATGGGCTTAGGTTTTGCACTTCATGAGATGAGTAAAGCTATTGCTAATTTTATAACAGTGTATCTATATCAATAAAAGCTCATACACCAAGCACTTTGGCCCATACAACGCAAGATCCTGGCATTTTTGGGTGCAAATGAGGCATCGGAGCAGCACACAGCCTGCTGCCAGCAGCCTGTCTAAATCAATGACAAACTAAAAATGCATGGTGGCTGGATGCTGTTCAGATTGGTACTTGAGTTTAGGGATGTACGCCCTGAACGTGGAAATCCTGCTTTCAAGGTATACAGTGGGGCAAAAAAGTATTTAGTCAGCCACCAATTGTGCAAGTTCTCCCACTTAAAAAGATGAGAGAGGCCTGTAATTGGCATCATAGGTAGACCTCAACTATGAGAGACAAAATGAGAAAAAAAATCCAGACAATCACATTTGCTGATTTGGAAAGAATTTATTTGCAAATTATGCTGGAAAATAAGTATTTGGTCAATATCAAAAGTTCATCTCAATACTTTGTTATATATCCTTTGTTGGCAATGACAGAGGTCAAACGTTTCCTGTAAGTCTTCACAAGGTTGGCACACACTGTTGCTGGTATGTTGGCCCATTCCTCCATGCAGATCTCCTCTAGAGCAGTGATGTTTTGGGGCTGTCGCTGGGCAACACGGACTTTCAACTCCCTCCAAAGGTTTTCTACGGGGTTGAGATCTGGAGACTGGCTAGGCCACTCCAGGACCTTGAAATGCTTCTTACGAAACCACTCCTTCGTTGCCCGGGCGGTATGTTTGGGATCATTGTCATGTTGGAAGACCCAGCTACGTTTCATCTTCAATGCCCTTGCTGATGGAAGGAGGTTTGCACTCAAAATCTCACGATACATGGCCCCATTCATTCTGTCCTGTACATGGATCAGTCGTCCTGGTCCCTTTGCGGAGAAACAGCCCCAAAGCATGATGTTGCCACCCCCATGCTTTACAGTAGGTATGGTGTTCTTTGGATGCAACTCAGCATTCTCTCTCCTCCAAACACGACGAGATGTGTTTCTACCAAACAGTTCTATTTTGGTTTCATCTGACCATATGACATTCTCCCAATCCTCTTCTGGATCATCCAAATGCTCTCTAGCAAACTTCAGACGGGCCATGTACTGGCTTAAGCAGGGGGACACGTCTGGCACTGCAGATCTGAGTCTCTGGCGGCGTAGTGTGTTATTGATGGTAGCCTTTGTTATGTTGGTCCCAGCTCTCTGCAGGTCATTCACTAGGTCGCCCTGTGTGGTCCTGGGATTTTTGCTCACCGTTCTTGTGATCATTTTGACTCCACGGGGTGAGATCTTGTGTGGAGCCCCAGATCGAGGGAGATTATCAGTGGTCTTGTATGTTTTACATTTTCTAATTATTGTATATATTATATATTGCTCCCACAGTTGATTTGTTCACACCAAGCTACTTGCCTATTGCAGATTCAGTCTTCCCAGCCTGGTGCAGGTCTACAATTTTGTTTCTGGTGTCCTTTGACAGCTCTTCGGTCTTCACCATAGTGGAGTTTGGAGTGTGACTGTTTGAGGTTGTGGACAGGTGTCTTTTATACTGATAACAAGTTCAAACAGGTGCCATTGATACAGGTAATGAGTGTAGGACAGAGGAGCCTCTTAAAGAAGAAGGTACAGGTCTGTGAGAGCCAGAAATCTTGCTTGTTTGTAGGTGACCAAATACTTATTTTCCACCATAATTTGCAAATAAATTCTTTCCAAATCAGCCAATGTGATTGTCTGGATTTTTTTTCTCATTTTGTCTCTCATAGTTGAGGTCTACCTATGATGCCAATTACAGGCCTCTCTCATCTTTTTAAGTGGGAGAACTTGCACAATTGGTGGCTGACTAAATACTTATTTGCCCCACTGTATGTTCCTGAACATATTAAGCCCTAAACATGAGCCCAGCCACGTCCAGCTGCTATATATTTCAGCCTGTCTTTGATTTTGGCAGGCTGCTGGCAATGGGCCATATGCTGACTTTTTTCCTCACTTGCACCAAAATATGCAGAGCTTTTATACCTGTGGGAAGGTGCAGCATAGTGCGGCAGCAGTAAACATTCATTGTCCAGTTGCAATAACAGAACTGTATTGAAATAAAAATTCAATAAAGTATAACTACCTGGTGGGAAGACAACCCAAAGGGGCGTATTCACAGAATGTTGCAGCAAAGAGTATACCAGTAGGTCTCAGGTGCACCGACAGCATCTGTCTCGGTGGGTGGAATGCAGCCTGGCCTGTTCGTATCCCAAACGGGGAAGCTTCCAGGAAGGGTGGTGTGTCCTTAATCTTTCCCTACACATCTGGAACCTCTCCCTTCCACTAATCACTGTCTCTGACAGACGGGTGACCTATCCCTACACTAGCCATATGGGAAATGCATGCCAAGCCAGGAAGCCAGTGTCTTAAATAGACTCTGCCTGACCCAAGATGGCCACCAGAGTCACATGGGGTGCTAGCATCCAATCATATAGCTCCCTCAGTGACCAAAGAAACCAAACAAGAACCATGTTCCTCTTGCCTTCCTCTGCCTCTGCAATGCCACTGCAGTGGAACGCCACCTGCAATGAAGAAAGTACAGTGCACCTTCCTACATGCCATAGGAGCCAACCACTGGTGTAAATGGGCAGTAATTGATACGGCCTTAAAAACTGGGATACTTCTAATACTGTTGTTGGCAGTTGCTGCTACTGTGCACATTGTTGCCAATTTGATAACTGTGACAAAAGAAATGCTAATGTTTAATATTGAAAATAAAGAATGGGCATATTATATTTACTGTTGGTAATGGAAGGCCATAATTATGAACGTGTCATCACAAATTTGATTTTATAATGGAACAGTATACCATTAGTTTGCAAACTGCCTTTTGCTGCCTCAACTCTTATTAGATCTAAGTTCAGTGAGATGCAGATAATTCCTGTCATGTAAATGGCGTGACAGGTCTCTACACACCAGCCCGTGATGAAGCCCTATTGAGCAAAACATGTTGGACATTACAACAATGAGATCGACAAGTTTGTATTGTTTAATAAACGTTTTTTGAATGATTCTTCTGCAATGTTTGGTTATTTAGACATGTTTCCATGTTTTTACAAGCAACATCATCCCTAGGTGCAGTGTACACGGTTTATGCCCACTGATGCTGGGACATTTTTTACTCCCACTGTCCACAGTCTGGTCCACCTAAAGTTTAAAGGAGACCTGGTCCTTTGTTTAGAACATTTGGAGACTACAGGTTTACATGGTCATCTTGTGCACAGTTTATTCAACACTTGTGTTTTAAAACTTCCATTATCACTAGAGATGAGCGAATCGAACCAGGCGAAGTGGAATTCGTTTCGAATTTCAGGAAAAATTTGATTCGCGTCGAATCCGAATATTTGCATAATTCGGGTGCGCGAATCGGATTTTTCCCGATCAGCCGGAAAAGTGTCCCTGCAGAGAAACTCCGCTATTTCTGACAGTTCTCTGACAGTTCCTTCACATGTACAGCGGTTGAAACATTGTATCTATTTGTTTCCATTTAGGATACAGATGTTTTTATTCGGAAATAAATAGATACAATGTTTCAACCGCTGTCAACCGCTGTAACTGTCAGAGAACTGTCAGAAATAGCGGAGCTCTCTGCAGATACACTTTTTGCTGTACTGGAATACTTCTTCTTTTCATTCTTCTTTTCATTCTTCTCATTCTTCTTTTCATTCTTCTTCTCATTCTTCTTTTCATTCTTCTTCTTCTTTTCATTCTTCTTTTCATTCTTCTCATTCTTCTTTTCTTCTTCATGAAAAGAAGAATGAGAAGAAGAATGAAAAGAAGAATGAAAAGAAGAATGAGAAGAATGAAAAGAAGAATGAAAAGAAGAAGAAGAATGAAAAGAAGAATGAGAAGAAGAATGAAAAGAAGAATGAGAAGAAGAATGAGAAGAATGAAAAGAAGAATGAGAAGAATGAAAAGAAGAATGAAAAGAAGAAGAAGAAGAATGAAAAGAAGAAGAAGAATGAATGAAAAGAAGAATGAGAAGAAGAATGAAAAGAAGAATGAAAAGAAGAATGAGAAGAATGAAAAGAAGAATGAAAAGAAGAAGAAGAATGAAAAGAAGAATGAGAAGAAGAATGAAAAGAAGAATGAGAAGAAGAATGAGAAGAATGAAAAGAAGAATGAAAAGAAGAATGAAAAGAAGAAGAAGAAGAAGAATGAAAAGAAGAAGAAGAATGAAAAGAAGAATGAAAAGAAGAAGAAGAAGAATCTTTTCATTCTTCTCATTCTTCTTTTCATTCTTCTTCTTCTTCTTTTCATTCTTCTTCTTCTTTTCATTCTTCTTTTCATCCTACTTCTTCTTCTTCTTCATCCTCATCCTCAGAAGAAGAAGAAGAGGATGAGGATGAGGATGAAGAAGAAGAAGAAGAAGTAGGATGAAAATAAGAAGAATTCCAAGCCGGCAAAAAGTGTATCTGCAGAGCTCCTCTATTCTGCAGATACACTTAGAGGAGCTCTGCAGATACACTTTTTGCCGGCTTGGAATTCTTCTTATTTTCATCCTACTTCTTCTCTTCTTCTTCTTCCTCTTCATCCTCATCCTCATCCTCTTCTTCTTCTTCTGAGGATGAGGATGAGGATGAAGAAGAAGAAGAAGAAGTAGGATGAAAATAAGAAGAATTCCAAGCCGGCAAAAAGTGTATCTGCAGAGCTCCTCTAAGTGTATCTGCAGAATAGAGGAGCTCTGCAGATACACTTTTTGCCGGCTTGGAATTCTTCTTATTTTCATCCTACTTCTTCTTCTTCTTCTTCTTCATCCTCATCCTCATCCTCTTCTTCTTCTTCTGAGGATGAGGATGAGGATGAAGAAGAAGAAGAAGTAGGATGAAAATAAGAAGAATTCCAAGCCGGCAAAAAGTGTATCTGCAGAGCTCCTCTATTCTGCAGATACACTTAGAGGAGCTCTGCAGATACACTTTTTGCCGGTTTGGAATTCTTCTTATTTTCATCCTACTTCTTCTTCTTCTTCTTCTTCTTCATCCTCATCCTCATCCTCGGAAGAAGAAGAGGATGAGGATGAAGAAGAAGAAGAAGAAGTAGGATGAAAATAAGAAGAATTCCAAGCCGGCAAAAAGTGTATCTGCAGAGCTCCTCTAAGTGTATCTGCAGAATAGAGGAGCTCTGCAGATACACTTTTTGCCGGCTTGGAATTCTTCTTATTTTCATCCTACTTCTTCTTCTTCTTCATCCTCATCCTCATCCTCTTCTTCTTCTTCTGAGGATGAGGATGAGGATGAAGAAGAAGAAGAAGAAGAAGTAGGATGAAAATAAGAAGAATTCCAAGCCGGCAAAAAGTGTATCTGCAGAGCTCCTCTAAGTGTATCTGCAGAATAGAGGAGCTCTGCAGATACACTTTTTGCCGGCTTGGAATTCTTCTTATTTTCATCCTACTTTCTTCTTCATCCTCATCCTCATCCTCTTCTTCTTCTTCTGAGGATGAGGATGAGGATGAAGAAGAAGAAGAAGAAGAAGTAGGATGAAAATAAGAAGAATTCCAAGCCGGCAAAAAGTGTATCTGCAGAGCTCCTCTAAGTGTATCTGCAGAATAGAGGAGCTCTGCAGATACACTTTTTGCCGGCTTGGAATTCTTCTTATTTTCATCCTACTTCTTCTTCTTCTTCTTCTTCTTCTTCTTCATCCTCATCCTCATCCTCTTCTTCTGAGGATGAGGATGAAGAAGAAGAAGTAGGATGAAAATAAGAGGAATTCCAAGCCGGCAAAAAGTGTATCTGCAGAGCTCCTCTAAGTGTATCTGCAGAATAGAGGAGCTCTGCAGATACACTTTTTGCCGGCTTGGAATTCTTCTTATTTTCATCCTACTTCTTCTTCTTCTTCTTCATCCTCATCCTCTTCTTCTTCTGAGGATGAGGATGAGGATGAAGAAGAAGAAGAAGAAGTAGGATGAAAATAAGAAGAATTCCAAGCCGGCAAAAAGTGTATCTGCAGAGCTCCTCTATTCTGCAGATACACTTAGAGGAGCTCTGCAGATACACTTTTTGCCGGCTTGGAATTCTTCTTATTTTCATCCTACTTCTTCTTCTTCTTCTTCTTCCTCTTCATCCTCATCCTCATCCTCTTCTTCTTCTTCTGAGGATGAGGATGAAGAAGAAGAAGAAGTAGGATGAAAATAAGAAGAATTCCAAGCCGGCAATAAGTGTATCTGCAGAGCTCCGCTAAGTGTATCTGCAGAGCTCCGCTAAGTGTATCTGCAGAGCTCAGCGGTTGAAACATTGTATCTATTTGTTTCCATTTATGGAAACAAATAGATACAATGTTTCAACCGCTGTATGGAGTGAATGTCAGAGAACTGTCAGAAATAGGCTATTTCTGACAGTTCTCTGACATTCAATACTCCATACAGCGGTTGAGGAGTGAATGTCAGAGAACTGTCAGAAATAGCCTATTTCTGACAGTTCTCTGACATTCACTCCATACAGCGGTTGAAACATTGTATCTATTTGTTTCCATTTATGGAAACAAATAGATACAATGTTTCAACCGCTGTATGGAGTGAATGTCAGAGAACTGTCAGAAATAGCGGAGCTCTGCAGATACACTTAGCGGAGCTCTGCAGATACACTTTTTGTCGGCTTGGAATTCTTCTTATTTTCATCCTACTTCTTCTTCTTCTTCATCCTCATCCTCATCCTCATCCTCATCCTCTTCTTCTTCTTCTGAGGATGAGGATGAAGAAGAAGAAGAAGTAGGATGAAAATAAGAAGAATTTCAAGCCGGCAAAAAGTGTATCTGCAGAGCTCCGCTAAGTGTATCTGCAGAGCTCCGCTAAGTGTATCTGCAGAGCTCAGCGGTTGAAACATTGTATCTATTTGTTTCCATTTATGGAAACAAATAGATACAATGTTTCAACCGCTGTATGGAGTGAATGTCAGAGAACTGTCAGAAATAGGCTATTTCTGACAGTTCTCTGACATTCACTCCTCAACTGCTGTATGGAGTATTGAATGTCAGAGAACTGTCAGAAATAGCCTATTTCTGACAGTTCTCTGACATTCACTCCATACAGCGGTTGAAACATTGTATCTATTTGTTTCCATAAATGGAAACAAATAGATACAATGTTTCAACCGCTGTATGGAGTGAATGTCAGAGAACTGTCAGAAATAGCGGAGCTCCGCTATTTCTGACAGTTCTCTGACATTCAATACTCCATACAGCGGTTGAGGAGTGAATGTCAGAGAACTGTCAGAAATAGCCTATTTCTGACAGTTCTCTGACATTCACTCCATACAGCGGTTGAAACATTGTATCTATTTGTTTCCATTTATGGAAACAAATAGATACAATGTTTCAACCGCTGTATGGAGTGAATGTCAGTGAACTGTCAGAAATAGCGGAGCTCTGCAGATACACTTAGCGGAGCTCTGCAGATACACTTTTTGCCGGCTTGGAATTCTTCTTATTTTCATCCTACTTCTTCTTCTTCTTCTTCATCTTCTTCATCCTCATCCTCATCTTCTTCTTCTTCTGAGGATGAGGATGAAGAAGAAGAAGAAGTAGGATGAAAATAAGAAGAATTCCAAGCCGGCAAAAAGTGTATCTGCAGAGCTCCTCTAAGTGTATCTGCAGAATAGAGGAGCTCTGCAGATACACTTTTTGCCGGCTTGGAATTCTTCTTATTTTCATCCTACTTCTTCTTCTTCTTCTTCTTCCTCTTCATCCTCATCCTCATCCTCTTCTTCTTCTTCTGAGGATGAGGATGAGGATGAAGAAGAAGAAGAAGTAGGATGAAAATAAGAAGAATTCCAAGCCGGCAAAAAGTGTATCTGCAGAGCTCCGCTAAGTGTATCTGCAGAGCTCCGCTAAGTGTATCTGCAGAGCTCCGCTAAGTGTATCTGCAGAGCTCCGCTAAGAAATAGCGGAGCTCTGCAGATACACTTTTTGCCGGCTTGGAATTCTCCTTCTTCTCATTCTATCTTCTTCTTCTCATCCTTCTTCTTCTTCTCATCCTTCTCCTTCTTCTCATCCTTCTTCTTCTTCTCATCCTTCTTCTTCTCATCCTTCTCCTTCTTCTCATCCTTCTTCTTCTTTTCATCCTTCTCCTTCTTCTCATCCTTCTTCTTCTTCTCATCCTTCCTCTTCTTCTCATCCTTCTCCTTCTTCTCATCCTTCTTCTTCTTCTCATCCTTCTCCTTCTTCTCATCCTTCTTCTTCTTCTCATCCTTCTCCTTCTTCTCATCCTTCTTCTTCTTCTCATCCTTCTTCTTCTCATCCTTCTCCTTCTTCTCATCCTTCTTCTCATCCTTCTCCTTCTTCTCATCCTTCTTCTCATCCTTCTCCTTCTTCTCATCCTTCTCCTTCTCCTTCTCATCCTTCTCCTTCTTCTCATCCTTCTCCTTCTCCTTCTTCTCATCCTTCTCCTTCTCCTTCTTCTCATCCTTCTCCTTCTTCTCATCCTTCTCCTTCTCCTTCTCCTTCTTCTCATCCTTCTCCTTCTTCTCATCCTTCTCCTTCTTCTCATCCTTCTCCTTCTCCTTCTTCTCATCCTTCTCCTTCTCTTTCTCCTTCCTCATCTCCAAGGGCATTTAAATTAAAGGTACAGTGTTCTGCACTAATTTAAAGGCTCTCTGAAGCCTAGAAACCCTTTTTATAAGTTAAATTCGTAGCGAATAAATTCGCATCGAATCGAATTTCTTCCTCAAATTCGGCGAATCAGCCAAATCGAATTTTTGAATAATTCGCTCATCTCTAATTGTCACTCTTAGGCTAGATTCACACTAGTGCAGCTGCAATTTGTTCTGATTTCCAATGCAGTGATTTATTGCTTTGAGGCATTTTGTGGCATTTATGATACTACTGTGTTTTTTTTTGTAAAGGAAGGAGACTGGATGCTGTTTTTTAAGGAGCCAGCAACTGCTGACATCCTAAAAACCAATAATTCCCACAATCCATACCAGGTCTTTCAGATCTGGTGTGCATTTTAAGGAGGGCCCCAGCCCAAAAACAAAATGGCATGGGGTCCCCCCAAAAATCCATACTAGACCCTTATTCGAGCAGTCTGGCAGGCTAGGATGGAAAGGTGTGGAGGAGGGGAGGAGCATGCATCAACCCCTTTCCTGAACCACACCAGGTCACATGGAAGGGGTACATTTCCATATCTTTTCAATTATATTATAAGGGGTGGAGTCACCCAGTGACATCATTGACTATATATGGACATGTGTAAGAGATGCAGAAATGTCATGCCAAGCAAAGGGATCGGTCAAGTTTCGGCGGGCAGTGTTTTTTTTATTTGCGCAGATCGGCAATCATTGTTCATCATGATTGACATGGACCACGTTTGCTGGATATCGTGATTGGTGATAGATGTATATCGGGGGACTTTTTTTTAAATTAAGGTCAAAAACTGGTTCAGTGTTTTTATTTACCACTGACTTTTTTTGGTTAACCATTAGCCGCCTGGCCTATAGCCGTTTGGTGGCCGCAAAAATGCTCTAGCTTTCCGGCTGTACGCCATTTGGCGTCCTCCCGCACATGCGCAGTTCGCGCGGTTGCAGAGCCGCGCAGCGGCGCAATCTGTCACCGGCCGTGTACCTCGGACACGGCCGATGACAGATCTGAGTACCGGCCCCCGTTGCCGGTACCATGTGACCTGCTGTGACCAATCACAGCAGGTCACATGACAGTTGTATACAATGGATGGCTTCATTCATGCCATCCATTGTATACTAGTGCCTAGCTGTGAATGGTCACAGCAGGTCACATGCACATGTCATGTGATTAGCTGTGGCCAAATCACAGCTAAGCACAAAAAAAAAAAAAAAACCTGAATGAATCAATTTCATTCAGGTAAATGCTTGCTTATAGCAAAGTAATTCTTTGCTATAAGCAAATTGTGTAAAAAAAAAAAATACTGATCACTTCCCCAAAGTAGTACAATGTTACTATGGTAACATTGTACTACTTTGGTCATAGTAAAATATGAAAAAAAAATCTTTAAAAAAATAAAAAAAAGTAATAAAAAATGTTAAATAATAATAATAAAAAAAAAATATATATATATTTTTTTCATACTGTCGCCAGTCAGTGTCCCTGTTCACCACCATGCCAGTTATATGATGACGCTGTACTGCACTGGTGACAGTATGTAAAAAAAAAATAGTGAAAATAATTTTTTTAATTTTTTAATTTTCCAAAAAATTATGACAAAAAAAATACAACTTCAAAAAACTTGCCATTCCTCTTATGAAGTACGTCAAACTGTCTACTCTGCAAAAAGGGGTCATTTGGGGGATATCTGTACTAATCTGACATTCTTGGACCTCAAGAAATTAGATTGGCTGTCAGTACTTCAGGATTGATCAATTTTCAGATCTATACCATAGTTTGTGAACTCTATAACTTTCCTACAAACTAAAAAATACATCCTAATTTGGGTTATTTTCACCAAAGACATGTAGCAGAATACATCTCGGCCTAAATTTATGAAGAACAATTATTTATTTGTAAACGTTTATAACAGAAACAAAGAAAAACGTGTTTTTTTTTCAAAATTTTTGGTCTTTTTCAGTTAATTTAGCAAAAAATAAAAACCCCAGCGGTGATTAAATACCACCAAAAGAAAGCTCTAGTTGTGTGAAGAAAATGATAAAATTTTAGTTTGGGTACAATGTTGTATGACTGCGCAATTGTCATTCAAATTGTGAGAGCGCTGAAACATGAAAAATGGCCTGGGCAGGAAGGTGTAAAATTGCCCGGTATTGAAATGGTTAATGAGTAATGGTACATAGCACCTCTTACTCATTCACATGGGGAGCCAGGATCTGGGGGCCCCCTTTTTGTTAAAGGGGCTTCCAGATTCTGATAAGCTCCTCAGCCGAAGACCTGCACAAGACAGGGTTGTGGGGAAGAGGCCCTTGTCCTTGAACATGAGGGGTCCCTTCTGGCAAAGTACCCCCACATGTTGAGGGCATGTGCCTGGTATGGTCGTGGGGGGGGGGGGTCATCCCTCCCTTTCCTGGTCTGCCAGGCTGCATGCACAGATAAGCATAAGAGACCCCTTTCACCATTTTTTGGGAGGGGTTTTTTTGTGGGGTTCCTCTTAAAATCCATACTAGATCCAGCTGGGGAGTGTCTACTCTGGTTAGCCTGTGTGGCAATAGGTTTGCCCAAGTAGCTCTAACCAAGCTGTATGCTGATTGGGGCATTTGCAAGTCAGCTCCCGGGTATATAAACAACATCCTGGGACTCTAAAAATTGCTGGTGTAGCCATGGCGATATACCACCTCCTCTGATTTGGTAGGTTTTAGATACATATTTATAGACATTATAGACATTCTCAAATCTCTCTCCAATAGTAGGCCTATATGCCGCATCCTGAAAATTAATATTTATATCTGTTTTAGGTTTATAACATCAGAAGTCCTTTCTCCTCAGTGAGAGTTTGAAGTTAATAGACCACTTTCCACATCAAGTAGGATTCACCATAGTTTATATATCTCCAGTAAGTGTTCCCTCTTTCCCATTATTGCAATATCGGCTTTTGCCTTTGTATACTTTGACAATTTATTTGTATTTTATTGTTTATTTATTTAGCTTCATCTAAGCTAAACATTGGGGACTAGGTATCTCCTTTGGTCACCCTCTGGGGCCGTGGAGGGGCCTCTCTTGGAGGCGAATGGGGTGGCGGTTGTTCCTCCTTTCCTTTCCTCTTTCCTCATTTTCTTCTCTGCATCTTTGGATGGACTTTGGAGACATTGGTTGTATCTACATTACTAACATTACTAACAATCTCTATCAACTGGCAGTTGTTTCATGTTCCCTACCCTGGAGTGGGGCTATGTAAGTGAATAACTATGTTTTCTGAGAGTGTAATTGGTTCTTTTTGGATATATCTGAGACTTGATAATAATGATACATTTATTATAGGTGTCATGCCTTTTAAGCACTCCTGAAGAAATGCGTCAAGTGCAAACGTATGCATTATTCATTATCATCTTTGTAAAAATCATGCTTCATGTCAATGTATGCAAGATGTATTGTTATTCATGTATTTATTGTTACAATTTTGGTTTATGTCACTACCATACCTGGCAATTACATGTGTTGTAATGTTGTACAAAAAAAATATGGTTCATTATAAATACTTTTTATGTTGTATAATATTATTGGTTTTGAATGTGCCCTTTAAAATTCCACCAAAAAGAGGGGTTTTTCGTCTCATATACCATATATTTCGCTCCATAAGATGCACCTGACCATAAGATGCACCTAGATTTTAGAGGAGGAAAACAAGAAAATAAATATTCTGAACCAATGGAGTGCAGACATAGTACAGGAGATGACCAGAGACTGCGGACGTAGCACAGGAGATGACCAGAGACTGCGGATGTAGCACAGGAGATGACCAGAGACTGTGGATATAGTACAGGAGATGACCAGAGACTGCGGACACAGTACAGGGATGACCAGAGACTGCGGACACAGTACAGGGGATGACCAGAGACTGCGGACACAGTACATGGGATGACCAGAGACTGCGGACACAGTACAGGAGGTGACCAGAGACTGCGGACACAGTACAGGAGATGACCAGAGACTGCAGACACAGTACAGGAGATGACCATAGACTGCGGACACAGTACAGGAGATGACCAGAGATTGCGAACACAGTACAGGAGATGACCAGAGACTGCGGACATAGTACAGGAAATGACCAGAGACTGCGGACATAGTACAGGAAATGACCAGAGACTGCGGACACAGTACAGGAAATGACCAGAGACTGCGGACATAGTACAGGAAATGACCAGAGACTGCGGACATAGTACAGGAGATGACCAGAAACTGCGGACATAGTACAGGAAATGACCAGAGACTGCGGACGCAGTACAGGAAATGACCAGAGACTGCGGACATAGTACAGGAAATGACCAGAGACTGCGGACATAGTACAGGAAATGACCAGAGACTGCGGACATAGTACAGGAAATGACCAGAGACTGCGGACATAGTACAGGAGATGACCAGAAACTGCGGATACTGGATCCAAAGGGCCTGGTATTGATTGTGGGGGAACCCCCATGCCTTTTTTTTTTCTTTTTTTAACTGACAGTCTCACGGTTGAGACAACAGAGATGAGTTACTGGTTGTTAGGACTCCAGTGGGTGCAGACTCCTTAACAATCTGCACAAATGCATCAAAATGCATGTAAATGCATTTTAACTGTATTTTTGGCGCATTTCTATTGGAATCTGTGAGGCCAAGATCAAGCTGCACCCACACCAAAGTAGCACCAAACCCTTTTGCAAAAATGCGTTGTGCTGTGCTTCATTGATGTGAATAAAGAATAAGGCCCATTGCCGAGTGAGTCTGTGCGACTCAAGTGCAGGGGCGGACTGACCATTTGGAAACTCAGGCAGTGCCCGAGGGCCTGGGGTTAGTAGGGGCCCCCATGAGATGCCCCTGGTACCTTTTTCATAGGCTTTTTTGAGTTTGGGCAAGGACACAGGGGCCCCATGATCCCCTATTGCCCGGGGGCCCCATGAGTTGTCAGTCCGCCCCTGCTCAAGTGGCATCCGAAATTGCATTGCACTAGTGTGAACTAGATGGGGAAGCATTGTGGGATCCAATGAAAGCTGTCCATAAAACTTTGCAGGCACTGAATCCACCATTATTTCCAACAGAGCTCAGTAAAGTAAAAGCTTGTCTGAACACCTGTGTATATTGTATAATTTGGCTCAATCCCTCTTTCAGTCGCTGCATCTAGGGAGCGATTCCCGGGCATTAGAAACACATGCTGGCACCCTAAACATAATGGGCTTTAAATGCATTGGAAATCAGCGGCTAACCAGGTGGTAGCTCTGACCTTCGGTGTGATTGGGCTATTGGCGGTAGATCTAATATAACAATATTCATTATTTTCCCCTTCTAATGTAAATATTATAATATATATAATATAATATATAACTAGCACCCTGAAAATGGTGAGACACATCTGTATTTATAGTAAAACAAATCCTCTGTGGAGATTCTATGGGCACGGTAATATTAACTTTCTGAATGCATGCATATTAACTAATGAATAGAAAATGTCAGTGACAGATTCGAGACAGCCAAGTTAGGCTGATGGGAACCAGTGGAGGGTCTAGCATTCAAACTAAAACTTGTCTTGTCTCACAGCATAAAGAGGTCAGAACCCTTGAACAGTATCATTTACCCGCCCCCTGTCTGAGTCCAGGGCTAGCTGAGGCAGCACACTTCTGCTCAATAGCACGCATCATAAATAGAACATTATCTGCAGGGCCAGTAGCACATGGTCCCAGCCTGGTCCCTCACCCCTCCTTCATTTACCCACCTACCTCTCAGTACTGAATGTAGGCAGAACAAGCTCCACGGTGGCTTTGTGCCATGAGGATCGTCTATTAACCCGTTCCCTGCCATTACATCTGCTTTAAAAATCATGATTTGTACATAGGTTTTTCTATCAAGAAATATTCAGTGTTTATTTTCTCAACTTGAATGGCGCTGATCTCTTCTACCCTGCTGCCTAAAACTATGTGATAAATATACAGCATGCATATACCTATGCAGCATCATTTCAATATGAGCGTTCTGCAAGTTTTACTGCTACACTACATAAAAATAAATGACAGTTAAATGTATTGCAGGATACAGTAAAGGAAACATGCTAGGGTGTGGTGCTGTACAAACAAAAAATGTGAATGGCAATGTTTGTAAAGAATAGGTAATTAACATTCCCTGTTCTGAAGACTGGAATTAAAAAAAAGGTGAAAAGTGATAGGTTTGCTTTAGGTTATAGCACTTAGCACATTATCATTGCGCTTTGCACTGCCTACTGAATATGTCTGAAGGTTTTAGATATACTGACTCCTGTGCCAAAGCCACAATGAATTGCCAGTAGTTAGAAGTGTCATTTTTTTAATAACACAAATTATTATTATTATACAGGATTTATATAGCGCCAACAGTTTGCTCAGCGCTTTACAATATAAAGGGAGGCAATACAGCAACTATACAGTTCAATACAAGAGGGTTAGGAGGACCCTGCTCCTTGGAGCTTACAATCTAAGAGTATTATTATACAGGATTTATATAGCGCCAACAGTTTGCTCAGCACTTTACAATACAAAAGGGAGACAATACAGCAACTATACAGTTCAATACAAGAGGGATAGGAGGGCCCTGCTCCTTGGAGCTTACAATCTAAGAGTATTATTATACAGGATTTATATAGCGCCAACAGTTTGCTCAGCACTTTACAATATAAAGGGAGACAATACAGCAACAATACAGTTCAATACAAGAGGGTTAGGAGGGCCCTGCTCCTTGGAGCTTAAAATCTAGGAGTATTATTATATAGGATTTATATAGCGCCAACAGTTTGCTCAGCACTTTACAATACAAAAGGGAGACAATACAGCAACTATACAGTTCAATACAAGAGGGATAGGAGGGCCCTGCTCCTTGGAGCTTACAATCTAAGAGTATTATTATACAGGATTTATATAGCGCCAACAGTTTGCTCAGCACTTTACAATATAACGGGAGGCAATACAGCAACGATACAGTTCAATACAAGAGGGTTAGGAGGGCTCTGCTCCTTGGAGCTTACAATCTAAGAGTATTATTATACAGGATTTATATAGCGCCAACAGTTTGCTCAGCACTTTACAATATAAAGGGAGACAATACAGCAACAATACAGTTCAATACAAGAGGGATAGGAGGGCTCTGCTCCTTGGAGCTTACAATCTAAGAGTATTATTATACAGGATTTATAGAGCACCAACAGTTTGCTCAGAGCTTTACAATATAAAGGGAGACAATACAGCAACAATACAGTTCAATACAAGAGGGTTAGGAGGGCCCTGCTCCTTGGAGCTTACAATCTAAGAGTATTATTATACAGGATTTATATAGCGCCAACAGTTTGCTCAGAGCTTTACAATATAAAGGGAGACAATACAGCAACAATACAGTTCAATACAAGAGGGTTAGGAGGGCCCTGCTCCTTGGAGCTTACAATCTAGGAGAAATGAAATACGTGTTGTTGCATATATAGCATACAAACTGTATAAAGGCAGTTTTTACCTTTCTAAGCATTAATATTCTTACTCACATTTCTGTTTTCTTATGGTCTATAAATTTACACCTCTATGTAGCATGCATTCTGTCATTCCATGTCTCCCTTCCTCCCCTCTCCCATTCTCTATGGTAAACACACACACACTCAATCCATGGGAGACAATCCTGCTGCTGCCACAGCCGTGTGCATGCCTTTGTCTTTCCAACCCCCCTCTCACGTCCCCAGAGTCTCTTCCCGCTTTGCTATAATGGGAGGCTATTCACAGAGATAAATGGTCAGGCTGCAGTGGGGCCTCACCTGAGGGGATCCCCCCCTTTAACTAATAGCCTTTTAATTTTCTGCCAGAAGGGCACAGACAGAGGAGGCAGAAATCAATCACACATCCATCTTCATCATTCGTGTCTAGGGAGTTTTTGGAGCGGAGTACCCTCTTGGGTCTGAGTCAAGAAGAGAGAGGGTAGAAAAGACCAATGAGCAGGATACCCGTAATGTGGTAACACAGAGGGGCAATAAATCTGTAGGTATAGCCTATTTCTGCCTCTTAGAAGGATTTGACACTAGTAATGCTAGATAATTTTGCATTCAGAATCAAGAATGTTGAGAACAGCACCTTTAGGAGTGGATAAGAGATATTGCTAAAGTGTAGCACCATAATATGCAGCGATAACATCCAATGTTTCGTGGAAGCAGACACTGTTTTATGAATTTATGTATATAGGTTTCATGTTTCTGCAACTTGAACAGTATCAGAGATTCACAGTAGTCTTTAGGCCTAAAGAATAAAGTTGCCAAAGGTCCCCTGTAAAAATCATGAAAGATACGATAGATAGATAGATAGATAGATAGATAGATAGAAAGATAAATAGATAGATAGATAGATAGATAGATAGATAGATAGATAGATAGATAGATAGACAGATAGATAGATAATAGATTAGAAATGAGCAGCATAAATATAGCATCATGCCTCTAGTTTCTTACCTGCCCTAGAAGTGAACAGTTCCCAGTATTTCATGAGAGGACACAGAGGGATTCTGGTGCCCGATTAACCTACATCTAGTGTAATTGATTGATAGATATATACTTGGAATAGATAGATGATAGATAGATAGATAGATAGATAGATAGATAGATAGATAGATAGATAGATTGATAGATACAGTAGATAGAGAGATACATAGATAGATATTTGGAATAGATAGATAGATAGATAGATAGATAGATAGATAGATAGATAGATAGATAGATAGATACTTGGAATGGATAGATAGATAGATAGATAGATAGATAGATAGATAGATAGATAGATAGATAGATAGATAGATAGATAGATAGATAGATAGATATTTGGAATAGATAGATAGATAGATAGATAGATAGATAGATAGATAGATAGATAGATAGATATTTGGAATAGATAGATACTTCGAATAGACAGATAGATAGATAGATAGATAGATAGATAGATAGATAGATAGATAGATGGAATAGATAGATACTTGGGATAGATAGATAGATAGATAGATAGATAGATAGATAGATAGATAGATATTTGGAATAGATAGATACTTCGAATAGACAGATAGATAGATAGATAGATAGATAGATAGATAGATGGAATAGATAGATACTTGGGATAGATAGATAGATAGATAGATAGATAGATAGATAGATAGACAGATAGATAGATAGAAAGATAAATAGATAGATAGATAGATAGATAGATAGATAGATAGATAGATAGATAGATAAATAGATAGAAAGATAAATAGATAGATAGATAGATAGATAGATAGATAGATAGATAGATAGATAGATAATAGATAGATTAGAAACGAGCAGCATAAATATAGCATCATGCCTCTAGTTTCTTACCTGCCCTAGAAGTGAACAGTTCCCAGTATTTCATGAGAGGACACAGAGGGATTCTGGTGCCCGATTAACCTACATCTAGTGTAATTGGGCCCCCTAGTCCCACAGGGCCCTTGTGCAGTTAGACAGTCTGCACACATGGTCTGTCTGTTTCTGTTTGAGTTAGGCTACGTTCACACTAGCTTTGTAGGCAGGTGTTTTGCAAGCGTTTGAGGGGCGTTTTTTAACCTCCCTGGCGGTATGATTATTTCAGATTTTTGGTGCTGAAAGCGGTACCATTTTTTTGCATGGAAATATGTATTTTTTTTATTGTAGGCTGTAATTTTTAGGAAAAACTCACTGAAATCTGTCCGAACAAGAGTCTAGTAAACATCCCGGGTATGATAAAATTTGAAACACAAAATCATAAATTATAATTTAATAAATAATCATAAAAATAATATAAAAATAATAAAAAATTTAATTCAATAATATAATCAAAACAAAAACACTGAAATGTGAAATAGAGCGCCAAGTTCGCACATTGCTGAGCTCAGTCGCAAAATCGTTTTCAGTTTCTGATGACGAATTTCCCCCACGAATCATTATCACTCAATTCTGCAAGTGGTTCTGATTTACTATCGCTGTTCTCTAGCTGGTCTAAACCGCTTTTGACCTAAAGGGACACTTTTTGGACGCCATGGACATTTCTCAGTTTCCAGGCAGAAAGAACAGACAAAATGCAGGCAGGGCGCAGGACAAAGCACTAGGGACAATATGTATGTGAAATAGGTTGAAACAGCAATGTTTTACTGTGTAAAATGAAAAAAAAAAAAAAAGACATTTTTTAAAATTTTTAAATTTCCCGCCGCCGGCGGCGGCGGCGGCGGCGCCCGTACGTCCCGACGTCACAGGGACAGGACACAGAAGCCGGATGCCGGCATCGGCCGGAGGAGATGGCCGGGGACGCTGCAGGGGACACATCGTGGGAGCGCAGGGTAAGGTAAGTGAAGAACACATGCCGGAGCAGCGCCGCATGGTATTCCCGAGTGTAGCTCGGGGTTACCGCTTTTGGTACTGAAATGTTACCCCGAGCTACACTCGGGAATACCGCCAGGGAGGTTAACGCTCCTTAAATGACTATGAAAATTATACACATGGCAGTACACAGTGCTATTCACACTGAAGCGTTAGCTTCGCGTCGCGGCAAAATTGACACCTCATGTGGAGTCAGGAGGAGTTGAAGCCTTTCAACGCCTCCCATTCAAGTCTATGGTGACACTCCTCAAATGCCTGGCGGGCGTTTGTGGGGCGTTTGCGGAGCGTTAATACCATTTAACTTCATTATAGGCATTTGTGATGCTGCTTTAACGCTTGGAAAATGTAAATCAAACTCCTCAAAAATGCGCATAGGGCGTTTGGGGAGCATTAGAAATGCTTCCCAAATGACTGTCTAAGGCATGTCAAACGCCTGTCAAGCACTATAGGGGTGTTTGGGAAGAGTTAGAAATTAGTCAAGTGTGAACGAGCCCTTAGGCCTTATTTGTATTTATCACACACCTTTGTAAATAAAAAAAAAAGGTTTTTCAAAAAATGAATCTATTTCCTATTCTATTGCACATTAGCACTACCTGCACAGGACATCATCACTTTCAACAGAGTGTATGTAGATCAGGAGTGCTCAACTCGTGGCCCACAGAGTCCTCACCCTCAAACCAGGGAAGTGGATGCCTGGGGTCGACAACCCATTGATTGCAATCTGAGCTTGCCGACCCGCCATTCCAGAACATCAGAGTGCATCGTGCTGGCCGCAGAGAGATTAGTAGCCGTGGAGAGAGTAGGAGCCACATAAGCTGATGCTTCCACTGTAACGCCGGCTCCTGTCCCAGGCAGAGTGACACCAAGTGCACGTCACCTGGGACCTTTCTAGCACCCTGGAGAGGGAGAGCAATGCCAGCAGAAGCTGGAATAGGAAAAGAAGGTCAGTGTATTAAACAACACATATACTTGACTTTTGCAATGGGCATATGAACACAACAAGTATTAGACTGCTCTCACTATGATCCGCGGGTGCTGCGCATTGTAGCTGCGGCTTTCTTGCGGGTTAACTACACTGAGCCATAGACTTCTAAGAAAGCAGGAGTTGTGGTGCGTTTCCAGAAAGTGCACCACACTCGCAGGATATAATAAAAGTACATGGCAAATCGCAGCTCACCCACAGGAAAGCCACAGATGCACTATGCTGCACTCACGGTGAGGGTAAAAAACAACGCATTAGTGTGAAGCCTTATAGGGAACTCAGTAAGGGCTCGTTTACATTTGCAGTTGTAGGGGTTGGTAAAATTCCATATTTGAGAGAGACTTGTTATTACCCCCCCCCCCAAACCACTAGTGTAGCATCAGGAGTCGCAGTGGTGCTCCAGTGGCCCATGTGGTTTCCCTGTCACATCCTGTTTTACACTTGAAAGGGGGCGAGGGTTAGTGGTTGCAGGGGCGACGTATACAGGAACCAATCTTCTTCATTATCGCTAAAAGCTGGCTCCTCTCTCTCACACCAGCATTCAGGGGTTGCAGGAGGAAAAATGTTCATTATGCTATTCAAAATTAAAAATTCGAAATTCTGAACTATTTCATTTCATTGTGGCTCACCATTGATTGTCAAACCACTTAAGTGGCCCACACTCTTCAAAATGTTGTAGATGGTATCTTTTCCCTGTGAAGAACAGATAGTGCCTTCACCCAAGGGATTGCTGTTGTAGTGCTTATAGAGCTGGTTGCTTGGAACAGGTTTTATAAGTGTCTTTTTTTACATAAATATAATCTTTGTTTCCTATTTAGATTGTAAGCTCCAAGGATCAGGCCCTCCTAACCCTCTTGTATTGAACTGTATTGTTGCTGTATTGTCTCCCGTTATATTGTAAAGCGCTGAGCAAACTGTTGGCGCTATATAAATCCTGTATAATAATAATAATATTGACTGTTGAGTTACTTAGGCTACTAATAATAGGGCTCCTATAACAAATAAATGGGGATGGGTGAATGAATAATAGCTCCACCCCTTTATTTCTAGATACTGTGTCATTCATAGAAGCTATAGTATGGCTTCTATGAATTGCAGATCTGCCAGGAAAGGGTGGGCATAGTCAAGCTCTCTTGGTGAGTGCTCCTGACAACCCTTTAGTTGCATAATCCCTGCCGCACTGGAGGATAATGGCAGTGGGGGTGGGGGGGGGGGACTTCCAGATAGGACAGAGGAAGATTTCTCCTAATAGAAGATAAACCAGCACAAGGGAAACATCATACTAACTATAATGTCCCTTGTGCTAATTGTGATTTCAGATAAACTTAGGCTTTAAGACCTATTTCCTTACTCCCAGTTATCTCCAAAACTCTAGAACACCTAGTCTACAACCATCTGAACTGCTACCTCAACATCCCTTTTGATCCTTTTCAGTCTGGCTATTGCCCACAACACACCACAGAAACTGCCCTTCCAAAACTCACTAACGGCCAATGACCACTACTCCATACTGATACTATTAGAACTTTATGTTGCCTTTAATATGGATGGCCACCCAATTCTCTTCAGTGCCAGCTGACAGCCAGGTTTTGAGACTGGGACACTATCTTTCTCCCTGTTATTTAAAGGAGTGGGATATATGGCTACCCACTGAGGGTATCTTATGCAGCTGAAGACAATGGATGTCCCTTATATAGGATTTGGCTGGAGACATTGCAGTGTATACCTCTATATATCTCTCAGAGAGGATTCTATGGGGGTTATTTACTAAAACTGGAGAGTGCAAAATCTGGTGAAGTTCTGCATAGAAACCAATCAGCTTCCAGGTTTTATTGCCAAAGCTTAATTGAACAAGCTGAAGATAAAAGCTGATTGCCTACCATGCACAGCTGCACCAGTTCACCAGTTCACAGTTCAAGTTCACTGGTTTTAGTAAATCTACCCCTATGTTTCAGCAATGGTGCTGCTGACTCTTTTGCACTTATAAGAAATTGATAGGTTCTGGGTGATTTATTAATAATTTTTGAGGATTTTCACCTATGATGTCGACAGTGAACATTTGTGTTTTCAATCTACAGTAAGAATTATGTTTCAGCATTTGTCCTTGGAGGAAAAGAGAGTGCTTTTTTTACCTGTTGTTAAACATTAGCACTGCGCTAACAATGCTTTATGAACTCTAAACAGAATATAATAACAGAAAAAAAAAATTATATATATATATATTCAGCAAACACAAAAATATATTAGTTCTTCGAACCAAATATGAAATAAATGGTGCACTGTAATATCGAAATAGTATGAAATCAAAACAGTATCGTGCATAAAAAAGTCCAAGGTATCTAAAACTCTGTAATTGAGCACTCCCAGGTGAATGGCCTAGTACTGTATAATGGGTTGGCTCTGTACTTCTTCCAGGCAGTGCAGTTAATTTGCTTTGTGTCAGTAATTCATGAGAGTGATTTTTGCATTCTTAAATGTGAGTGCACTTTATTAAGTTTTAATAAATCAGTTTATAGGGCAGAGCAGGTGGGTAACATCTTCTCCATGTTTCCCTCCTCGTTCGACACCAAGTATGGGTCACATAAGAGGACTACCCCCGGCGTGGGTTCTTCTGGTCTACACTTGGCATATTGAACAAGGTTATTTGCCTTGCATATGGGATACCTTTACTGCATCGTGCTTTGTTACCTTTACTGTTAATTTGCTTTGTGTCAGTAATTAATGAAAGTGATTTTTGCGTTTTTAAATGTCTGTGCACTTTATTAAGTTTTAATAAATCAGTTGGTAGGGCAGGGTAGGTGGGTAACACCTTCTCTATGTTTCCCTCCTCGTCGGACACCAAATGCAGGTCACATAAGTGGACTACCCCCGGGATGGATTCTTCTGCTCTACACCTGGCATATTGAACAGGGTCATTTGTCTTGCATATGGGATACCTTTACTGTTTTGTGCATATCAATTTTCCTCTTCCACACCTGTGTACAGGCTGGGCAACTCTGAGCGATGATCTGCTCTTGTTGCCATATCAGATGGACCGCAAGGGTATATAATGCGGACCGGGGGTGGACTGACAACTCATGGGGCCCCCGGGCAATAAGAGATAATGGGGCCCCCTGTGTCTCTGCCTACACTAAAGCCAAAGCCACACCCACACAACACCCCACCTACACATTGCAGCTCAGCTGCATAAAAGGCATTAAAAATAATTAAAAAAATAACAAAACAACAGCGTGGGGTCCCCCTGCATTCTTACCAAGCCCTTCGGGTCTGGTATGGGTTTTGAGGGGAACCCCCACACTAAAATTAAGAAAAAATGGCATGGGGTCCCCCCCAAAATCCATACCAGACCCTTATCCGAGCATGCAGCCTGGCAGGTCAGGAAAGGGGGGGACAAGCGAGCGCCCCCCCTCCTGAACCACCCCAGGCAACATGCCCTCAACATGGAGGGTTGCTTTGGAGGTTCCCCCCCAAAGCACCTTGTCCCAATGTTGATGAGGACAAGGGCCTCTTCCCTACAACCCTGGCCTGTGGTTGTGGGGGTCTTCGGGCAGGGGGCTTATTGGAATCTGGAAGCCCCCTTTAGCAAGCCCCCCAATGTGAATGAGTATGGGGTACATGGTACCGCTGCCCATTCACAAAAATAAAAGTGTAGTGTGAAAAAAGACAACAGACAGTCTTTGACAAGTCCTTTATTAAAAGAAGAAAAATAAAATAATGTCCCCGGAAGTAGATCCAACATCAATCATGATGCCCGCTGACACCCGAAATAAGAAAAAAAAAAAGGCTCCACTTCCGACGCTGGCTCCCTACCATCTGCCTGCTCCTCTGTCTTGACAGTTCTTAAATATGTAAGGGGTGGGGCCACCCAGTGACATCACGCGTGTGTCCCCCCTCCTTGTGACATAATTGACCCAGCATGCCGGATGATGACGCTACAAGGGGCAGGGTCACACACATGATGTCCCCGGGTGGCTCCGCCCCTTACATATTTAAGAACTGTCAAGCCAGCAGAGCAGTCAGATGGCTGGGAGCAGTGGTGTATTTAGGTTTTGTGCTGCCCTAGGCACCACAAATATCGGACCCCCCCAGCAGAGAGAGCTTAACATTGACCAACAACACCCCTGACCCCCCCCCCCTGCCCGAGAGAGCCTTCCACTAACACACATTAATCCCCCCCCCCAGAGAGAAAATTACTCACCTTCACAGCTCTGGACATCCTGCATACACCATCAAGCAGTCCGCAGCCTCTCTTGACTTCCACCTGGTCCCCATGCCGCATATGTCCCTTCTTCCATCCCTTCTTCCAGAGGGCGGTGCTGTCCCCCTGAAAAATGCCGCCCTAGGCAAATGCCTTGTTTGCCTTGTGGTAAAATACAACCCTGACTGGGAGCCAGCCTTGGGACAGAGCCTTTTTTTTTTCCTTTTTTCTTTGTTCAGGTAGCGGCGGCTGCGGGCATAAGGGGTTTTATTTTTTGAATGGGTAGGGGTACCATGTACTCCATACTCATTCACATGTGGGGGTAAGATCTGGGGGCCAGGGTTGTGGGGAACAAGCCCTTGTCCCCATCAAAATAGGGACAAGGATCTTGAGCCCCCTCTGCCCCAAAGCACCCCCCCATGTTAGGGGCATGTGGCCTGGTATGGCTCAGGAGGGGGGGCACTTGCTCGTCCCCCCCTTTGCTGATTGCCAGGTTGCATGCTCGGATAAGGTTATGGTATGGATTTTGGGGGGGGTTTCCCCTCAAAATCCATACCAGACCCGAAAGGGCTTGCTATGGATGGAGGGAGGGACCCCACGCAGTTTTTTAAATAATTTTTTTAATTACTGGCAATTCTTTCTTTTACATTCAACTGTCAGTGGGGAACCCCGCTGACAGCTGAAACGTTAATGCATGTTTTCACTACTAAAATACCACATAACTCATGCGGTATTTTAGTAATTTTTTTGGTGAGTTCAAACTTTTTTCTTTTAAATGCTATGCAGTATCGTACCGCATACTCGGATGCGGTAAGATACCGCTTAGTGAATTGTGCCCAGTGAGCCTCTCACCCGAATGCTCGAATGGTCAGTCCGCCCCTGATGCCGACAACAAATCCCACACTGCAAGAGGATGTCCTACCTTTCACAGGTGTGCACTTCACAACAGGCTGCTTGCTAGACCTCCGTTACCCTTGGTAGCCACTTGCTCTCTTCATACCCCAGTGAGCTTTAACTCGACCCACATTGTAGACTAAATGCAGAATGTGCCAGTTACTTGCATACACTCCTTTAGTAACTTCAGGCAAGGACAACGTTTCTAAAGCTTTACTGAAAACTCTCAGCATAACAGTTTCAAAACAAAGTGCACAGTCTTTCCCTAACATTCCTAATCTCTAAGTCAGGCTCGTGGCTGCCCTAGAATACCTGCACAGGCAAGAGACCATACTGGGCTGAGTCCATGTTGGCGGTATCTAGGGCTGGTATCTTCAGGGCGGACAAAGAGTCCCAGCAGTCCTCTACATTGGAGAAGGTTCCTGAAGCCAGGCAGTCATCATCAGGAACTCTGGATTCGGCATGACAGTGTAAGGTACTTGTAAAAGCTTTAATCCAAAAAAAATCTTAAAAATATATTTTAAAAAAATATATTTTTAAAAATATAGGTTTTTTTAAATATATTCTTCATATTTTGTTTAATATATAAAAAAGTCATTTTAACATATATTTTTACATATATTTGTAAATGCATTCCAAAAATGTAGATTTGTATTTTTAAAGACATACAGTATATTTGAAATGTATTTTTAAAAATATTTTTCATATATTTTGTAATAAAAATGCATTTCAACATGCAGTATATATATTGAAATATATTTTGAAATATATTGAATATGGCCAAAATTGTAGTATTTCAAATATATGGCAATATATTTGGGAAGAATATTTTTAACATATATTTCAAATATATTTTTCTTCCATGTGGGCTGACCCTCAGTTTTCTCTTTATGTTGGACTATTTCATATTACCTATTCATATACACTCACCAGCCACTTTACTAGGTACTCCTTGCTAGTGCCAAGAAAATATCCCCCACACCATTACACCACCACCACCAGCCTGAACCGTTGCTATAAGGCAGGATGGATCCATCCTTTCATGTTGTTTATGCGGAATTATGACCCTACCATCTGAATGTTGCAGCTGAAATCAGATTCCCAGTCTCCTCTGACCTCTGACATCAACAAGTCTTTTTTGTCCACACAACTGCTGCTCACTGGATATTTTCTCTTTTTCAGACCATTCTCTGTAAACCCTTGAAATGGTTGCACATGAATCCCCTTTCTTCCCCATTCTGATGTTCAGTTTGAACTTCAGCAAGTCATCTTCACCACGTCTAGATGCCTATATGCATTGAGTTGCTGCAATGTGATTGGCTGATTAGCAATTTGTGTTACCAAGCGATTGAACCTAATAAAGTGGCTGGTGAGTGTAGATGCCCTTTCAAATGTAGCTGTTGTTTTGTAGGCAATAAAATTAAGTTCAGACACATTCTTATCAGCATTCTAAAAATGTACTGGTGTTATGAGTTTTAGTTAGAAATTAGTTACATCATTATTTTTTGACTGGTCTAGATGGGTTCAGAATAGTATTAGTATGACAAAACAAAGTTTTTGAAAAAATAAGATAAAATATCTGTGTCAATCTCCTGACTTGTTTTTCCCCACAAAATATGTCGTTTTCATCAAATGTGCCTTTGGTTACACTTCCCTCCCTCTCTGTTTGCTCTCCCCCATGCTCAGCAAAGCACAGGGATGTGGTACATAGAGAAGGGCACTGAGGGCTGGAGAGATCAGGTAGAGAATGCTCTTGAAGCAGCTGTTTGCCTGGCCCCCCCATGTCTATAGAGAGCAGACCCTCCTGCTCTCTTCATTCACAGAGTTCTCTCAAATTACTAGCGCAGAGTGTGGATGTGACACTGGCTTTCCTTGGAATGATTAGGGGCAGCGTGGAACTGGGAAAATCACAGTGCCAATAAAAACAAGGACTATTTATGACAGGCAGGAGATGCTGTCCCCTCAAAACTACAGTGCCCCCACTGACCGTCTCCACCTCTCCTTCCCACTCCCCGCTAACCTTTTATATTCCCTTAACCCTTTCAGAGCTAGAAAATACCAATTATGCAGACTAAGGCAAAAGAGTCTTCAATCCTATTTCTTTATATGTAGCAGATTACATTTTATCTCAGGTGCACTGCCTAAATAGCAGAAACAAATAGAAGTTGCAGATATTCTCTGTTAGGAAATGCTACAGTAGAATTTGGGTAGTAGTACTGTTGGGATTGGTGGTGTGACCAACCAATTTGAAGAACTAGTCTGCCCAAAACTGAGATTTCAGTTACTGGAGGAAACTAGAGGGCTAAGTCAGCCAACAACTAGAGATATGTTTCACTAAAACAGATTCATACAAATTGCTAACTGATTGCACTATTATTATAATTATACAGGACTCATATAGCGCAGACAGTTTGCTCAGCGCTTTACATTATGGGGGGAGACAGTACAGTAACAACACAGTTCAATACAAGAGGGATTGGAGGGCCCTGCTCCTTGGAGTTTACAATATAGGAGGGAGGGGATAGTGGTACAAAAGGTAATTAGCTGAGGGGGATGGAGTGGTGGGAAGAGTAGAGGATTCCAGTACTAGCTGGGGTCGGGGTAGGCTTCCCTTAAGAGATGGGTTTTCAGAGTGTGCCTAAAAGTGAGCAGAGTAGGCGATAGTCTGATAGTCTGATAGATTGGGGTAGGGATTTCCAGAGGATGAGTGAAGTCCTGGAGAAGTCCTGGAGGCGAGCATGGGAGGAGGAGACAAGGGAGCTAGAGAGTAGGAGGTCGTGCGAGGAGCGGAGAGTACGGTTTGGGTGATATTTAGAGACAAGGTCGGTGATGTAATTTGGGGCAGTGTTATGAACGGCTTTATATGTTATTGTTAATGTTTTGAATTTTATCCGTTGGGCAATTGGAAGCCAGTGAAGGGATTGGCAGAGAGGGGTGGCAGATACAGAGCGGTTAGTAATCTCCTTAAAGTGAAAGAAATGCCTAGCTATACAGTAACTATTCTTAAAAATGTTCCCCCCTCCTCTTACTTATTCCGCCTAACCTGTATAAAAAGAATTTGTATACTTACCTATTTTTAAAGTGGAGTTCCAGCCTTTTTTTTCTCCCTTGAAAGACAATGGTCTCCCTCTTCACAGTCCGTTTTGGCAATATATATGTAGATTTTTTTTTCCTAAATACCTTTTATTGATAATTTCTGTCTCTGCTTCCGGTCCTGGCCACCTAGGCGATTACATCATCAGGCGTCATCTATCCCAGCAGTCCTAGGGAATGCCTGATACCAAAATCTTGCGTTAATATGAGACCGGAAGTGACGCAATCGTGGGGATTTCTTCATACTGCGCAGGTGCGAGATCGCTCCTTCTTCACGCTGAGCAGGTGCGAGATCGCTCCTTCACACTGCTCAGGAGCGAAAAAACCGGGAAGTGCATGCTGGGTAGCCAGCTGCAGAATTTCCCGGAAGAATGCCTGAGCGAGCTTCAGGTGCCCACACTTAGGATGACAGCGTTCACAATATGAGGGTGCAGTAAGTAAATTTATTTTTTATAAGGAAAGCAAAGAATTACAAGTACAGGTGATCTCAACTTGCATTGCCTAAGTTGCCACTCTCAAGTGGGTGCCTTTAGAAAAAAAAATAATTAAACGGCTGGAACTCCGCTTTAATCGTCTCTAGTCCAGTCATGTGATCCCGCAGCTCCAGCTTCTCTGTGCCAGTGAAAAGATTCTGCAAGAGTGAAGAAGGAGCACCGACACTTGCTGGACCATGGAGCCTATGGTTGAAGTCAATGCTCCTAGAATTCACAGCTGATGTTGAGTGCTCCCTTACACAGAGCTTCAAGATTTTTTTTATACAGGTTGAGCAAGATAGGTCGGTGGGTACACTTTTAAGAATATTTATTGTGAAGGTTTTCTTCCACTATAAGTAGTACCAACCTATACAATGTCATGTTCTCTGAGTGTTTAGCCATCCTTTCACAATCCAGAAAAACATACTGGAATTCTAATTCTCAGATAATGCCCCTAGCATGCATATTCTGTATTCACATCATTGTGTTAAGGAAGGAGTCATCTATTGGGCATTCACTGCAATTGCACTCTTTTGTACCTTTGGCAATAAAGAACAGGGAGTGTCTCATGCTTGTTAAAAATAAAGATTTGCCATTTACCACTGCAGTTCTAGTTTACCTTCCAGAAGAACACACTAATGAAGGCCTGCTTCCTCACTTTGATACCCATATACCTGTAAGTTCTATCATTGTGTTTGTCCAAGTTTTATATATATATATATATATATATATATATATATATATATATATATATATACAGTTGCAAGAAAAAGTATGTGAACCCCTTGGGATTACGTGGAGTTTTGCATGAATTGGGCATAAAATGTGCTCTGAACGTCATCTAAGTCACAACAATAGAAGAACACAGTCTGCTGAACATAATACTACACAAACATTAGATGTTGCCATGGTTTAATTGCACATAACATGTAAACATTCACAGTGCAGGGAGGAAAAATATGTGAACCTTTGGACTTAATAACTGGTTGACCCTCCTTTGGCAGCAATAACCTCAAACAAACGTTTCCTGTAGTTGCAGATCAGACCTGCACAACGATCTGGAGTAATTTTGGACCACTCCTCTTCACCAAACTGTTTCAGTGTAGCAATATTCTTGGGATGTCTGGTGTGAATCACTCTCTTAAGGTCATGCCACAGCATTTCAATCGGGTTGAGGTCAGGACTCTGACTGGGCCACTCCAGAAGGCGTATTCTGTGCTGTTGCAGCCATTGTTTTGTTGAATTACTTGTATGCTTTGGGTCATTGTCCTGTTGCATCACCCATCCTCTGCGGAGCTTCAGTTGGCGAACAGATGGTCGTACGGTTTCCTGCAAAATGTCTTGATAAACTCTGGAATTCATTTTCCCATCAATGACAACAATTCGTCCAGGCCCTGAGGCAGCAAAGCAGCCCCAAACCATGATGCTCCCTCCACCATGTTTTACAGTGGGGATGAGGTTTTGATGTTGGTGTGCTGTGCCTTTTTTTCTCCACACATAGTGTTGTGTGTTCTTCCCAAACAACTCAATCTTGGTTTCATCTGTCCACAGTATATTTTGCCAGTAGTGCTGTGGAACATCCAGGTGCTCTTTTGCAAACTTCAAACGTGCTGCAATATTCTTTTTGGACAGCAATGGCTTCCTCTGTGGTGTCCTCCCATGTACTCCATTCTTGTTTAATGTTTTCCTTATTGTAGATGTGTCAACAAAAATGTTAGCATGTGCCAGAGATTTCTGTAGGTCTTTAGCTGACACTCTGGGATTCTTCTTTACCTCATGCAGCATTCTGCGCTGTGCTCTTGCAGTCATTTTTACAGGACGACCACGCCTAGGGAGAGTAGCAACAGTGCTAAACTTTCTCCATTTGTAGACAGTCTGTCTTACCATGGACATATGAACATCAAGGCTTTTGGAGATACTTTTTTAACCCTTTCCAGCTTCATGCAAGTCAACAATTCTTGATCGTAGGTCTTCTGAGAGCTCTTTTCTGCGAGGCATGGTTCACATCAGACAGTGCTTCTTGAAACCAGTAAACCCAAAACAGGTGTGTGTTTTTTAAGGGCAGGACAGCTGTCAGCAACACATCCAATATCATCACACTGATTGGAGTCAAGGTTGGCTCACTCCTGGCTCCAATTAGCTCTGGGAGAAGTGATTAAGCTAGGGCCTCACATACTTTTTCCTCCCTGCACTGTGAATGTTTATATGTTATGTGCAATTAAACCATGGCAACATCTAATGTTTGTGTAGTATTATGTTCAGCAGACTGTGTTCTTCTATTGTTGTGACTTAGATGACGTTCAGAGCACATTTTATGCCCAATTCATGCAAAACTCCACGTAATCCCAAGGGGTTCACATACTTTTTCTTGCAACTGTATATATATATTTCAATATATTTAATGTGATTTGTAGGTATCTGTTTGCAAGAAATGTGTTCATTGTATGCATTTGTGTGAGACATGTTTATAAGCATATTGTAACTTCCGTTTATGTGATTGTATTGCAGTTTTACAGGACTACTCACAGAAGTAAATTCAGGTTTGGAATGAAAGACAATACTGCTTCTGTCAGTTTTGTTAGCTAGCTGTTGGCTAATCATTAGTAGAACAGCTTAATGCATAAGACTCTGGCAGAGGCAGTTTCCCTTAAGTTACTCCATATAAGAGCATGATGTGAATAGATCTACATACTCCATAAAGTGTTTTATAATATGTTAGTGCTATACATAGTGGGAGTAAACAATATATTTGTTTTGCAAAGATTCCGGTAGAGAGATCTCTTTATTGATGTGTGAGTTCAGGCCTCTCTTGCAAGAGGTTAAACTCTTCCCACTGTAATCTCAGTTGTGTATCATATATACAATTACCAGGTAGAGTAAGACCATCTTATATTGGATATACTGTAGCACATAGTAAGACATTGTTCTAGCAAGTGGTAAATTTATTAAATGCCATTTTGTATTTATGATTTGTTTGATGTATGATGCCTGAAATACATTTCACTTGTAAATGTAACGCTCACCCATTGAAATCTAGAAAACCTTTGGTGATGTGCTCCTTCCAGAGCTCCTTTCTACTGTACTTGCAGGTAAGGTACAAGGTTCCCTTCTCTAATCTATGTATGCAGCAATTATAGTGGTACTATTGAAACCAGGGAAAGAACCAACATTGGCAGATTCTTAAAGGGCTCATTTCACTCCTAACTACTGATTTAAAGATCCTGACCAAAGTACTGGCAACTTGCCTCTCCAAGGTCATAGCCAAACTCATTCAGCCCAGCCAATCAGGATTCATTAACACCAGGTCTACTGCTATCAATAGACACAGACAGGGGAAATAGAGCTATCTTTTCCTTGAATTCTACAAAGGCTTTTGAAAGTACCTGGCGACTAGTAGTTAATGCTGGTTGGATTTTGGTGGGGCCCTTCTTTAGGTAGTGCACTGTCCCTTTCACTTACAAAGTCACTAAGTATGAGCAGTCTCTGTTTTAGCTAACCATATGTGGTTGGCGGTTAGGGTATGTGCTTCAGGTGACCACTCTTGGGCAGGCTGCTAATCTGGTCCCAGTAACTTGGCTACTAACAGTTCCCAGCGATCAGGTCAAAGATCCCCACACAGGCTGCAGTCTCTCAGTTCAGACCCTGAAGATTCAACTCAATCTCTAAAGGCAGCTCTAGTAGGCAAATGTTTAGGTCCATCACCTCTTTCTTTTGTGGGGGAACAGGCTCAGCAACAGGTCCTCTTAGCTCAACTTTAATTGCTCTGGTCCCTTGGCTGTGAGGCACAGACCCTGGCTGCAGGTCTGTCGCTGTCGCTCTCTTCCCAGGACTGCCCCTCTTTGGGCAGATTTGTCCAGACAAAATAGTGATGCTATCCTCCTGAATTTGTGGGAGCTAAAGACCGATAGTCATAGTCTCCATTAACAAAGATGATGCAGTGCCCCTGTAAGAACTACAATTCCTATAGTCCATGGCACACTAGCAAGGGGCGGGGGGGGGGGGGGGGCAAACAGCCCACAGCATGTCCAAGAGGAGAGTCAGCATCATGACTGCAGCTCGCTCTCCTCTCATGCCAGCAGCCTGAAATTGGAGGGATTGGACCATTGGTCTACATCAAGCCTCACCTATATCTCATAACTATATCATGGTCAGATATTAAAGGACTTTCAAACATTAAAGGAGGAATTTGGCTTGCTCAATAAATACTTTTTTCAATACCTACAACTCCGCCATACTATCCACGTGCAGGCCAAATGATCCCCCTGGGTGTATACCACGCCTACTATTCCTAACCACACCTTATTTTTCACATCTAAACGGGCAAGTCTTCACATTATATAGTTCACTAATACAGAAATCCCCCAAATCTATGTCCTTAAGAAGTAGAACATATAGGCAAATTGAGGTCGACCACCTTAACGATGCAGAATGGTTAGATATTCTTAATAATGTACTACAGGTGTCCCTCTTCTCAACTTAAAAACTCACCCAAATTTTGATCATCCATTGTCCTACCATACTGCTCAGAAACTGTTTACCTGGCTCAGGAAAGACTACCCCTTATGTTCACACTGCAAAACTGATAATACCCTGATACACATTGGTACCCTGATTTGTACCCTGATACACATGTTGTGGAAATGCCCTAAACTTGTCAGGTACTGGACCTCTCATCCTCGGAGTTTCAGCAGAGGGGCGGGCCCACATCCCTGCCACGGGTGCTGAAGTCGGAGAGATGGAGGGGCAGGCAGAGTATGCAGCAGGTCAGTGTGTAATCCCTGGACCCTGGTGACAGCACTGCAGCTTCATGTAGTAGGTAGGGGGGAGAGAGAGAGGGGAGAGAGAGGGGGGGGGAGAGGGGAGATAGAGAGGGGGGAGAAAGAGGGCAGAGAGAGAGAGGGGGTGTCAGCAAGTGTTCCGGCACCGGGTGACACCAACCCTAGGGATGCCCCTGTTGTAAGCTAACCTCTCGATGGACCCTAAGGCATGTATATTGCCTGGAAGAGGAGCTCTTTACTCCACACACATATAAGGCAATCCTCTGTTTGGTATTTATAGCATGGAAACGCATAGCTCAATAGCACAGAGATGAATCTCTCCAGCCCCTCTAACGAATGCCTTGTAGGTTAAATTATTCAATGACATTTTGATCCACAAACATCTTCTACTGTATAGCAACATAGGGGGTTGCCCTGCCAAATTCACAAAAATATGGGATACTTGGCTAGGAACCCCCGGATTGGCCCCTCTGCAACTTGTCAGATAGAGGCTGTTGAGTGGAAAATATCTCCTGGTTTACTGTGATTCTATCTTTTATTTACTCTGAAGCCTTAACACTTAGTTGTGAATAACCAAGCTGACACATAGCCTTCATACATGCTTTTATTATGTCCCTGGATTGACTTTTATTGTACTGGAGCAGCCAATTACGAGACTAGAGTCTGAGTCACTTAGGGGCCTGAAGACTCCATAGACCACCTCTGTACTAGCCACTCATAGACTAGTGTACAGTTTCCAAATGCTGTAATGATGGGGAGAATATATCTGTTATTTCATACACCTGCTATGGTATATTGAGTATGGTGTTACTGCATAGGATAATTATTATTATAAAGGATTTATATGGCGCTAACAGTTTGCTCAGTGCTTTACAATATCAAGGGAGCCAATACAGCAACAATACAGTTCAATACAAGAGGGTTCGGAGGGCCCTGCTCCTTGGAGCTTACAATCTAAGAGGGATAATTCCATTGTTATCTGTATATTTGATATCTCCTTCATGCCATATAAAATTATGTCATGATTATTGCATTTTCTGAAATGCACTGTGTTAACCTTTGTTAACTTTTATTTTTTTGTATTTTTTTTTTTATATCCATTTTTTTGCACTGCGGCCATAGTTTGTAAGGCCAGTGTACTTATTTGATAACTGGTATGACATAATAAAAACTAAAAAAATATAATACTCCCATTACCACAATCACAACAAACATACACATAACCATGATAATCAAGCTGTGTTGTATGTCCCACAGTGCAAAATCCAAATGAAAAACTTTTTTTCTTCTATCAGTGAATAAACTGAAGAAGTTTAATCAGGATGCACCACGTCAGATTGCAGTGTCTGCTTGACATCATCATGAGGGGTGGGGCCATGGAGTCTGCCAGGATTACAGCACTGTTACACCGGGCAAACAGGTGTGATATTTAATCTGAAGCTGTCTTTATTTCTTTTGAAAATTAGTTTTTATGCTATTCCCTGTTAATAAACTTTTATAAAAGGAAAGCTCTGAACAGGCTGCTCATGAAGAGATGCGTGCCTTATCATATACAGCTGTGTTCAAAATAATAGCAGTGTGGTGAAAAAGTGAATAAAGCTCAAAATCCTTCTAATAGCTTTTATTTCCATACACACAAATGCATTGGGAACACTACACATTCTATTCCAATTAAAAACATGAAAAATATATCAAATTTGTGTTGTTCCTCTAAACAATTGAAGAAAAGTGAATATTAGACTGTTCAAAAAAATAGCAGTGTTTGTATTCTTCTTTACAAACTCAAACATTCACTATATAAACTGAAAAATGTTTGAAGATTTTGCTTCCCTTTGAATCACTTGATGAATATTTAGTTGTATAAGCACTGTTTCTGAGCACTGCTGTACATCTGTGTTGCATGGAGTCAACCAACTTCTGGCACCTGTGAACAGGTATTCCAGCCCAGGATGATTGGACTACATTCCACACTTCTTCTCTATTTCTTGGTTTTGCTTCAGAAACTGCATTTTTGATGTCACCCCACAAGTTTTCTATTGGATAAGATCCGGGAATTGGGCTGGCCACTCCATAACGTCAATCTTGTTGGTCTGGAACCAAGATGTTGCACGTTTATTGGTGTGTTTGGGGTCGTTGTCTTGTTGGAACACCCATTTCAAGGGCATTTCCTCTTCAGCATAAGGTAGCATGACCTCTTCAAGTATTCTGATGTATTCAAACTGATCCATGATCCCTGGTATGTGATAAATAGGCCCAACACCATAGTATGAGAAACATCCCCATATCATGATGCTTGCACAACCATGCTTCACTGTCTTCACAGTGTACTGTGGCTTGAATTCAGTGTTTGGGGGTCGTCTGACAAACTGTCTCCGGCCACTAGACCCAAAAAGAACAATCTTACTTTCATCAGTCCACAAAATGTTGCGCCATTTCTCTTTAGGCCAGTCAATGTGCTCTTTGGCAAATTGTAACCTCTTCAGCACGTCTTTTTTTCAACAGTGGGACTTTGCGGGGGCTTCTTGCAGATAGCTTGGCTTCACATAGGCGTCTTCTAATTGTAACAGTACTCACAGGTAACTTTACACCTTCTTTGATCTTCCTGGAGCTGATTGTTGGCTAAGTCCTTGCCATTTTGGCTATTCTTCTATCCATTGGAATGGTAGTTTTTCGCTTTCTTCCACGTCTTTCAGGTTTTGGTTGCCAGTTTAAAGCATTTAAAGCATTTGCGATCATTTTAGCTGAGCAGCCTTTCATTTTCTGCACTTCTTTATATGTTTTCCCCTCTCCAATCAACTTTTTAATCAAGGTACGCTGTTCTTCTGAACAATGTCTGGAACGACCCATTTTCTTCAGAATTTCAGAGAGAAATGCACTGTAACCAGCATGTACAACATTTGCTGCCTTCCTTCCTTAAATAAGGGCAATAATTACCACCTGTTTTTCATAGAATGACTGACCTCACTAATAGAACTCCACACTGCTATTATTTTGAACATGCCCCTTTCAATTAGTGATTCAATTACACAGAATCAGCAGCATGCATGTCATGACTGTTGGGTCTGTTGGATTTCTATTACTCTACTACACCTGCTAGTAAGTTATTTGCCATGTAGAAATATCACTTCTATCAAAAACAGTGATTGATCAGGTTAGTGATGTCTGACTGCTATTATTTTGAACACAACTGTACCATAGTTTGTAGACTCTATAACTTTCACACAAACCAATTAATATACACTTATTGGGAATTTGTTTATCAAAGAAATGTAGCAGAATACATTGTGGCCTAAAATTATGAAGAAATTCGATTTTTTTTTTAATGGATATGTTTTATAGCAGAAAATAAAAAAGATATAAAAAATAAAAAAACAGTGGTGATCAAATACCATCAAAAGAAAGCTATATTTATGTGAAAAAAATGATATCAATTTAATTTGGGTACAACGTTGCATGACCGTGCAATTACCAGTTAAATTAGTGCAGTGCTAAATAGCAAAAAAGTAGTTAAATTATGCAATAATCTTTACAGCACTACAGACTTTTGTGGCTGTACAATATCTGTGTCTACCTGTGTCCAGAGCTTTTGAAATTACAAAATTTGGGCATAAGAATCTTTTATACCAGTGGCAGTGAATACTCAAAAATGTATAATGTGTAAATGAATAAATCCAACATTTAAAAGGTATTCTCTCAATATGAGCGAGCTGGCTAGTAACTTCTAAGGCCAGAGCCAGTTCATCTTACCATTGTGTCAACAAATGACACATGAGCCTTTGTTATATGTGATATTTCATGGTATGTGGTTGTCGATTTGAAATTGAAGAAAGGATTCACTATGCATCAATATAGTGCCACCAAGCCAAACAATGGCTGGTGAACACTTCATCTGAGACGGCACATGCGTTGGTGATTCAGCTGTATTTTGTTTGTGATTTTCAATGCCTATTGTAGCGCATTATGACGTGTTATCGCACTATTGTGCACACCTCACAACACTGTCGAATGTTAAGGAAATTGGACTGGAAATATTTTTCAAACCACATTGGAAAGCAATGCAGAGATGAAGCAACATCTATTTACAACATTGACTACAGTATGTGCAACATGCATTGTAGTGCATTGCAAGACAACCTCAAACCATTTTCTGTGTCTCTGCTGCATGAAATACATAGGCGGCCATTGCTCAACTCTCCTTTTTAAATGCTTTAATTGCCACACTACGTCTTTACATGGCTTTAGTACATTCCAGGTCATGGACTTAGAACGAGTATGTAGGTCATGAGTTGGAGCTCTTCTTTAAATTTCCTTGCTCCATGATTGTTTTAGATTAGCCTTATAACCTAGGTTGTGGTGTATGGGCAGCCCATTCAAACTGAGTAGGTTGTCCTACCCCAACGCACATTAATGTGTGAAACAGCAAAAGCTAATATGCATTTAGTAACAGTGCAGCAGAAAGGTCTGCATGGCCCCTTAGTTACAGGAGGAGAACCCATTGTTCTTTTATTTGTGGCAGTACAGAGGTACTTTTTTACTCGGAATAATGATATGAATTGGTTATGCTGACTTGTCTCCAGCAAACTGATGCAAAGTATCAGTTCCAACGATAGGTGCCTTTTGTACTGAAGATAGCTTTCAGGAGAAGAAAAGAAACAAATCAAGTGGCTCCTTGATGGTTTAATGGGCTTAAATATTTATATATTTAACAAGAACAGAAAAGGTGGTACTCTAAAATAGTTTCTTACATATGCTATCAGTACTCCCAGTCAACACAGGTCTTAATTATCCTATAATTGGTGCAAACATAAAATTGGTCTGTACTGAATTGCACAACAAATATGCCAAAAAATCTGCATGGGAATACTATACGGTCCTATAGAAGAGAAGAGACCTTTATAGACCAGCTGCCTGTGCATACAAGCATCACGGACATTTGTGAATTTTTAATCAATGTGTTGCATGGTAATTTGTGCACTTCACATTTCTAGTTGTCCTATGCAGGAGAAAGGTTCATCAACCACTTGCCTACAGGGTACTTTTACCCCTTTCAGGCCCAGGCTAATTTTCAGCTTTCAGTGCTGTCGCACTTTGAATGACAATTGCGCGGTCATGCAACATTGTACCCATATGGAATTTTTATCATTTTTTCACACAAATAGAACTTTCTTTTGGTGGAATGTAATCGGCACTGGGTGTTTTATTTTTTGCACTATATGCAAAAAAAGAGCAAAAAATTTGAAAAAAAGTTTTTCTTTGTTTACATTATACAAATTTGCAAACAGGTAATTTTTCTCCTTCACTGATATGCGTTGATGAGGCTGCACTGATAGGCAGCACTGATGGGCACTGATGAGGTGGCACGGATAGGCAGCACTGATAGGCTGCACTGATATGCAGCAATGATGGGCACTGATAGGCGGCACTGATGGGCAGCACTTATGGGCACCGATAAGCGGCACTGATGTGCGACACTGATGGGTGGCGCTGACTGGTGGCTATGACTGACAGCACTGACTGGCGACACTGCTGGGCACTGATCATCAGGGCACTGATGATCAGTGCCCTGATGATCAGTGTCGGTCTGTTCTATGACAATTGCTGGTTATCGGCAGTGCTTTCCTCACACTGTGAAAGCGTGAGGAAAGTACTGCCAATAACCGGCAACTGTATGTACTCGGTGATCTGCTGTGTCATTGGACACAGCTGATCACATGTAAAAGGCCGCTGTGATTGGCCTTTTGCCTCATCACGTGATCAGCTGTGTCCGTAGGACACAGTGAGCATGGAGATCGCCGGGTGCATGTCGCTGGGGGCGCGCGGGATGGTGCAAGCTGGGAGGACATCTTATGACGCCCTCCCAGAACTGGACAACTGTGCTGTAGCCATCATTCAGCTGTAGTGCAGTTGGCAAGAGGTTAAAGAAATTGTTAATTTTTTTGTAAGAAAACTGAGGAAAAGTTGAGAGTGACCCATTAGAATTTTAAGTAACATACAATGCCACCCAAAAATAAATATATAAAAAACAAATAATTCATACCATAACAATAATATTTTTTGTATTTTAAAATACATATCAATATGTATTTTTTATCATGTACTTTTGCTCACTTTAAATTCTTTTATGCAAATTGTTTAGCTGATGTCACGCTATATAATCCTAAAACAATCTGCATATCATTTTTTAGCATTGCAGAAACCTATGTGTCTTTTCACACACATACATTAAGGTGAAGTCGTGCTGACTGATCATCCTATCAAATGTGAGTAAGAATCCTGTTTTTTGTTTTTCTTTTCCTTGCATGTTATTGGGTATTTTTTGCTTGGCGACTTTCACTTTGTTTCACCCCATTAATTAATGTAAATAAAATAAGATCAATGGGCTATTCTGCAGCATGACTATATTTAAATAAATCTTGAACAATATCATCACTTTCTGAAGTTAAATTTGGATTGGTTTAAGCTGAGATTTCAGAAATGGCATTCCAGCATCGTCACATAGGGGATAGGGGTTTATTTACTAAAGCTGGAGTGCAAAATCAGGCTCACTTCTGCATAAAACCAATCAGCTTCCAGGTTGCCACTCTGTTTATGTTGACACTGAACCATGCTGACGCAGTCTTTCCTAAAATTGTTAATTGTATCAATTTATATGATTATGCTCCTAGAAACAAGGATGCTAAATATGAATATAAATATATAATTGTGACCCAGTGATTTCATTTCATACATTTGGACTGTCTGAACTAGGTCCTATGTCTTTTCTCCTGCAAGTCTCAGGTAAAGTTACAGATTACAGATCTTCAAGTGTGTCTGCCGTCCTCTACTACTTTTGCAGACCCCTGCCTCAACAGGTTATAAACCCAGAAAATCATCTTGCTGAGATGTAATGGACAGAGAGAAGTAAACTAGCTAGTAAATAATGGCTGGCAGTCTGAAGCTCAAATCTGATGAAACAAAGCTGAAGAATGGTGCTAAGTAGAGAAGTTCAGAATAAGATTTATCCTGTGTAATAATGACCTATAATAATGACCTATAGGAAGGACTTAGTACAGTAAGACCAGAGCAGCATCCTGAGAATTGGAACAGGCAAAGCAGTAATCCGCTTAGTAGTAGAAGATGACCAGCTGATTAAGTGGACAGCATTTCAGAGACAGCATGAAAAGACAAATCTGAATAGTAAATTATACCTGGAACACAGTTGGGAAACTTTTTGTTTGGGCACCCAAGGCAAAGATGCCAAGCTGTGCTTGTGTTCTTATATGAATTCATTATTTCTTGCCAAACATGTTGCACTATTTATTTTCTACAATTATTATTGCTAGAAAAAGAATGTTCTTTTAACACTACAATAGTAGAAGAGAAAAAGGTATGGGTACACTCTTGAGAAGAGGAGATTAAGGGGGGATATGATCAACATGTATAAATACATCAGTGGTTCATATAGTGAACTCGGTGTAGAGCTATTCACCCTGAGGTCATCACAGAGGACAAGGGGGCACTCTTTACATCTGGAGGAAAAGAAATTTAATCTCCAAACACAGAAAGGTTTCTTCACAGTGAGAGCTGTGAAAATGTGGAATAGACTCCCTCTAGAGTTGGTTCTGGCCAGCTCAGTGGATTGCTTTAAAAAAGGCCTGGATTCTTTCTTGGATACACAGAATATAACTGGATACTAACATTTATAGGTAAAGTTGATCCACGGAATATCCAATTGCCTCTCGGGGGATAAGGAAGGAATAGTTTTCCCTGCAGGAGCAAATTGAATCATGCTTTGCTGGGTTTTTTTGCCTTCCTGTGGGTGTAGGATTATAATTTTTTTTTCTTAAATGGTTGAACAGGATGGACTTTTGTCTTTTTTCAGCCAGACTAATTATGTAACTTGTGCATGGGTCATAAAAGAATGAAGTTATTTGTTAACTTACATTATTACAATTTATGCAGTCTATATCCTTAACTTACCATACATCCAGGAAGATCATTCCAAGGAAGAGCAGGATTCAGCATTCAGTCTAGGAAATGTGTTGCTGGATAAAGTCCTGAGGGAAGGGGGTACATGTGATTGTTACTCTGATTGTAGTCGGTAGAAGGGTTGCAAGGTGACTTTCAGTCCAAAGGAAGGTGATGGGGTGACAGCTATAAGAAGATGGCAAGGCATCACCTACCTTAGCTTAGGTTCACACCTGTGCTTCTGCTTCTTCATGTGTTTTTGTGCATTTCACATTTTTCCATATACTGTTTTTTAATGTAACAATTTGTTGTTCACATGTTTACATGATTTTATTGGTGTTTGCTAACAACAACCAATAAAGTTTTTTTTTGCATTGTGACAATAAAGCAAAAATCTTTGTATGCAGAAGTGTAATTTTAAAAAAACATACAATACTATATGTATTAAAGCTATGTTCTAAATAAATGTATTCCTTCTGTATTGAACTGTATTTTAATTGTACTGTCCCCCTTTATATCATAAAGTGCTGCACAAACTGATGGTGCTATATAAATTCTGTATACTAATAATAATAATGATTGCTTTCTTTCTGTGTGGTCAAGTAACTGTCCCATTCCTTGTACACCACATGCCATGCCCTCTCACATTTGGTGCAAGCTTTGTGAACATTGATGAAGGGGTCATAGAGTAAAGGTCTTGCCCCTTGAGATTAGCTCTTCTGTGTCAGTCATGCTGTGGCCTTAATTCTTTGTTATATGCATATACAGTAGATGTTGCTCGGAGGTGGCATCTTGTTGAAAGGTCACGCTACAAACACATAAAAAGATGCAACAAAAATGTACCAAAGTGCATGTATATACTATTTTTAATTCACTGATGTGTGAATGGGCCCCATAGAACAGAATGAGAAAGGGCATTGTTGTGCTTCAACAAACTCAACAAAATCATACAGGCGTGAACAGAGCTAACCATATCACTTTCACATTGTATTATGGGGGTCCAATTTTCAGTCTATACATTAGACCAAAGAGGGACAAATAAGGCGGAAGGAGGGGGCTGAGGGATTTGGTTTCAAACATGGGACAGTCCCTCCAAATCAGGAACACATAGGAGCTATGATAAAATCCAAAATATATTGGTCATGCTGGGACTTATACTTCTTAAGTCATAGTGATATACAGATTGAGCTATGAATATACGGAAAGATGTCTTCCCCTCTCCCTTTAACTTTCACCCACCCTTACAGGTGCCATCACATGCACTCCCCTCCCTCTGGAGTTTAGCCAGCTCCACATTTCACAAATTATCTGTAAAATGGCCTTTCTCCAAAAAAAAATCAATGTGAGGAGGCCTTTTTCCCACTGACTAGGCGTTAAAGAGGGCAATTTTCCACTGAACACCCATCTAATTACTTTTTACCGATGAGGAATATGGAAAAGTTTTCTGCTCTGGGTGTCAAATATGCTAGGTATGCCCAGAGGCGGACTGACCATTTGGAAACTTGGGCACTGCCCGAGGGCCCGGGGTCAGTAGGGGGTCCCATAAGATGCCCCTGGTACCTTTTTCATAAGCATTTTGAGTTTGGGCAAGGACACAGGGACCCCATGATCCCCTATCGCCCGGGGGCCCCATGAGTTGTCAGTCCGCCCCTGGGTATGCCCCACTCCTTATTCTTTTATTTGTTATTAGATCTACAACATACTGATTGCATTAATGTACCATCAGCTTTAGATATAGTCATTATTTGCAGGGGTTCTCCATGACCTGAAAAGTATTTCAAGGGTTCCTCTGTGTTAAAAAAAGGTTGATAAAAGAATGGTCTAGATATTAGAAACAACAGTCAACCTCACACAGGCTAACAGCTATGCATACAGCTGAGAGATAATGAAGAGATACAGGAATAATTGTATGTATAGAGTTGTGTTCTGAAGAGATGGTGCTCTAGATATTGCTATTAAATTTCTAAACATAGGAAACCCCTTATCTGGAAGGCTGACTCTGAGCTCTTTTCCGATATAGGTGTTATTTTGCTAGCAAATAGCTACAAACATATCTGAGATTTAGACGAAATTCAGCCAAACGCAGTCCAGTTCCTGATTATTGTTTCCCTGCTCATTTTCAACAAAAGTAATGTGTATTTACATTTCAGGCCTGTGGCAAATATTCATATTCTATCACAAAACATTCTGCTTCTGTGGGATCATGACACCAACTAGGAGCACACTTATCAAAGCTGAGGAATTGTCTTCTGTTAACAGAGATATGGTTTGCAGGGAAAAAAAAATGTAGTTATGAAAAATTGGTTGATGAACTACAGCAGATCGTTAAACGTAGAGCAAAGTAGGACACTGTTCCACCAGTAAAAGCCTGTATGGAATCGTTGGTGCCTTGGCACTGGTAATTTTTGACATAGGATTGTTATCTTTCATCGCTTCCAGTATATTTTAAGAGTCAGCCCTCATGCACACTTTGTAGTGGCTGTTTTTGGCATTTGAAGTTTTTTCTGCAGTCAATAAACTCCCTATATATTATCCTATATGTCCATGCACACATATGCTGTAATCAACATTTTTTTGCTGGGACGTTTTTTGGCTGGAAAAAAAAACAAAACTAGTGGGTTTCTGGAGGGGTTTTTTAGCTGTAAAAACACTGTAATGCTGAAAAACGCTGTGAAACGCCACAAACCGGCGTGTTTGGATGTTTTTTTGACCAAAAAAATGCTAAAAACCACAAACGCGGGAAAGTGCCACTAATCACGGCAAGACACCGCTAAATGCTAATGCAAAAATGCTAAAAAAAAAGCTGAAAGACTCACATTTTTAATGTGACTTTACACAGCTAAGGTTGCCAGCATTATCAAAACATCCAGTGTGCATGAGGGCTCAAGGTAAATTCTGGGGTTTTGGGCTGACACCTATTTCTTCAGAGTTAACCTAGCTTTTGTAAGTGTGGTTTTAATTAGGGGTTACATAGTTAGTCTGGTTGAAAAAAGACAAAAATCCATCCAGTTCAACCATTAAAAAAAAAAAAAATCCTATACCCACAGTTGATCCAGGGTTCATAGGTTTTGTTTTTTTTAAGGAGTAGATTGAGGATTGATTTCCACACAAAGGCTTAGAGAAGAGACTGCAAAAGTAATGCCTTATACACATGATGAGAATAATGGGTGAATGATCGTCCGTTGTTTTTTGCATGCTGGTCTCATATCGAAAGTGAAGAGGTTACTAAAGTTACGAAAATTCTTGTACAACAGAAAGAAAATTTGGAAGTGATGAAATGTATAGTATTTGCATTGTATTTTCAGATGAAAACTGTACTGATCAAACAAAAACCATACGATCTGGTATTGTACGGGAAAAGTTTTCATGCTTGTCCCTTCAAACAATTTCGGATGAAAAATTATTGCACGATCACTGTGAAAACGTTTTTCATACAATTTTCTGATTGTGTGTACTAGGCTTAAGGCAGTCTTACAGCCCTTTAATAAAGAAAACAATTTAAATGATATCATATAAAAATGTTAAAATGAAGCTGTGAGGAAATACATATTGCATCTGCCATTACTGGCAATTATTTACATTGTATTTAACCTCCTTAGCGATATTCCCGAGTGTAGCTCGGGGTAAAATGTCAGTACCAAGAGCTGTAACCCCGAGCTATACTTGGGCTTACCATGCGGTGTTGCTCAGGGAGTCCCTGCAGCACTTACCTTGTCCTTCGTTCCCACGATGTGTCCCCGGCCATCTCCTCCGGCCGATGCCGGCATCCGGCTTCCGTGTTCCGGTCCCTGTGACGTCGGGACGTACGGGCGCCGAAACTGGCGGCAAATTTGAAATTTTAAAAAAATTTCATTTTTAAAATGATTATTATATAGTAAAACATTGCTGTTTCAATGCATTTCACATACATTTTGTCCCTAGTGCTTTGTCCTGTGCCCTGCTTGCATTTTGACTGCTCTTTCTGCCTGGAAACTTAGAAAAGTCCATGGCGTCCAAAAAGCGTCCCTTTACATCAAAAGCGGTTTTAGACCAGCTAGAGAACAGCGATAGTAAATCAGAACTACTTGCAGAATTGAGTGATAATGATTCGTGGGGAAATTCGTCATCAGACACTGAAAACGATTTTGCGACTTTGCTCAGCAATGTGCAAATTTGCCTCTGTATTTCAAATTTCAGTGTTTTTGGTTTGATTATATTATTGAATTAAATTTATTATTATATTATTATTTTTTATGATTATTTATTCAATTATAATTTATGATTTCGGGTTTCAAATTTTATCCTACCCGGGATGTTTACTAGACTCTTGTGCGTACAGATTTCAGTGAGTTATTCCTAAAAATTACAGCCTACAATAAAAAACTACATATTTCCATGCAAAAAAATGGTACCGCTTTCAGCACAAAAAATCGGAAATAATCATACCGCCAGGGAGGTTAAAGCACTCTAACTCTAATGCTGATTTTGATACCTGATGTATACAGTTAATGGAATATGAATACATTGTTCTTAATGTTTTGAAATTTTATTCACAAGCAAATAACTGTTTGTTTTAGCAGCCCTTTACAAAGAAAATAGTTTTGCTTCTCTAAATATACATTATGCTGCCAGTACAGTACTTAAAGTGTATGCCTTGGCAATATCAAAACATAATTAGTACATATCAAAAATACATTTATTTATTACAGGTACTTATATAGTGCCATCAATTTATGCAGTGCTTTACACACATATATGTAAACACTATATGTTGTACATTCACATCAGTCCCTAACCCTCAAGGAGTGTACAATCTAAGGTCCCTAACTCATATTCATACATACACATATTAGGGCCAATTTAAACAACAGCCAATTAACCTATTAGCATGTCTTTGGAGTGTGGGAGGAAACCGGAGTACCCGGAGGAAACTCACACAGGCACAGAGAGAACATGCAAACTCCAGGCAGGTGGTGCCATCGCTGGGATTTGAAATGATGACCCTAGTACTGCCAGGCAGAAGTGCTAACCACTTAGCCACTGTGCTGTCCAATACATGCACATTTCCCCAGGTTTGCTGCTGACAACTCTGCTTCTGATGCACTGGAATCCAAAGTAGTATTGCCAGCCCTGTTGTCCTCTGCTGGACTAATAAGTACCTCCCTCAAATGTTATGGAGATAAAAAGAGAAGGAGGTGTTCTGTAGTCCGTCAGGAGATAACTCAGGAAGGGATGACAACACTGCTCTGGATTTTACTGCAGCAGAGACAGCATTATCAGCTCTCTATAGGAAGCTATGAATTCAATGTATTCTTCTGAACTTCGTTTTTTTTGTAAAATACAGGAAAATATGCATGTAATGCAGAGCTGTGCTGAATATGTTTTTTTTTCTTTTTTTATCCGGACATACACTTTACTGCAGTTATTGATCCAAGGTGGATTTTTTATTGAAGTGTCAGAAGGCTATAGATTGAAGTTTTTCAAGATATTTCACTTACTTTGTGTTTGTTCTGTAATATGTTAATATTCATTCGGAAGCAGGGGCGGACCGACAACTCATGGGGCCCCTGGGCAATAGGGGATCATGGGGCCCCTGTGTCCTTGCCCAAACTCAAAAAAGCCTATGAAAAAAGTACCAGGGGCATCTCATGGGGCCCCCTACTGACCCCAGGCCCTCGGGCACTGCCCGAGTTTCCAAATATTTCAGTCCGCCCCTGTTCGGAAGCATTATAATAAACAAAGCTAGAGACAGCATGTTGTTTTCTTGTGCAGGATAGGGAAAGGGGTATCAGCTCCCAGGAAATCACATTATACACATACTTTTTCCAGTTTGCATACCCTTCTCTACAGTATGCTCAAATTTCTTGACAATAAAAGTGAAATAGTAAAGCATTTAGGTCACTCTTTCTGACTTTTCAAAATGTGGGTTTGGGAAAAATTCCAGTGCAGCATTGTGTTATATCTTATCTGTTTCTCAGGACAAGCTCTTGCATTACACGAGTCTCTGGTGTCATTAAAGTCCTTCGGTTGGTCATGAGAACTATCAAGGCTGACAGCCCTTAGGCCTCTCTCCTGAATTGCTGGCAGCAGCAGGTCCTTCTCAGACTGGCAGCTGTTCCTCTTAGAACCATGCCAACTGCACTTGTGACTTTTCGTTATCTTATCCTTCTGGAAGCAATGGCAGAGCCTGATGGAGCTGAAAATTCACTACATAGAAAATTTACATCTTCTGATCACTGCCAGCTTCACCTTTTAATATTAAATGTGTCTAAAACAGGTCTTGTTTTGTGTTGCATTTTATTTATAAACTTTGTTACATTATAGAACCTTTTACTTTCCCATAACAAAAAAAAAAAATAGTTTTTGATAGGTCACCATGAAAATGTCATGTCAATTTTTCTTAATAATTGACACATCGTTTAGCTATAAATCTACCATAAGCAAAATGTGGGTTTAATATTGCATATGAACAGTGTCAATTTCCAGCCAGAAAATTCCAGGTGGAACTCTATTCTCTTTTTCATATGTTTACCAGGGTTTTTCGTAGAAAAAAAAACTTGTATATAGATCTGAACAGCAAAAGCTCAGATTACAAACACAGCTGAGTGACTCACCTTCTTCCTTCCTGTAGGCTCCATGCAGAGTTTCAGTTAGTGAGAGTCAGTCTGAAAGAAAAAAAAATACTCTATTCCCTCTTTAGAGGCTCCAAAAACAGGTGTTCCCTGTATGAAATATTTATTTGTAAAATATAAATGTTTTCTAAATAGGAAAATTATATTTAACATTTAACCACTTGCCCCTCCGGGAGGGCGTCATATGATGTCCTTCCCAGATTGTGTTTTGTGCGTGCCTGTAGAGCCACGCTGTGGCAAGATCTGTCAACAGCCGTGTATCTTGGACACGGCCGATGACAGAACTGTGTACCGGCCCCATTGCCATTACCATGTGACCTGCTGTGACCAATCACAGCAAGTCACATGACAGTTGTATACAATGGATGGCTTCCTTTCATGCAATCCATTGTATACAACTGCGTCTAGCTGTGAATGATCACAGCGATCACATGCAAAGGCTGGGCCAATCACAGCCCATCTGTGTCATGTGATTAGCCATGGCCAACCACAGCTAATCACAACAAAAAAAACCTGAATTAATCGATTTCATTCAGTTAAATGCTTGCTTATAGCAAATTAATTCTTTGCTATAAGCAATAAAATGTGTGTAAAAAAGAACAAACAAATACTGATCACTTCCCCAAAGTAGTACAATGTTACTATAGTAATGTTATACTACTTTGGTCATAGTGCAATATGAAAACAAAATATTAAAAAAACAGAAAACATGTAATAATAAATAAACAAAATAATAATAATAAAAAAAAGTGTCCCTGATCACCACCACAGCAGTTATATGATGACGCTGTACTGCACTGGTGGCAGTATGTAAAAAAAAATTGTGAAAATAATTTTTTTAATTTCTTCATTTTCCAAAAAATTATGACAAAAGATTACAACTTCAAAAACCTCGACATGCCTCTTATGAAATACGTCGGACTGTCTACTTTGCAGAAAGGATCATTTGGGGGATATCTGTGCTGTTCTGACATTTTTGGGCCTCAAGAAATTAGATTGGCTGTTAGTAATTTAGGATCAATTTTCAGGTATATCCCATAGTTTGTGAACTCTATCACTTTCCTACAGACTAAATAATAAACACTGATTTGGGTTATTTTCACCAAATAAATGTAGCAGAATACATCTTGGCCTAAATTTATGAAGAACAATTATTTATTTGCAAACTTTTATAACAGAAACAAAGAAAAACGTGGGGTTTTTTTTCAAAATTTTGGTTTTTTTTTGTTAATTTAGCAAAAAATAAAACCCCAGTGGTGATTAAATGCCACCAAAAGAAAGCTCTAGTAGTGTGAACAAAATGATAAAATTTTAGTTTGGGTACAGTGTTGCATGACCGCGCAATTGTGTGAGAGCGCTGAAACCTGAAAATTGGCCTGGGCAGGAAGGGGGTAAATTTGCTCGGTATTGAAGTGGTTAAGCAATATCTAAACCCAATAACAAAAAGCTTACCAGTCCTGAGATGTGATGGCTGCAGTTGGTTTTTTTTTTCTGGCTAAAAACTTTTTTCAGTATGTACAAAATTACCTGTTGATCATACTGAAGACATGCTGTGTCCTTGTATCTTTCTGTGAGCTGAACAGAAAGCACAAACAATGTTATCTTCCTTCCAGACACTCTAATCTCATTACCCATTTAGTAAGAGATGAAGATAGGAATATGAAGTGTATGTGAAATCCAGCCTGGGTGACAACTAGGGGTGAGAGATTCTGTCTAGGATCTGTTTGCAGACTTTGCAAACTTTGCTCTGGACCCAATTGAAGTGAAGTCTATGGGTGTAATATAATGAGGGCCATTTGTAAAGCTAATTAGCAAGCTATTGTCAAATAAAAGACATTGGAAGCTGGGCACTGCCATGAGGGACATGCCTTAATGCCAAAACAATCCCTTAAAAGTAAAAAAAAACTGTAACTCTCCCTATACAGAATAGTTTAGAACAGGGCTTGAAGTTTCCACTCGCCTGCTCGCCAATAGCGAGTGGAAATTATGGTGGGGTCGAGTGTGTCCCCCAGGGCCATCTTTCTGAGCAGGCTCGGAGCTCAGGCCGGATCTGTCATTGGCACTGGGAGCTGTCAGACTGCTCAATAGCTGAGCGCAGTGAAAGCAAAGCAAGGAATGTGAGCTGTGCTCTCTGCCTCCCCCTAGAGTGCAGTACCCAGATCCGTGAGTGAACAACGAAGTACTGCAACTTTTTATGGGGGGGGGGGGTGGTGTGTGTGTCTGTGTATGCATGTACAATTGTACATGTACATGTGTGTATCTGTACATGTGTCTGGGTGTATGTACATGTCTGTGTGTGTGTGCATGTACGTGTGTGTGTACGTACATGTGTCTGTGTATGTATGTACATGTGTCTGTGCGTGTGTATTTCTGTGTATGTACATGTATCTGTGTGTATGCGTGTCTGTACGTGCCTGTGTGTGTATACATGTGTCTGTATGTGAGTGTGTACATGTGTCAGTATGTGAGTGTACATATGTCACTGTGCGTGTGTGTACATGTTTTTGTATGTGTGTGTATGTACATGTCTGTGTGTGTGTACAGGTGTCTCTGTTTGTGTGTGTTTGTTGGTGGCGAGTAACTCTATGGCCTGGCTAGTAGCTCAGGACTTCAAATTTTAAGCTCTGAATGTTCACTCAGCTGACCAGGGCTAGAATGGTATTAAAGTCTAATACTACTACTCTTAAACATGTTCCCACCAATCCTGCCTACGCTGTGTAAAGAAGATCAGTATACTTACCTTTTTCTGTCTGGTCCAGTCTTGTTCAGTCACATGATCCTGCAGCTGCAGCTCCCCTGTGATATGGAGAGCTTGACAACGGTTGGGAATTCCAAAAGCTATGATGTCACCGTCAGGCTCCCATGGTCCACACGATGTTGGCGCTCCCTCCTCTCCCCTGCATCCACCGCTCTCAGACACAGGAGAGCAGGAGCTGCAGGCCCACGAGACCAGATCAATCACGTATATTAAAAAAAGTGTATACTAAAAAGGTAAGTATACACATCTTATTTACACAGATTAGGCATGATAGGTAGGAGGAGGGGGATAGAACACTTTTAAGTATAGTTAGTTTTAAGTATAGTTAATTCCACTTAAAAGGCTATGTACTGCATTACAGGTTGTTCCTTATTTCTGCTAGCCATCCTGGCCAAAATTTTACAAACGTTGCCAATCCTGAGGATTCATCATGAACCCATGGTAGTGATGAACACAAATGTCATCCCTAAGGACAACCATGGCTCCCTTCATGGATACAGTGGAGTAAGTAAGCAATTCACATAGGTGCCTACTGTCAGAATACATTACCTGGCACCTCAGATTCGTTCATCTGCACTGATTATTGTGGATGGGGGAATCAAGTGATTCTTGTTCAGCCTGCATGGCTGAACTATAGAAATCTTAACTTGCATGGACAGCTTTAGAGGGCAATTCTACTTAGGTTGAAAACTCAGAAAATGTATTTATAGGGTCCTTTCACACGAGAGTGAGTTTACATCCTTTTACATCCGTTTTTTCATCAGTTTTTTTAATCCATTTTTCATCCGTTTACATTGGTTTATCCGTTTACATCCATTTTCGGTCCATTTACATCCATTTACATTTGTTGACATCCGTTTTTCATCTGTTCTGGGTTTTTTTGCGGAAGAAAAATAGGGTTTTCTTCCGTTCAAAAAAACAGATGTTAACGGATGTGAACATTTATGGATGTAAAAAGATGTTCATCGGTTTACATCCGCAAGTCCAAAGAAATATATGGGGGTCTGTTTCTCATCCGTAAACAGACAGATGAAAAGTGGACATACGGAACGCTGGTGTGAAAGGATCATAAGATGCACTTGATAAAACATTGCAATGTTTGTGATGTTCTAAAATCTGTCATGCAAGAAACATTGCTGAACTCTCCAGCAAAATGCTAGCTGCTTGGCTGTCATCCTGAGCCTCTATATACAGTTATGCCCAAACGTTTGCATACCCTGGCAGAAATAGTGACATTTTGGCATTTATATTGAAAATATGACTGATCATGCCAATAACTGTATTTTATTTAAGGATAATGATCATATGAAGCTTTTTTGCAAGATCAGTCATATTTTCAATATAAATGCCAAAATTTCACGATTTCTGCCAGGGGATGCAAACTTTTGAGCACAGCTGTACTGTTTGTTATGAGGTCTTGTTTAGAAAGCATTAAATACACATTTACATGTTTTCAGGGCATTTAACGTGCATTATGTCCCTTAACTGTTAACATGCATTGAACTAAAAAAAATGCTCCACAAAAGTTGCATATAGAATTTTTTGTCAGTCACTTCACCGCACACCAGTGCATTGCAGCACAGTGACCAAAAAAGACAAAACTGCTACATACACCTTTTATGGTGCTTTAGGCAACATAAATTGGGGGTGCTATTCAGAATGAGTGGCACTGCGGAGCTTTAATGTATATAAGGAAACCTAATGTAGCAAAATGGGGCCTCAGTGTGCTCAAAATACTGCTAGTACAACTGCCTTAAAGGTGTCTTCATATTATCTTACTACTTCATATTATCTTACTACAAACTCCTGCACAGCTGAAATTAGATGGAGTTGAAGGTTCTGCACTGAGACAATCAGGGCTCTATTACTTTGTTGTAGTGTTATGCAGTTTACATCAGAGGAAACACCTCAGGGCTGTACTCATAGTCTTCCATAGTCCAATGGACAGGCTGGCGACACCAAGAAGCTAGGATTCTACACGTAATTATAGTATCACCTCAATGGCTAGGCAGTGTGCGGCTAAGGTATATAAATCTGGAAAGTGAGTAGATAGTTACAAATCCTTAGGAAATACTGATTTCCTGTGATCCCACGTTAATAAAAAGTTTGAACTGTTGTCAACACATTTTTAATGAAATAAAATATTACATAAATATACAAAAAATGGCACCACTGTGAAGCTCAGTATATGTCAATTCAGCAAGTGCACGTGTCTTTCAAATATATTCCATGTAATTAGATCCATAAATGTGATTAGCAGCCAATAATCAAAGGTCAATGCAAAGATCAGGATAACTAGATAGTAGGATGGATGTGCTTAATAGACCAGCATGATTAGACAGTGATGTATCCTGAGTATATGTAGACCTGGATTAAGCAGGCTTCCTTGCTTACGTACTTCATGCCAGTCACTTGGTCATCGTGGGAAACTGGCAAAGATGTGTAAGTGGTTTGCTCTTTGGCGGAAAATAGAATTTACCACATGGATGATAATTAGAGATGAGCGAATCGAACATGACGAAGTGGAATTCGTTCCGAAGATTTGGAAAAATTCGACGAATCCGAAGATTAGCAAACTTCGGATGCACGAATCGAATTTTCCCAAAAATGGCGGCGACATGTGTGGCGACGGAGAAAATGGACAGAGAAGATGGGGTGGGGATCTCTGGGAAGGCGCGCAGACAAGGCGCGCTGACCCATAATGCATTCACGACATGTGATCGCATTAGCCAATCAGCAGCCAGCCAGCACTGTGTAATGGTGGAGCTATAAATCGCGGCCATCTTAGAATTCTCCATTAGCCTCCGGTCATTCAAGAGAGACAGACCTGTGTGTATTAAGGGACAGAGTTAGGGCCACAGAGACTTTAGGGCCACAGAATCATTACTCAGGGACACAGAATCGTTACTCAGGGACACAGAATCGTTACTCAGGGACACAGAATCATTACTCAGGGACACAGAATCGTTACTTAGGGCCACAGCTATCAAAGAATCGAAAATTTAAAGTGACATACACCCTTTTTTTTTTTGGTGGCTGTCGTGCACAGTTGGTGCTGCAGTTTGCCGATTGTGCAAAATAAACTGACTTTCTGCTTCACAACCACTATTGTACGTTGAAAGAGTTAAATCCATTTACACGCCGGCTGGCGGTAATATTTTTTGGGTGATTAGTGCATTCCAGTGACACAAACGTACAGTTTCCAGCCAACGGCAAGCTGCAATTGACCGATTGTGTACAATAAACTGACTTTCTGCTTCACAACCACTATTGTACGTTCAAAGAGTTGGATCCATTTACACGCCGGGTGGCGGTAATATTTTTTGGGTGATTAGTGCATTCCAGTGACATAAACGTACAGTTTCCAGCCAACGGCAAGCTGCAATTGACCGATTGTGCTAAATAAACTGACTTTCTGCTTCACAACCACTATTGTACGTTCAAAGAGTTAAATCCATTTACACGCCGGCTGGCGGTAATATTTTTTGGGTGATTAGTGCATTCCAGTGACAGAAACGTACAGTTTCCAGCCAACGGCAAGCTGCAATTGACCGATTGTGTACAATAAACTGACTTTCTGCTTCACAACCACTATTGTACGTTCAAAGAGTTAGATCCATTTACACGCCGGGTGGCGGTAATATTTTTTGGGTGATTAGTGCATTCCAGTGACATAAACGTACAGTTTCCAGCCAACGGCAAGCTGCAATTGACCGATTGTGCTAAATAAACTGACTTTCTGCTTCACAACCACTATTGTACGTTCAAAGAGTTAAATCCATATACACGCCGGGTGGCGGTAATATTTTTTGGGTGATTAGTGCATTCCAGTGACATAAACGTACAGTTTCCAGCCAACGGCAAGCTGCAATTGACCGATTGTGCTAAATAAACTGACTTTCTGCTTCACAACCACTATTGTACGTTCAAAGAGTTAGACCCATTTACACGCCGGGTGGCGGTAATATTTTTTGGGTGATTAGTGCATTCCAGTGACATAAACGTACAGTTTCCAGCCAACGGCAAGCTGCAATTGACCGATTGTGCTAAATAAACTGACTTTCTGCTTCACAACCACTATTGTACGTTCAAAGAGTTAAATCCATTTACACGCCGGCTGGCGGTAATATTTTTTGGGTGATTAGTGCATTCCAGTGACATAAACGTACAGTTTCCAGCCAACGGCAAGCTGCAATTGACCGATTGTGCTAAATAAACTGACTTTCTGCTTCACAACCACTATTGTACGTTCAAAGAGTTAAATCCATTTACACGCCGGCTGGCGGTAATATTTTTGGGGTGATTAGTGCATTCCAGTGACATAAACGTACAGTTTCCAGCCAACGGCAAGCTGCAATTGACCGATTGTGCTAAATAAACTGACTTTCTGCTTCACAACCACTATTGTACGTTCAAAGAGTTAAATCCATTTACACGCTGGCTGGCGGTAATATTTTTTGGGTGATTAGTGCATTCCAGTGACAGAAACGTACAGTTTCCAGCCAACGGCAAGCTGCAATTGACCGATTGTGTACAATAAACTGACTTTCTGCTTCACAACCACTATTGTACGTTCAAAGAGTTAGATCCATTTACACGCCGGGTGGCGGTAATATTTTTTGGGTGATTAGTGCATTCCAGTGACATAAACGTACAGTTTCCAGCCAACGGCAAGCTGCAATTGACCGATTGTGCTAAATAAACTGACTTTCTGCTTCACAACCACTATTGTACGTTCAAAGAGTTAAATCCATTTACACGCCGGCTGGCGGTAATATTTTTTGGGTGATTAGTGCATTCCAGTGACCTAAACGTACAGTTTCCAGCCAACGGCAGCTGCAATTGACCGATTGTGTACAATAAACTGACTTTCTGCTTCACAACCACTATTGTACGTTCAAAGAGTTAAATCCATATACACGCCGGGTGGCGGTAATATTTTTTGGGTGATTAGTGCATTCCAGTGACATAAACGTACAGTTTCCAGCCAACGGCAAGCTGCAATTGACCGATTGTGCTAAATAAACTGACTTTCTGCTTCACAACCACTATTGTACGTTCAAAAAGTTAAATCCATTTACACGCCGGGTGGCGGTAATATTTTTTGGGTGATTAGTGCATTCCAGTGACATAAACGTACAGTTTACAGCCAACGGCAAGCTGCAATTGACCGATTGTGCTAAATAAACTGACTTTCTGCTTCACAACCACTATTGTACATTCAAAGAGTTAAATCCGGTTTTATTTTTGGGGTGCTTATTGAATTAAAGAGTATGTCAGACAACACGCAGAGGAGTGGCAGAGGAGGCAATGTTTCAGGAGCGAGCAGACGTGGCAGCAGAGGAAGGGGTCGAGGCAGCACTAGTCGCAGCCAGAGGCCAGTGCTCCCGGTGTCATCCAGCGGTCGTGTCTCCACCGACAACCCTGCCGTCATCGATTGGTTGACTCGGTCATCTTCCTCTTCCCAGGTCACCTCTGACACCTACAGCCAATGGTCGGTGGGTACGTCAGACACAACCGTTAGTTGGCATGGCCCGGGAGCAAGCCCACTGAAATCACGTGTCCTCGACCTGCCCCTGTCCTTTGGTGTTCCCTCACCAAGCGAAGCATCGCATGCTGTGGGCTCAGCCCCACTGTACAGTGAGGAAGAGCTAACAGAGGGCGGTCAGGAACGGGGGGAGACATCCGCTTCTTCAGCAGCCAGGCGAAGAAGTACTGGCGAGGAGAGTGGCTCGGTAGCCGGTCTAGAGACGGGTCTGTCTCCTGACCCACACGCAGCCGAGGGGGCTAGTAGTGACACGGAGACCCTAATTGATGATGATGAGGCTGATCGCACTTGGCAGCCTCGTCGTCATCAGGCTATTGCTTCCGCATCATCAGGAGAAGAGGGTGCCAGCTTGCCAGCGAGCAAAACAGTTGGTGGGTTGCCCAGGAGGCAGCAGGGTCGCAGCAGTGTCAGTGGAGCCAAACGGCCACGGAGTAGAGCACCAGCTCCACTGCAGCCTACCACCACGGCCAGTAGTGGTGCCGGTGTGCACGGAGGAAGTAGCAGTCAGCCAGTGAGGAGTAGCGGGGGCAAAGTTTCCTACTCGGCGGTGTGGCAATTTTTCGTCAAGCCGCCCGAGGAAGTAAACGTAGCCGTATGTCGACTATGTGGCCAGAAAGTCAAGCGTGGCCAGGGGGCCCATGTTGGGACTACAGCGTTGCGTCAGCATATGCAGCGTCGCCATTCGGTGGCCTGGGAAAACCGTGATAAAGATACGGCGGTTCTGCCTGCCCCAGCCCCCGCTCCATCACCCGCTCCGTTACTTGCTCTGTCACCCGACGTCAATCGCCCTCTATCAGCCAGTCAAGGCTCCAACACCTCTGCTGAGGGGAGTTGTCGCTCGTTGGCATCTTCCGCTCGTTCAGATGCTCCTTCTCCTGCTACTCCTCTTCACGGATTCCGTCAGCAGTCTTTCTTGGAATCCGTTTCCAAGAGACAACAGTTTGCGAGCACGCACCCGACGGTGCAGAAGCTAAAAGTCCTCCTGTCCAAGTTGCTGGTGCTGCAGTCCCTCCCTTTCCAAGTGGTGGACTCAGCACCTTTCCGAGAAATGATGGCTTGTGCCGAGCCGCGGTGGAGAGTGCCAAGCATTTCTTCGCCAAAAAGGCAGTGCCAGCCCTGCATTCACATGTAGAAGAGATGGTGGGCCAGTCTTTGAGCATGTCGGTCTCTGCCAAAGTGCACGGCAGCGCCGACGTGTGGAGCTGTAACTACGGTCAGGGACAGTACATGTCATTTACGGCCCACTGGGTGAACGTGGTGCCGGCACAGCCGCACCAGCAACTTGGACAGGTCACGCCGCTTTTGCCTCCACGTTTGCACGTCCTTGGACCAGCAAAGATGTCCGCCTCTACCACCTCTTCTTCCGCCGTGTCCTCAGCCGCCACCCCCGTGCCAAGTCCCATTACCCGACCGGCATATCACATGTGCAGGGCGCAACGGTGTCACGCTGTGCTGCACCTGGTATGCCTTGGCGAACGTAGTCACACAGGGGAGGAACTTCTGAGTGTAATGAACAGAGAAATCGACAGATGGCTGTCTCCGCGCAAACTGAAAATCGGAACCATGTTGACCGACAACGGAAAGAACATGGTGTCTGCTCTGCGTCAAGGAAGGTTGTGCCATGCGCCATGCATGGCTCACGTGTTCAATCTGGTTGTCAAGCGGTTCCTAAAATCCACCATCCCACTGCAAGACATCCTTAAAATGTCACGTAAACTTTGCATGCATTTCAGCCATTCCTACACCGCAAAGCACACCCTCCTTGAGCTGCAGCGGCAGAACGGAATTCCACAGCATCGCCTGATCTGCGACGTTGCAACAAGGTGGAATTCAACCCTACATATGTTAGACCGCCTTTACGAACAGCGAAAGGCCATCACCGATTTCCTGATGTTACAAGCGGATAAAGGTACTCCCCTGTGTAACTTAGATGTCAGCCATTGGCAGCTCATGCGTGACACCTGCCACTTGCTCAGGCCCTTTGAGGAGGCCATGCTATTCGTGAGTCGGCAGGACTATGGGATGAACGACGTCATTCCTCTGTTGCACGTCCTGGAACAAATGCTGTTAACAATGGCTGGTCAGGGTGCGGTAGACGTGGCACACAGATCTCAACGCCACATGACCCCTGTGGGGGCAGGACAGGAAGAAGAGGAGGAGGTAGAGGAGGACATTGGTGCTCAGGAATTATTGAGTGAAATGGGTGGTTTTTCCACTCAGCGGACAGGAGTGGAGGAGCAGGAGCATCTGGTAGAGGAGGAGGAGGAGACAGAGGACCCAGACGCACCGTGGCAGTATGCTGTGGAGATGGAGGCAGGGAGTCCCTCGCATTCCTTGGCACAAATGGCCCATAGCATGCTCGGTTGCTTGCGTAGCGACAGCCGAATAATAACCATCAGACAGAGGGATGACTTTTGGCTGTCCACCTTGTTGGACCCTCGCTACCGTTCAAAAATGGTGGCCTTTTTCACACCTGCTGAGAGGGAGGCCAAAATAAAGTACTATGAAAACCACCTATGTAGGCAGTTGGTCTCTGCCTTTCTGCGCCAACGTCCATCCTCAGACACTATGGCCTTTAATTGAAGCTGCTTACGCTCCGCCACTCTGCCATGGGCCTCTTGGGTATCCCAGAAGCTGCTCAGCGGGTCAGGGCAATAAAGCTCCCGGTTCGCAGGTTGTTCCGTCTTATGGATGGAAGTACGACGGTATATGATCTTCTTCGCACCCACGGCATTACTTCGTAGAATTTCTGCATTGCATCTGCAATCACAACGCTGACTTCCCGGATCGCCACTCAGCCATTGGACTCTTGATAGTCGTCTCCCCACACTGCTGCTGGGGGGACTTTTTAACCTAGGCCTGTGTATGGCCTTCAATTGAAGCTGCTTCCGCTCCGCCACTCTGCCATTGGACTCTTGATAGTCGTCTCCCCATGCTGCTGCTGGGGGGACTTTTTAACCTAGGCCTGTGTATGGCCTTCAATTGAAGCTGCTTCTGCTCCGCCACTCTGCCATTGGACTCTTGATAGTCGTCTCCCCACACTGCTGCTGGGGGGACTTTTTAACATAGGCCTCTGTATGGCCTTCAATTTAAGCTGCTTATGCTTCGCCACTCTGCCATGGGCCCCTGTACCGCCTCCTCTTGCTGCTGCCAGGTCCAGAGTGTGTCATGGGTCCCTGTACGGCCTCCCATTGCTGCTGACTTCATCGCCAGACTCTGCCATGTGCCACTTTCAGGTCTCCTTACACTGTTGGTGGGTTCCATTTTGTGATAGGGTGCTGTATGGCCTTCCATTGCTGCTGCCTCCACCGCCACCCTGCGCCATGTGCCTCTGTCGTCTGCTCACGCTGCTGACGGCTTCCGCTTTTTAACCGAGGCCTGTGTTTGGCTTCCGAATACTGCTGCATCCACCGCCACCCTGCGCCATGTGTCTCTGTCGTCTGCTCACGCTGCTGACAGCTTCCGCTTTTTAACCTAGGCCTGTGTATGGCTTCAGAATAATGCTGCCTACACCGCCACCCTGCGCCATGTGCCTCTGTCGTCTGCTCACGCTGCTGCCAGGTTCATACTGATTCATGGCCCCCTGTACCGGCTCCTCATGAACGTGGTTCAGCGGGTTTGCATCACTTAACGGCAAATCGTTGACAAACGCTGGGACGTTCAGTGTTGTGCGCATTAAGCCAGACACCAAAGGGCAGCACAGACCTGTTATTACTCGCTCAAGCATGGCTGAACAAAACCAGTCTCTACCACAAATTGGACCCAGACCTGCCCAGGGTCTCGTAAGTAGATTGCACGGAGGAGTAGAGTTCGTTATTGGAATTAACTGTGAGGGACTTTTAAACCTAGGCCTGTGTATGGCCTTCAATTGAAGCTGCTTCTGCTCCGCCACTCTGCCATTGGACTCTTGATAGTCGTCTCCCCACGCTGCTGCTGGGGGGACTTTTTAACATAGGCCTCTGTATGGCCTTCAATTTTAGCTGCTTACGCTCCGCCACTCTGCCATGGGCCCCTGTACCGCCTCCTCATGCTGCTGCCAGGCCCGTAATCTGCCATGGGCCCCCGTACCGACTCCTCATGCTGCTGCCAGGCCCGTAATCTGTCATGGGCCCCTGTACCGCCTCCTCATGCTGCTGCCAGGTCCAGAGTGTGTCATGGGTCCCTGTACGGCCTCCCATTGCTGCTGTCTCCATCGCCACACTCTGCCATGTGCCACTTTCAGGTCTCCTCACACTGCTGGTGGGTTCCATTTTGTCATAGGGTGCTGTATGGCCTCCCATTGCTGCTGCCTCCACCGCCACACTGTGGCTCCACACTCTGGTTTTGGCCCCGTGACTGCCCAAATGAGTGAAGTGTGCGGAGATTCTAAGATCGACGGCACTCATCTGCATGTCATACTGACTGACAGTATTATTTCTCTTCCCCAGCAGACGCCAAGGGCATTTAAATTAAAGGTACAGTGTTCTGCACTAATATAAAGGCTCTCTGAAGCCTAGAAACACCCTTTTTATAAGTTAAATTCGCAGCAAATATATTCGGCTCGAAGCGAATTTATTCGGCGAATTCGGCGAATCAGCCGAACCGAATTTTTGAATAATTCGCTCATCTCTAATGATAATACATGTAAGGCAGTTGATAATGTATTCATGATCCAATGATGTATAACAGACCTTGGTTTATGTGCATGACAAAGTGTATACGGCATTTTCTGATGGACAAGTACCAGTAATGAACTATATGCTAAGAAAGAAGCAAAGTACTCAAGTTTATCAAACAAGCACATGTGTTCAGTTTTGCTCCAAAACATATTCAATATTGTGATTTCATACTACACAGAAATTGTCACAAAGAAAATGGGACTCCTGCCTCTTGTTACATGATGATGATGATAATGTCAAATGATTGTCAAATGATTATGATGTCATTCTGCACAATCTCTCTCATACGTTTAAAAAGAGAAAGGGGCCGGGGAGTCCACCAAAATTTGAAAATATGGTGAGGTGCCACCAGATGTACCTGGTAGAATGTTGCCTAAGGCAATACAGAAAAAAAAGAAAAAAAAATAGCCTAAACACCTATAAGGCTTCCTTCAAACTATCACTTATTAAATTATACAAAGTAAAAACACATTACATAGAAGATACAGAAACCACTTCCAACTAGCCAACCCCCCACCCACAAAGGAGGGAACCTACCAAAATAAGCACCACCAAGTTGGCACCCAGGGAAGGTGCCCAATCCGCCCTAATGCGTAGTTGTGGCACCCGCACCGCTCCTCCAACCTGACCCCCCAAAACCGCACATCACCTCCCACCAACTCCCCCAAAGAACTCCCAACAACCTCCTGGGACCACCCCAACACCTCCCCCCCAGAAGCCACAACTACCCCCCCCCCCAAAAGGGAGCTGAGGTGTAACACTTGCCCACTAAATCCTCCCTACCCTCCAGTCTCCGCCTGATCTAATTACCCACTTAACAGCCCACTGCATGGACATCACCAGATAATGGGAGTCAGTCCTGTGAAAATAAATAGACTGCGGTCAGTTGGGGCTGATCACTGGATGGTGAATAGTGGACAGAACTCAGTGACTAAAGGACCTGATTATGAGATGCCATTTGAAATGGGCTGGATTCCTCAAAAGTCCAAGCTAACCAATCATGTCAATGATACAAAAATAACTGGTATGAGTGTCTATGTAGTCAATCCAAAAAGTCCTTGCAGATTGTGTGCAGCAGAGTGAGTCCAATATGGTATAAAGCCTATGCATATGCACCATGTGAGAGTCAACCACAAACAGCCTGCAGGTGGTGGACTAGGCTGAATACCATGCACGAATGAAAAATGCAATCTTTAATAGCAAGCCTCCTGTATGGAGTCCAACCAGTATGTTGGAGGTAAATACATGGATAAATGCAGTACAGCCAGCGTTACTAGACACAATGATGTAATCCGAGTACTTGCCACAACAACCTTGATGAGTGTTTCCAATCCAGTTTGTGCAAGAAAGTCGTTGTTTTTTTTGGGGGGGGGAGTTGGTAGGAGGTGATATGTGGTTTTGGGGGGGGCATCGGGTTGGAGAGGCGATGCGGGTGCCGCGGCAATGCACCAGTGCGGATTGAGCACCTTCCCTGGGTGCCATCTTGGGGGTGCTTAATTTGATACATTCACTCCTGTGTGGGTGGGGAGTTGGATGGCTGGGAGTGGTTTCTGTATCTTCGATGCAATGTATTTTTACTTAATATGATTTCATAAATAATAGTTTGCAGGAAGCCTTATAGGTGTGTAACCTATTTTCTTTTGTTTTTGCTGTCATACGTTTCCCTTTGTGTGGATGCAATTACAGTGAAATTGCAACAATTTTAAGACAGAGAGAAAGATGGGTGTGGATCCATTGCCATTCAGTAAGAAAAATAAAGTCATAATGTGCCCCTTGAGTGAATGAAATGCAACATTATTATACTGTATTTGGCTTTTTTAACAGTACTTACTGCGATTACTTGTTTAATAAAGTTTTTTTGTTTTTTCTTTTACAAATATAACATTTTCATGTCAGGTCTTCATTATCTTATATAAGATTCTGCTAATTTTTAAGATTACTATTTTTCCCAGCAATATGAAAACAAAGGGCTTGATTTACTAAAGGAAAGCCCTTTGCCTTAGCATAAAGAATAAGGTGAAGCTTTGTTAATTTCCATCATCCAATCATATGCAAACAAAATATGTTTTTTTTTTAAATATTATTTTCCTTCACTAAACCAAGGGAATAAATTCACTTGCAAAGTGAACAGCCTGTTCGCCTCTAGTAACTCAACCTTAAAGGGCTGTGTTCCTAATTTGATATTAATTTAGTGTTTCTTTCTTTTGAATGCTGTTTATTTTGCCTTGTGACAGTAGCTGCAGACGTGTAGTTTGGTCTATGGTTTGTAAAGCAGAAGTCATCTGGCCCTTATATAATATCCAATCTTCTCATGGTATATAAATTTTATGTTAAACATGTAAAGTATAATAAAAAAAATGTTGCCCTCTTATACAACAGCATTTAACTACCGCTGGTAAATGGCCAGAGTTTATCGTCTTCATTGTCACGGTAATCTTCTTTACAACACTGAAGACTGCCTGCCTGACACCTGAGGCAACTCCTTAGTTGGGAAGAAGGTCTTTAATTGGTATGCATAGTTAGCAGCTTCAACATAATGAAACCACAAATGTTTGTGAGGCTGATATCAACATGTGGGGTGGGTGTGGGGGGGTAGTGCTATGTATTATAGTGAAACCTTTCTATTTTACTAAATGTATTTCTTATTTCCAAAAACCGAGTTTCTTGTCTTCCCCCCAGCCCGGACACCACCCCCCATTGACTTCTCCGTCACATCCAACAACGCCACCATCAAACCCACCCCGCAGGCCAGAGAACTTGGTGTCATTCTGGACTCCAACCTATCCTTCCAGCCCCAAGTCCAATCTTTAACAAACTCATGCAGACTCCACCTCCGCAACATCGCCAAAATCCGCACGTTCCTAACCCCAGAAACCACTAAACAGCTCATCCACTCCCTCATCATGTCACGACTCGACTACTGCAACTCCCTCCTCACTGGCCTGCCTCGCTGCTGGCTATCCCCGCTTCAGTCGATCCTGAATACGGCTGCCAGACTCATTCACCTTTCCAACCGCTCCATCTCCGCCAACCCCCTTTGCCAATCCCTCCAGTGGCTTCCGATTGTGCAATGGATCAAATTCAAAATCCTAACACTGACGTACAAAGCTGTCCACCATACTGCCCCGAACTACATCACCGACCTAATATCCAAGTACCGCCCAGCACGCACACTCCGCTCCTCACAAGACCTCCTTCTCTCTAGTTCCCTGGTCTCCTCCTCCCATGCCCGCCTCCAGGACTTCTCCAGGGTGTCACCCATCCTCTGGAACTCCCTGCCCCAACCCATCAGATTATCACCTACTCTCCTCTCCTTTAGGCGCACCCTGAAAACCCATCTCTTCAGGAAAGAATACCCCACCCTCTGCTAACCTGCCGACCTCCTCCACTCTTCCTACCATACCATCCCCCACAGCTATCTCCTCCTGTACCACTATCCCCTCCCTCCTATATTGTAAGCTCGAAAGAGCAGGGCCCTCAATCCCCTCATGTTTTGCATTGTATTGTTATTGTTCTGTCACATGTTCTGTCCCCCTTTGTAATGTACAGCGCTGAGCAAACCATTGGCGCTTTATAAATACTGTATAATAATAATAATAATAATTTCCCACAGGCCTTTTTGGCCTTTGAGCTAAATAGTCATTATCAAAGCTCTTTAGTGGCCATGGTTGGCAACTCATCACTTCCACTACTGGCTCATGTAAATATTTAGGTTCTGTGTTCAAGTAAATGCAGGTAAGGCACTGATCTAATTAACTATAGAATCAGTACAACACGTCAATACTTGCAGACATGACTTGGCTGTTCTACTTTCACATGTATAAGATTTCTTTTGCTGCCTTGTTGCCCTAGAGCAGGGGTCTCCAAACTTTCTAAACAAAGGGCCAGTTTACTGTCCTTCAGACTTTAGTGGGGCAGGACTGTGGCCATTGGGAGCAGAAATGTCCTGGAATCAGTGGGAGTAAACAGTGCCCCATTTTTGGTGTCAATGAGAGAAATTTTGCTCCATTGTTGGTGTAATTGGGAAGAATTGTGCCCTATTGTTGGTGTCATTGGGAAGAATTGTGTCCCATCATTGGTGTCATTGTGCCTCATTGTTAGAGTCATTGGGAGGAATTATAACCCTTTGTTGCTGTCAGTGGGGGGAATTATGCCCCATTATTGGTGTCAGTGGATGAAATATTGCCACAAGGGCAGAATAAATGAAAGCAAAGGGCCCCATGGCCACAGTTTGGAGAACACTGCCCTAGTGTATTGGGTACTATTAAAGTTGTTTCATGCTGTAACAATGTTATTTTCAGTTATTTTCCCAACCACATAGGAAACTGCAAAATAAAGCAAAGATAAATCAAAGATCTATTTATGAAGAGGGTATGAAAGATATTAAAAAGCACCCCTTTTAAGCAAGCGTCAAATTACTCACACTGATTAAACTAACCTACCCATAATATTCTACATACTGAATATTTGCTTCCTATGCACACAGAACAACCTATGACTACTGATACTGATGTCAACCATAGGATGTTTATTGCTGGAAGGGGTTATGGGACATCATCAATTGCATGGTGTAGCTCATAGTTGCCAGGACATTGACAGGATAATTGAGGGAAAAGCAGATCCCGGCCAGAATCTGGCCTAGGTACAGTCAATGTATACAGACAGCTACAGTATATGCAGTATATGTAACAAGTAAATCTACACTCACCGGCCACTTTATTAGGTACACCTGCTCAATTGCTTGGTAGCACAAATTGCTAATCAGCCAATTACATGGCAGCAACTCAATGCATTTAGGCATGTAGACGTGGTGAAGATGACACAGTTTAAACTGAGCCTCATAATGGGGGGAAAAAAGGGGATTTAAGTGACTTTGAAAGTGGCATGGTTGTAGGTGCCAGGAAGGCTGGTGTGAGTATTTCAGAAACTACTGATCTACTGGGGTTTTCACACACAACCATCTCTAGGGTTTACAGAGAATGGTCCGAATAAGAGAAAATAAGTGAACTAGTGTACGGCAGTTGTGTGGAAGAAAATGCCTTGTTGATGTCAGAGGTCAGATGAGAATGGGCAGACTGGTGATGATAGAAAGATGATAGAAAGGAGACAGTAACTCAAGTCAATATGGACCTCTGAGGAATGTTTCCAACACCTCGTTGAATCAATGCCACAAAGAATTAAAGCAGTTCAGAAGACAAAAGGGGGTCCAACCCGGTACTAGCAAGGTGTACTTGGTTGAACTGGATGGACTTTTGTCTTTTTTTCTGCCAGACTAACTATGTAACTATGTACCTAATAAAGTGCATGGTGAGTGTTTTGTTTCCATTGTGAATTATCACTTTAACCACTTGCCTACCAGGCACTTTTACCCCCTTCATGCCCAGGCCAATTTTCAGCCTTCACTGCTGTCGCACATTGGATGGCGATTGTGCAGTCATGCAACACTGTACCCATATGAAATTTTTATAATTTTTTTCACACAAATAGAGCTTTCTTTTGGTGGTATTTAATCACCACTGGGTGTTTTTTTTTTTTGCACTATAAACAAAAAAAGAGCAAAAAATATGAAAAAAATTTTTTTTCTTTGTTTCTATTATAACATTTTGCAAACAGGTAATTTTTCTCCTTCACTGATGTGCGTTGATGAGGCTGCAATGATAGGCAGCACTGGTGGGCTCTGATAGACAGCACTGATGGGCACTGATGAGGTGGCACGGATAGGCAGAACTGATGGGCACTGATAGGCTGCACTGATGAGGCAGCACTGGTGGGCATTGATGAGGAGGCACTGATGATGCTGCACTGATATGCAGCAATGATGGGCACTGATAGGAGGCACTGGTGGGCAACACTGATGGGCGGCACTGACTGGCAGCACTGACTGAGGGCCCTGACTGGCAGCACTGCTGGGCACTGATGGGCTCCACTGCTGGGTGGCACTGCTGGGCACTGGTGGAAGGCACTGCTGGGCACTGGTGGGTGGCACTGCTGGGCACTGATCATCATGGCACTGATCATCAGCGCACTGATGATCAGCGCAGATGTCCTCTGTGTAATTTACTGGTTATCAGCAGTACTTTCCGGGCATAGGTGGGTGGCACTGATGGGCACAGGTGGGTGACACTGATCAGTGCCCTGATGAGCAATACTGATCCCTTCACTGACAATTGCCGGTTCTCGGCAGTACTTTCCTCACTCTGTGACAGCATGAGGAAAGTGCAGCCTATAACTGGCAACTGTATTTACTCAGTGATCTGCTGTGTCATTGGACACAGCTGATCACGTGGTAAAAGGCCACTGTGATTGGCCTATTACCTCATCATGTGATCAGCTGTGTCCATAGGACACAGCAATCACGGACAGCGGCGGTGCGCCCCGCTGGGGGTGGTGTGGGTGGGCACGTTCTGGGAGGACGTCACATGACAGCTTCCCAGAACTGGACAACCACGCTGTAGCTGTCATTTGGCTATAGCACGGTTGGCAAGTGGTTAAACCATATTTTTAATGTTTAAAATTGCTCCTCCATAGCTACAGTACAGTGAATGAGTATTGTCACCCTATGAAAAAGACATTAATTAGGATTACAAGGAGGAAATAAAAGAAAAAAACCTGGAAAAAAAGAAAACTAATGCAACTACTCCATGTAAGGACTGGTATGCGGCATTATTATACATTTTTGTTTTTGGGTTTAGATACACTTTAATAGCCTTGAAGATTACAGGTGAACACTTATAACACTTATACACAGTATAAATTCCCCAGTACATTTTTCTTACATAATTATTATAAATGGAACTTGCATAGAAGTTAATACACAGGTGTGATGCATTCTTAGGGCCACTTATGTTAAGCTTAGCAATTACAAGGTAGGTTTCCAAAGCTCTCGTATTGTATCAAAGAACAGTGTGCCATAGCTGCCAATTCTGCCGATAATAATTTATGTGTTGACTGACAATGATTCCTGTTACTATCACATTGTTTTGTTAGGTGAAGTGATCAGCACCAGTTCAATGTCAGCTATGGCTCCTGATGTCTGGTCTACTGCTATGAACATTCAATGTTCCTTTTCCCAGCTCCGCACTCTTCCTCCATCCCTGAAAACACAGGCAGAATTATTAAATATAAACACACACAATCAGATGTCTCAGGCCAGGGGACTGCGGGGAGAGCAGCTAATCTTTCCGTCCTATGTCTCCCTGCGTTCCTCTAGCTCTTGAATTCATGGTGAAGGATTATGGGAGACGCTCTCTTTATCTAGGTGGCAAACAGGACACGCGAGAAATATTTGCACCCCCAAATTGGAGAGATTAGGACATATTTGCCAAGGATTGGGGAGTTTTATCGCGTGTGACAGCAGCTGCTGGTTAATATTCATGAGATGGATAAGTGGGGAAGAGCAGCCCTGACAGGTTTGCATGGGGGGAGTAAAACCATATCAGGGAAATTAACCAAGAGAACACTGACAGTGAGAGAGAGACACGAGGAGGGAGAGGAGAGGGAAGTCGTCGTGTAGGATAGAGAGATCTGCACTGAAGAGTGAAATAAGCAGGGAGAGAAGCTTACATACAGACTTACTCAGTAAGGTGAAGAGGAGTATGAAAAGTGCATTAATCCATAACGGCCAGTCAGCAGTCATGTTTCACTGATCTGACCTCAGTAAACGGAAATCTAAATGGGTGCTGTGTGCTACTGCACCTGTCAAGCTTTGTTGAATAAATCCAATAGTGGCCAACTGTCCTGGAGTCCCAGGATTTTAAAGTGTACCTGTGTGTTGCTCCTATTTAAAATGTCTACAGCACTTTAGAATGGGCACTTTCAATTTTTTATTGAGCACCTGGGAGCCTCAAAACCAGGGTGGTCTATTATACAAATTGTGACAACAGCTTGTATGGTCATACTGTATACTTTCCTCTTGCATTCCTCATGCATCCTTATTGGTAATTACTGCAAACGTAACGGACTGCCATACTGATCATTAATGAGGCACAGGGGTCAGGTACTGTCCAAACCTGCAAGTTTGGGTTCCAATTTGACCAACCCAAAACCAAGGTGGTCTATTATGCAAATTGTGACAACAGCTTGTATGGTCATACTGTATACTTTCCTCTCGCATTCCTCATGCATCCTTATTGGTAATTACTGCAAATGTAACGGACTGCCACACTGATCATTAATGAGGCCCGGGGCCCAGGCACTGTCCAAACCTGAAAGTTTGGGTTTCAATTTGACCAACCCAAAACCAGGGTGGTCTATTATGCAAATTGTGACAACAGCTTGTATGGTCATACTCTGTCCTGTCCTCTCGCATTCTTCATGCATACTTATTGACAATTACTGCAAATGTAACAGGCTACCACACTGATCATTAATGAGGCCCAGGGGCCAGGTACAGTCCAAACCTGCAAGTTTGGGTTCCAATTTGACCAACCCAAAACCAGGGTGGTCTATTATGCAATTTGTAACAACAGCTTGTATGGTCATACTCTGTCCTGTCCTCTCACATTCCTCATGCCTCCTTATTGACAATTACTGCGAATGTAACAGGCTACCACACTGACCATTAATGAGGCACAGGGGTCAGGTACAGTCCAAACCTGCAAGTTTGGGTTCCAATTTGACCAACCCAAATCAGGATGGTCTATTATGCAAATTATGACAACAGCTTGTATGGTTATACTCTGTCCTGTCCTATTGCATTCTTCATGCCTCCTTATTGATAATTACTGCAAATGTAACAGGCTACCACACTGACCATTAATGAGGCCCAGGGCCCAGGCACTGTCCAAACCTGCAAGTTTGGGTTCCAATTTGACCAACCCAAATCCAGGGTGGTCTGTTATGCAATTTGTAACAACAACTTGTATGGTTATACTCTGTCCTGTCCTCTTGCATTCTTCATGCATACTTATTGACAATTACTGCAAATGTAACAGGCTACCACACTTACTATTAATGAGGCCCAGGCACAGTGAAAACCCTGCACGTTTTGGTTCTAATTTGAATAACTTCATACCCTAAGTTTTGAGACTCTGAAGGCACCATGAAACAATTTGAAAATGCTTATAGACATGAGGTGCCTGCTCAACTGTCCAGCAGAAAATGTGGAAAAACCCACAGGTTTTAAAGAAATAATTTATATGTGTTTGCCCATTACTGATCTGCTGTATGATATGCATATTGACTTATTTACATGAGAGTGCAAAGAGTTATGAGGATATAAAAAGGTCAGTGAAGCCGACTATAGACAGTTCGAATTTCGTCCGATCCCTGTGCAACCGGAAGAGATTTGAACCATCTATGGCTGGCTTCTCTAAACTTCTCACATCCTCATAGCTCTTTGCACTCTCATGTTACATAAGCCATGTATGGGCAGGCTTAACCACTTGCCTTCCAGAGGATTTACCCCCCTTCCTGACCCGGCCATTTTTTTGCGTTACATCGCTGCGGTACTTTAACTAGCAATTGCGCGGTTATGCAACACTGCACCAAATGAAATTTATGTCCTTTTTTCCCATGAAGTAAGCTTTCTTTTGGTGGTATTTGATCGCCTGTGCATTTTTATTTTTGCCAACAATTTTGAGAAAAAAACAATATTTTTGACTTTGTCCAGTAAAAAATGTTAATCAAAATCACATTTCGCCATAAATTTAGGCCAAAATATCTTCTGCTACATTTCTTTGCTAACAAAAATCCCAATACATGTAAATTAATTGGTTTACGTGAAAGTTATAGCATTTACAAATGGCGGTATATATACTGGAATTTTTGTTTTTTAATTTTTACTAGCAATGTCGCTGATCAGCAACTTATAGTATACTGCAGCGGGCATTCTGACACTGGGGGGAACTGACTTGGTGTCACTGACACTCCAGTGACACCAATACAGTGATCAGTGCTAAAAAAAAGCACTGACACTGTACTAATGGCACTGGGCAGGAAGGGGTTAACATGAGGGATGATCAAAGGGTTAACTGTGCTGGAAGTGCTTTACTAGGGGGCCGTGTCAGTGTGCTTCACTGTAAGCACACTGCTCTGGATGGCTGTGATGTACACAGCCATCCAGAGCAGTGTGTCCAAGCCGACAGGGAGGAGGACTGTTAGTAAACAAATCAACCCTCCTTCCCATCGAAGATTCTTGGTAATCACCCGGTGCCGGTGGGGAATTCGGTGATTGACAGCCTCGGCTTTGAATGGTGGCACAGGTAGGGCTCCCGCGCAGTTCGTGCACCCCCTACCAGGAACTGCAAAATCACGTATATATAGGCTATTTTGCGCACCTCTGCTGTCCTGTAGCAGTATATCTGCTATAGGGCGGTGGGGGAGTGGTTAATCAACCTCTTCTAACAGGAGAGGTTCCCCATAACTGGTGGACAGCTAATATTGTACCTATTCACAAGAAGGGCAGCAAGATAGAAGCTGGAAATTTCAGTCCAGTGAGTTAAACATCGGTTGTAGTCAAGTTAATGGAATCACTCCTGAAAAGAAGGATCATCGATCACTTAAAAACACACAACTTGCTGGATCCAAAGCAGCATGTCTTTACTGAGGGCAGATCATGTCAGACTAATCTGAATGGATTTTTTGACTATATTACCAATGTTTTGGACCATGGTGGTGCATTTGATACAGTTCCATATAATGATCTAATACAAAAACTGTACAAGCTAGGACTTAATCCTTGGGTGGTTCAGTGGATATGCAGCTGGCTAAAGGATAGATACCAGAGTGTGGTTGTAAGTGGGGTTCACTCGGAACAGAGACCAGTCACAAGTGGTGTAAAACAAGACTCTGTACTAGGTCCTGTTCTATTTAATATATATGTAAGTGATATAATTAAAGGTTTGTTGGGTAAGGTATGTATTTTTGCTGATGACAAAAAGGTGTTCAATAGGATTGATATCCTTGGAGGTGTCTGTAACATGGAACATGATTTGGCATAGCTGTAAGATTGGTCAAAAAATGGAAATTGCAGTTCAATGTTTCTAAATGTAAAATATTGCACCTAGGGAAAAGAATCAATTGAGAGAGTACAACATTAGGGGTACAGTGTTGGCCAGCACTTCAGAGGAAAAGGACTTGGGGGTACTTATTACAGATGACTGCAAAATTGCCAGGCAGTGGGGAATGTGGATAGAATTCTAATATGCATCACTAGAGGGGTCACCAGCAGGAGGAAGGAGGTCCTGATTCCCCTATATAGATCTTTAGTTAGACCTCATTTAGAATACTGTGTCCATTTCTGGAGACCTCACTTACAAAAAGATGATAGGATAGAACGAGTCCAAAGACAGGTAACAAAAATGGTGAAAGGTCTGGGGAGATAAAACATATCAAGAGCAACTTCAGAAACTTAACATGTACAGTCTGGAGGAAAGAAGGGAAAGGAGAGACATGACTGAAACCTTTAAATACATCAAGGGGGTGAATAAGGTTCAGGAGGGCAGTATTTTCAACACAAAGCCAAAATCAAGAACACAAGGACATGACTTTAAACTAACTGGGGGAAGGTTCAAAACTAATCTCAGAAAGGACTATTTTTTTAAAAGACTAGTTGATGCTTGGAATAAACTTCCAGCAGAGGTAGTGAGCCAGTAAACAGCAAATAGCTTCAAACATGCTTGGGACAAGCACAGACCTATACTGAAGTTAACAAAAAAAAAACAAAAACACCCCCCCTCCAAAAAAAACAAAACAAACCAAAAAAAAGAAACCACACACACAAATAAAAACATACTACACCCCCCCGAAAAAACAAAAACGGGCAGACTTGGTGGACCACTTGGTCTTTTTCTGCCATCATTTTTCTATGTTTCTAATATTGTCAGCATTGTGCTCTTCATCATTACACTTGAATACAGAGTGCTTTTCAAGAGGGTAGGTCCATGATGCCCTGTACTCACAGTATGCCTTCAGTCCTCTGCATTGAGCAATGCTGGAAGTCATTCATTGTACAATTCTGAGGAAATCTTGTGAAGAAGAGGTACTGCAGAGAGCATCTAAATATTGCAGCCAAAGCTGGTTATTTTGGTTGGTTTGGACTTTAATTACCTTTTATATTCCTCCTCGCACTCCATCAGGCAGCTCAAGATTCCTGTGTAAGGTTCAACTTGCAGAGCATGTCTGCAGGGTTCTGCATGCTCACCACATGTGACAGTCTGCCAATAGGCTCTGAGTATTGAGTTGTGGAGAGGCTAGGGTAATGTCATGTGTTTCAGAAGCACTACATATTCCTCACATGAGACGGCAGCAGATCAGAACAGTCTAGGAACAAGGTGAAGATAAAAGATGCCTGAAGTCCCTCCTCTAAAGTGAGTTTGTTACTGTGCCCAGTATAGGTAAATATTGCTCCAATGACAAGTTTCCTTTAATACTGAACCTGAATGCACTAAACTATTCTAAACTTTTTAAGAAAAAAAAAAGAAAAGATGACATAAAAGTGAATCAGATCATTGCCCATCGACAGCACATATTGATTTCACAAATCCCAGCTCTTGCTGACTTAGCATGCAATTGGAAAAAACGATAGTCAAACAGATATATACACAAACAACTTTAACATTTACAGATATATTTAACATATTTTCTTAGTATTAATCTGATGCAAAATAATAAAGGACCATTGAAGTTTTAGGTTTTGGTCAAGTTAAGGTAAAGGCTCCTTTTTTAAAAAAAATTCTTTTGAAATACTATTTTTTTCAAATACATTTCTCTTTGGTCACCATCCCATGAATTAAGATAATTAAAATGGAACTGGATTTCACACAAATAATTCTGACAAGTCCAGCATGACTGTTTATTTTAATGGTGAACTTGAATTGCCTCAGTATACTTGACCATAGGTGCTCTGCAAACCCTCTACTAAATAAAGCATTGTACCTTTCCTTCTCCCTCTTTCTGCATCTAAGACCAATGATATGGTACTAGTAGCTCAACACATGCACAATAACACCTAATGTAGCTTGGCCATACAAGCTAATCATTGAGTGCTATGGAGGTGACTTGCCACATCAGCACACAAGTGTAAGCCTCTAAATATGGCATTTGACAGATGCTAGGAAGGAGTTTTAAACGAAATTCCAATTTAAAATAAGTCAATTATTGCAGACTGATAAAATGCATTGATCAGCCATGACATTTTGACCAAAACCATAACCCGTCAAGGCATGGACTCCACTACACCTCTGAGGGTATGCTATGGTATATGGCACCAGGCTGTCAGGTGCAGATTCTTTAAGTTCTGTAAATTGTAAGGTGGGGCCTCCATGGATTGGACTTGTTTTTACAGCAAATCCCACAAGTGCTTGATTGGATTAAGTGCTGGAGTATTTGGAGGCCAAGTCAACACCTTGAACTCATTGTTGTTTTCCCCAAACAACTCTTGAATTCATCAGACCAGGCCACCTTCTTCCATTGCTCTGTAGTCCAGTTCTGATGTACACATGCCTATTAATGGAGCATTTGGCTGTGGACATGGGTCAGCATGGGAACCCTGACCAATCAGTGTCTAGGTAGCCCCATACACAAAAAACTGCAAAGCACTGTGTGTTCACACCTTTCTATCAGAACCAGCATTAGCTAATTTAGCATTTTGCACTGCAGTAGCTATTTTATTGGATTAGACTACACAGACCAGCCTTCACTCCCTACGTCCATCAATGAGTGGCTGCTCATGACCCTATGGCTGGTTCACTGATTTTCCTCCCTTGGACCACTTTTGGTAGGTCCTGACCACTGCAAACTGGGAACATCCCACAAGAGCTGCAGTTTTGGAGATGCTCTGACCCAGTCATCTAGCCATTACAATTTGTCAGTGTCACTCAGATCCTTACGCTTGCCCATATTTTTCTGCTTTCAACACATCAACTTCAGGAACAACATGTTCAGTTGCTGCCTAATATATCCCACCCACTTTCAGATGCCCATTATTATGAGATAATCAAGGTTATCCACTTTAACTGTCAGTGGTCACAATGTTATGGCTGATTGGTGTATGTGGTTAAGCTAACCACTATAACCTACAGTAAGCTCCAGGAATGTAGGCTCATTACCTTACTAAATATGCTGTAAGGCTGTGCTGAAGGCGTATTTGTTGTGTTCCACTGGTGGTCTTCAACTGTCATTGACTGTCCTTTGCACATAGCTTTGTCTCAAGCTGGTTTATTCATACATTATAGTTGTATCTTTTCTGTTGCCTCAAATAAATATGATGTTATTGCAATAGCCAATATTATTTAGGCATACCATAGCAGCTAAAATATTATTTGGGGTACATTTAGATTTCTTGGTTTTCGAACGTTTGTTAAAGAAAAGTATTTTTGTTAAAGTATGTCTAACCATATGAAAGATAAGACAATGAAACCAAATAATATTAACTGTATAAAGTCATCTATTCATATCTCTGCTAGGACAAGATTGTGTTAGATGTCACCCAAGGGCTCCATATTTTTAGAAACTTGGCAAGGCAAGTCCTGGAACCGTATGTCATTTTGTAAAAAGCTAAAGACTTCATCCTGAATCCATAACTGAAGTGAAGGAGGGATGGAATCAAGAGTGTAACTTTACAGACATAAAATACCAAACGGAGTATAATTTTTTTCACATTATCTGGAAACAGTAGTAACTTTGGTTCTCTATAAAAAACACAAGAGATCCATTCAATACTTTTTCCTTACTTCTGTGGTATATGTGTAAATACTGAGGCAATCTGTTTTGACTTAAAAAACTGCAACCTGCAAATAAATGCAAGTCCCAGCATGCACTGCCAGTCTGCTCTGATTGGCATGACATGCAGTGACTTGTAGCTGTTCAGCAGCTGGAGGACCACAGGTTGCCCATGCCTGCTAATTACAAAATAAACCAGCTGGGAGACTATACAGCTAATGTCATCCAGCACTAAAATAGAATTCTGTCATTTATCCATGACTATATGATAAGGAGAAAATGTAAAGAAGTGTATCTGGTAGAAAGACATAGACCTTGATTCATTGGGGTTGATTTACTAAAGTCAAATAGGCTGTTTACAAATAGGCAAAGAAAGTGGCAATGGCATTATCTCCAGAGCTTATTGGTGTGTAGTGAAATTCAATTTGCAAAGAATAACCAATCACATGCAAGGAAAATAAAAATACAGCATTTTGCCTGCACATGATTGGTTGATGGAAGTCAGCAGAGGTTCACCTCATTTTCTAAAGCTGGCTATGCGTGGATTGAAATTTCAATTTTCAATCCATGTATGGGCAGAGAGGTTGCACAGAAGTCGATTTATCAAGTTTCCAAAGCCACTTAAGGTACCTTAAAGTGGGCTTAGAGTATATGTAAACCCAAACAACGGACTTCTTTTATTTTCTCTCCGTATAAGATACAACTAAAAGCATTTGGATTAGTACAGTCTTGCCAGAAATTCATAGCTGTCCTGTGCACACTTCCGGTGTTATCTGAAAGAGCCCTCCTAGTTCTTATCTAGTTCTTATCTTGGAATACAGAATGATTAGCATTATATTGTAGAGATCTGAGAGTGTTGAGTATTTTGGCAATGGGATCAAGTGTTATGTGCCCTCAGTTCCCTGGGGGATTCAATAAGACCTTTAAATATGTGGACTGTGCACTGTCTGTTCTGTAGGGCTATATACAGAATCTTTAACAGGTTATTGGCCCAGATACCCAGCCAAACACCCAATCATAGCCGACAACAGCAAAAGTGCAAGATACAGCAACAGAGAGTAGAGTGCAACAGAATCAAAGAAAATTGCCAGTAACACAGCTGCAACAAAGCTTTCATTTGCAAACCTGACAAACCAGAAATAACAGTCTTGGAAATTCAAGATGAAAATGCTGCTAATAGGAGAAGGTACATGGAAATGTATAAATGAAGTCAGACTAGAACACCCTTTAGATGAATGGATAGAGACAGATCAAAAAGCTCAGAGCACAATCTCTCCTAGCATAGACGATGATGAGATCATACATATATGCAAGTGTGAAACTGTTAAAGAAATGTGGAAAGGATTACAAAAGATGCATGAAAAAGCTAATCTCAGCAATAAACTGTATTTGATTAGAAAGATATACCAAATTAAGCTGATGAAAGGCCAGGTTATGCAGGATTACATAAATTGAATGTATTAAATAAATAATAACAAATGGTTGAATGTCTGACTGGTATAGGAAAATAAATAAAAGGATTTCTAACAAATTTTCATGTCAGAGCACTATTACTTAGTGGTTTACCAGAAAAACATGAAACGCTTATGACACTTGATGGATGTCCAGATAATGAACTGACATTGAAATATGTAAAGGGCAAGCTTATGGATGAATATAAGCATAAAACAGAAAGCATAAAGAGTGAAGGTGATTCTGTCAAAGAGTCTGCTTTAAAGATGAAAAATAGGTATAAAAACAGTAACATGCAACATAAAACACGTGAATGCTTTGTGTGTAAACAACAAGATAATTTAACAGCAGATTGCAGATTCAGGAAGCTATGCAAAAACAAACTAAACTACAAAAGTCTAAAAGTGTGAAGGAAGAAACTGATTTCTCTTCAGATAATAAATACTGTATGTTTTTCAATCCAAAAATTGCACCTCATCTTTTCAGGCATAGTGTGTTGATTCAGGAGCTACAAGTCACATAACAAATGCCAGACATTTCTTTATTCTTTATTCACCTTGACCACAGTAAAACAGAAAAAATAACCACAGCTAATGGGCAAATAATATAATCAAAAGGAATAGGAGATGGTTTTATTTACTGTCCTATTTCCCAGAGTGTCACCAGAAAGTTACCTGTGAAAAATGTCCTTTATGTCCCTGCTCTTCAAACTAATCTATCGTCAGTAAAGAAGCTCACAAAACAAGGAAATGTAGTGACCTTCCAAGATGACAGTTGAGCCATCACAAAAGGGAATACCTTACTTGCAAAGGCTAAAATTACAGATGAACTGTATCAGCTGAAATGCAATGAGGCTGTTAATACTGCCAAGGAGGAAAGCATTCACAAATGGCACAGATGACTTGAGCACAGAAGTGGAACTGAATTTACTCTCTCTTGAGAAGAGGAGATTAAGGGGGGATATGATCAACATGTATAATCACATCAGTGGTTCATATAGTGAACTCGGTGTAGAGTTATTCACACTGAGGTCATCACAGAGGACAAGGGGGCACTCTTTATGGCTGGAGGAAAATAAATTTAATCTCCAAACACGGAAAGGTTTCTTCACAGTGAGAGCTGTGAAAATGTGGAATAGACTCCCTCTAGAGTTGGTTCTGGCCAGCTCAGTGGATTGCTTTAAAAAAGGCCTGGATTCCCTCTTAGATACACAGAATATAACTGGTTACTAACATTTATAGGTAAAGTTGATTCAGGGAATATCCAATTGCCTCTTGAAGGATCAGGAAGGAATTTTTTTCCCTGCAGGAGCAAATTGGATCATGCTTTGCTGGGTTTTTTGCCTTCCTCTGGATCAACTGTGGGTATAGGATTATAATTTTTTTTTTTTTTAATGGTTGAACTGGATGGACTTTTGTCTTTTTTTCAGCCAGACTAACTATGTAACTCCTGGTATAATAAAGAAATTAACTGAGGATGACTAGGCAAATGAAAAAAAAAAATAGTCCATGTGATGTGCCATGTATTGTCCCCCCCTATTGTACAGCGCTGAGCAAACCCTTTGGCGCTATATAAACTCGTAGTAATAATAATAATAATCAAAAAAATGAAATGCACCAGCTGCATAAAAGGAAAAAGGAGAAGAAGAACCTTTTCAAAGCAGAGTAACAGCAGAGCTAAAAAAAAAACCTTTAGATTTAATTCATTCAGATCTTTAAGGTCCAATGGAAAAACTGACTCCAGGAAAGAAGAGGTATTTTCTCACTTTTATAGATGATTACTTCAGGTATAATACACTATATTTGTTACACAACAAAAGTGAAGTGCCAGAGAAACTTGAAACGTTATTTGCTCAAGTAGGCAAAAAATTTAGCAAAATTCCAAGTGTATTGCGCACAGACAATGGAACTGCATATACAGGTGATAACACACAGGCGATTCTCAGGAAGCATGCAATAATATTTCAAGCTACTGTACCATACAACCCAGAACAAAATAGATTTGCAGAAAGAATGAACTATAATCTATGTGAGAGTGGAGATGTGATGCAGATATACCGAACACATACTGGGAGGAGGCAATTATGGCCATATGCTATCTGCAAAATCGACTACCAGGAAAATCAACTGAGAAAACTCCATATGAACTATGGAATGGAAAAGCTCCGAATTTGAATCTGAAAATATGTAGAAGCAAAGCCTATGTGCACACCCCAAAAGAAAAAAGTACAAAATGGGATGCTTCTACAAAGAAAGGTGTACTTGTGGGGTACAGTGAATATCAAAAGGGATACAGAATTGTACACCAAGACACAGGTAACCATCAATTGAAGGTAACCATCAATAAAAATGTAATTGTCAACTTTAGTATGTTCAAAATTTCATTAACTAAAACAAATGCTTCAGACTGAGGGAAATTCCACATCTGTGTCACATAAAGATAAGCTACAAAGTGACACAGAAATAGAAATTAACACAGACAATCCAAATACTGTGAAAGAAGAAACCATGCCACAAGCGACTTCAATCAGGAAACCCAGCAGAAGCAATAAAGGTATCCCAGCCAAACGTCTGTCCTATGTTGCTTGTGTAGCATTAACACCAGAGCCAGATTCATGGGATGAGATGCAAAGACTTCCAACCCATGAGAAACAAAAGTGGTTCACAGCTGCTGCTGATGAAATCTGAAATGGGACTAATATAAGATGTAGTTATTGAGTGGGGGTGTTGGAATACATTCTTCATGTATTTTGTGCAACTACTTGTTCAGTAAAGATATATTATTTAACCAGTAGATTGCAGTGTTTATAAGTTTGTAGCTGCATCTATGACAATCTCTGTCTTTTCTCTGTAATAAAGCTCCTGTTTCCCATTTGCAGAGAAGCAGCAGATAAACACATGTGGACAGTGCATTGTCTGTTCTGTAGGGCTATATGCAGAATCTCTAACACTTTGTGGTCCCATTTCCTTCAGCCTTTCCCCCTAATCTTATCCCTATTTTTGTTGGCTCCGCACCGCAGCTCTGCAGAATGCATGCGTGGGCCCATCACAGTAGATTTTAACAAGCCACTGTGTGGTCTTGTTGGATCAGGATCTGGTGAATATAAGACTGAGAGGGGTGTTGGTTGGAATACACAATAAATGTAGGTGCAGTTAGGTACGTTATTTAACACTCTTTAAGTGATCATGCAGATTGATAAATCAGGACCATAGAGTGTTAAACTTGCATACTCACCACATCATAGTGGTATCTTACCCTACAAAAATTAAAGTGGTTCTAAAGTCAAGACATTTTTTACCTTAATACATTCCCTGCATTAAGATACAAAAATGTCCCATTACCTGTTTCCCTCCCCCCAAACACTTACCTGAGTCCTCTCTCAATTCATGTGCACATATGCAGCAGTGTTGCTCTCTCTTCTTCTTCTCACAGGACACACAGGCAGCAGTGGGAGATATTGGCTCCTGCTGCTGTCAACCAAATCCTGTAAGGAGGGAGCAGAGATGTGGCTGAGCTGCTCTGTGTGTGTCTATAGATGCACACTGCCTGGCTCGGAAGTGTGCTCGCATGGCAGCCCCCTCATCACATGGCTTGCTGAGGGGGCACTCAGAGAAGAGAAGAAGCAGACAGCGCTGGTGGGGGACCCCATATGAGCAGGTAAATGACCGCTCTATGCAATTCCATTGTACAGAGCAGATAAATATACCTTTTATTTTATATTAGGGAAAAACATTAACTTTAGAACCTCTTTAAAATGGCAATGCAATGTCATGAGCCTTTTACTTTACCCACCAAGAGGTGCTTGAAGATATTTTCTGGGTGCTCTGGGACCCCTCTACCTTGAAGTGCTCCAATATGCCCAACCCATGTGCCCTGGGGTATGTGGCACGGACAAGCACTTTCTTCCTATTGATGTACTGTTGCCAATTTATGTTGTCAGACATGACCATGGGTACATTTTTAAAGATGGGCTCCATTTAAAATATACTAGTAAAAGCTATACATTAGCAAAATCCATTCTTCAATTGGATTAGTGATCCATTCTTGCAGTTCCGAACCCCTTGCAAAGAACTAAATGCCCCTATTACAAAAATATAAGATTTCATCTAGACTTCACGAAAATGGGGTAATTAGCTGGTATACATCAGTTATATACATCATTATAATGGTTGATGGACATGTACAGTCAAATTTCATTTGAGAATGCTCAAAGCCAGTAATTTTTGTAGCACCAATTGTAACTAAGCATATTAGCTGAAGCCCCCATTTTTGTTAAAACCTAAGGAAACCTTTAGTGATACACAAACCTACATCAGAAAATCCATTTTGAAGGATATCTATAAACAGTGTATGTCTGTGTAGACACAAATTTCATGTTACTCCAAATATAACTAATGTCTCAGCTATGACATTATTAGGCCACCACAAAAATGGCAGCACATTACTAATATTTGACTGATTGACATAGGAGGCAATCTTAAAAGTACCGTACTGTGCCAGGACAGCAAAGGCTGAGAACTGGACCGTAGCCCAAGTCAACCTAATCATTAAACTGGTAATGCGATTCAGTACAAAAATTCAGATGTGAACAGTAGTATACCTAATGATATATTAGGCATGGCATCTTGACGGAGATGAATGTCAGAATAGAAATTAGAGCCACTAAGTGGCTGAGCTGTGTCACCAAGGCTAATCTTATATGCATAATGGAGTGTACCTCTGAACTTCAGCCATCCAGGTTGCACTGCTAACATGTTTCATAATATGAACCAACCTATGATAGGCTGCAAAATATACTTCCTGTGCCTTTAAAAAAATGGTCTGCGGAATGGACTAAAGAATCCCTAAAGTAGACCAATTTTTACTATGAAATTGGAATGTTACTTTGGGATTTTGCAAACCTAAGGTTTAAATCATGTACTACACAATAAAATATAGCATTACTCAGCTTGAGCTAATTAGTAAGCAGACCTTTGCTGCATATTTCAGGTGAGGTTTTACCAAAAATTTATGTAAAGGCCAGATTATAGTTCTCTCCGGTGAATTTATACGGCTTTTAGAACATGATGGTTGCCTAGGATGGTATTGATTGACATTGCTTGTTGTTGCTCAGTCTGTGGTCCACTCCCAAATCCTTCTCCATCAAGGATTCACCCAATGTAATCCCATTTAGTGTGTAATTTGCATGGATATTCTTGCTCTCCAAAAGCATAACTTTGCATTTATCTACACGGTACCTCGTCTGTCTGCCAAGACTTTCAACCTGCCTTAATTCTCTTGAGAAGAAAAACATCCTAATCTGAGTCTACTGCCTTGAATATTTTAGTGTCAGATCTGTAAACATTGATCTTTGATTAAAAATTGCTTATGATCTTAAATCCAGTGTAAGTGCTCTACTGATAACCAGACAAAATTAAAAGGACCAGTCATCAAAAAATAGATCAAACTGACTTTAGATAAAAAGTACTTTCTACTTTACGTATATAGGCTGATTAAAATGATTTCTGTAAGGCATTGTTTTGCATACTCAACCTGACAATCTTACAAGTGAAATCTTTTGGAACCACTAGGCAAAACAAAATGCAAGTAAACCCTCTGAAAGATATTATTGACAACAAATATATTGCGTCCTATATTATGCTACAGATAAATACATAGGTTTTCATTGCAACTAGCATTTAAAATGACATGCACTTTTTTATGTAATAGGTATTGAATCACTGACCAAAAACAAGTATGAAACAAGTCAGATATATGGGTTTGCTTACCTAAACTATTGAAACCAGGCAACTAACAGTTTAAGTCAAACTGCAGAATATGCATCAAATCTTCCAAAGTTCAATATATTTTAATTCCATTTGCATTGAGCAAAGCTGGAAGCACCTTCCTTTTCTAAGCATGAGCTTAACCTAAATGTAAAGAAAGAATGAACAGTAAGACATAGTTTCGACAGGATGAAAAATAAATCATATTCACATGGATGGTTTTGAAGCAATAAAACACATAGCATGTTTGCAAGGATTTAGACCATTTAATGTGATCCCATCAGGAGAGAAGTAGAGGGGCTGCCATTGTTGGCCCCCTAATAAATTTGTTTTTTTTTTTGTTGCTGTGTCTGGAATAGCTTTTGAGTTACAGTTTCAGAAAATGCATGTTGAAAATGAGTATCAGAATTCCTTATCTCTATACTTATGAAGCATTGTATGTATGAATGTATCAGGGTGACAGTCAGGCAACTAGCAATTTTAGAAAAAATGGTCAAAACGGCAACCTTTGTAACTGTCAAATGACAAGCTTCCTTTAAGTTTGGGCCATAAACGGACAGGCCCAGCAGGTGTAATTCCAAGCTGGCCCTATTATTGTTACTATAAGGCTGCAGTCTTTATGCTTGCCCCCAGATCTTGGGGCTTTAGTGCATCACCAGTTCTGAGTGGCATACACTGCAATGCCTCCCATATTACTGGTGGTGCCTAACTCTTGGGGGAAAGAGTTCATTGAGTTTTCCAGAAGAAGGGAAACTTCAGCCGGGCACATATTTCCATGTTTAAAAGCATATAATCCACCTGAGAGCTGTGTCTATTCAGTAGATCAAGAATTATTTTTGCTAGCAATACCCAAGGTGAAGTGAACATTCATACAGTAACTGCCTAGATACATCTCTTATGTGCTTACTGAAACGCTAGTAACTGCAGTAGTTGAGAAGAAATGATACATCACTAATCTGTTGCACACACAACTGCTTAAAATCACCCAGCTGCTGCTATTCTGGTATTCTGAGAACACCTATTGCTGAGCTGCTTGAGACAGAAGACCAGGTATTCCTGCCCCATTAAAGCTCTCTATTATCTCCTAGAGATAGAGAGGAGGTTTTACTGTTCATTTGATGAGTTATCTGATGTTAGGTGGAACAGTCACTTTGAAATTCTTTTAAAGCTATTTGGACTCCAAATCGGATTAAATAGAGCCCAGATTATGAATGGAAAGCCTGCCATATATGGATGGAATCTCGATCAGTTCAGCAGGGACTGGCAGAGATTCGATCCATCTATGGACAGGCTGGTTTTACTGAAGTTGATCCATTAATCTATTTCAGTACAACCAGCCTGTTGGATTTTTGTCATGCAGTCACCGCTGGTGGCCATCACTATCCCAGATTTCTATTATAAATAAATGCCTTGGGTGGAGCTGGATTCCTATTAAAAAAATGCCTTGGGTGGAGCTGGTGGAACAGTCACCTTGAAATTCTTTTGAAGCTATTTGGACTCCATATCTGATTAAATAGAGCCCAGATTACGAATGGAAAGCCTGCCATATGGATGGAATCTCAATCAATTCAGCAGGGACTGGCAGAGATTTGATCCATCTATGGACAGGATGGTTGTACTGAAATTGATCCATCGATTATAGTACAACCAGCCTGTTAGATTCTTGTCATGCAATCACCGCCAGTGGCTATCCCTATCCCAGATTCCTATTACAGAAAAATGCCTTGGGTGGAGCTGGATCTGTGACATCATTACCAAGGGTGGACTGACCATTTGGAAACTCGGGCACTGCCCGAGGGCCCGGGATCAGTAGGCGGCCCCATGAGATGCCCCTGGTACCTTTTTCATAGGCTTTTTTGAGTTTGGGCAAGGACACAGAGGCCCCATGATCCCCTATTGCCCGGGGGCCCCATAAGTTGTCAGTCCGCCCCTGCTCATTATGCATGGCCACAGCGGTGGGTCCTGCAGCAGTGCGGTTTGGATTGTTATACCACTGGTCTTTTTTTGTTCAATGTGTAAATGTATTACCATTCCATTAAAAGGTTATTTTTTATGAATACTACGCTCATAAGGTTTCTCCTTTCCTGCTTTTATCTGATGCCTTTGTTGGAGTGAGTTTGGTGGCTTGACAATTAGCTGCATATTCCTGCTGTGGGGATATCTTTGCTGCATCTTTCTGGTGGGGTCACATATTTTGGAAAAAGTGCATGTGATCTCTTTGCTTTGAGATCATTCCTGTCCTGTAAGAGGCTTATCCTTCAGAATCTGGACCTTGAGCACTGGAGCATATGTTTGTTTAATTAAACAAAAAATGTGATGTGCTAACTCTTCAAAATGTAAAACATAAACTTTAAAAACATGCAATATCAATCCACAAAAGTTCAAATGTGAAGATGTATCAGTCCAAGCCAACATATATAACTCGTAATGTTGTGCTATCATCCAACAATATCCAATGCCTTGCTTGAATTGTAGCCCCATTCCTTGCTCACCTTGAAGTTTGACATATAAATTAGTCCAAATGTACTTTTAGGACTGTGTAGCCTCCAAATTTCTAAGAAATGTAGTGTTTCTTCCACGTGCTGTATCTTCATTGGACCTTTAGCTCCAAAAAAATGCGCGAAAAAGCAAAATTACATATCGTAGTGCAACACCATTTTTAAAAAATTGTAAATTATACGCACTCAGATATAAATTCACATTAAAAAAAAGAAAATGTGCTCCAAGATGCAGTAATCAAATGGTCGCATTTCTCCACCATGCAAGCTAATCCATAGTGTTTCCCATCATTGAATAGGTGCACCATACACTCACCTTCTCCCTTGACCTATTAGGTAGATCATAAACACTTAGGGATACTGGACGACTTCTGCTGGTCCACTGCTGGCCTTTAGTGACTATTTCCTTGACTCTTCTGGCCCTTTAAGGGAATGGACTCCAGGATTTCCAATGGGATTATGTGGTTTATTTACATGTGTTTTTTACATTTGAGCACTGAGCACAGTTATTACACTTGGATGACCTTGTGTGGGTGAGAACTTTCACATGTTTAATGAACCTTTAACCCCATCCCTGCCTCCCTATAGCAGATATATTGCTACAGGGTGGAAGGGGTGCGCAAAATTACGTATATATACGTGATTTTGCATCTCCAGGTAGGGGGCGCCCGTGAGCTGTGTGCGAGCCCTACCCACGCCGTCATTCAGCTGTCAATCACCAGTGATTACCTGCTGCACCCGGAGATTACTGTGGATGGCTGCTTTGTTTACTAACAGTCCTCCTCCCTGTTGGCTCAGGCACACTGTCATCCAGTAAAACACTCCCAGCACACAGTTAACCCTTTGATCGCCCCTCATGTTAACCCCTTCCTTCCCAGTGCCATTAGTACAGTGTCAGTGCTTTTTTTTTAGCACTGATCACTTTATTGGTGTCATTGGGGATGTCAGTGACACCAAGTTGCCAGTTATCGGCTGCACTTTCCTCAAGCTGTCACAGCGTGAGGAAAGTACTGCCGAGAACCGGCAATTGTCAGTGAAGGGATCAGCATTGCTCATCAGGGCACTGATCAGTGTCACCCACCTGTGCCCATCAGTGCCACCCACCTATGCCCTGCAGTGCCACCTACCTGTGCCCAACAGTGCCACCCACCTGTGCACAGCAGTGCCATCCACCTGTGCCCATCAGTGCCATCCACCTGTGCCCATCGGTTCCGCCTATCAGTGCCACCCATCAGTGCCCAGCAGTGCAGCATCATCAGTGGAGTCTATCAGTCCAGCATCATCAGTGCCGCCTATCAATGCCACCTATTAGTGCCTCCCATCAGTGCTCATCAGTGCCGCCTATCCCTGCCACCTCATCAGTGCCCATCAGTGCTGTCCATCAGTGCTGCCTATCAGTGCAGCCTCATCAACACACATCAGTGATGGAGAAAAAGTACCTGTTTGCTAAATTTTATAATAGAAACAAAGAAAAACTTTTTTTTCAAATTTTTTGCTTTTTTTTTGTTTATAGCACAAAAAATAAAACACCCAGCAGCAATTAAATACCACCAAAATAAAGCTCTATTTGTGTGAAAAAAATGATAAACATTTCATATGGGTACAGTGTTGCATGACTGTGCAATTGTCATTCAAAGTGCAACAGTGCTGAAAGCTGAAAATTGGCCTGGGTATAAGTGCCTAGTAGGCAAGTGGTTAATAACAAAAAGTCAAAAATATTGTTTTTTTTCTCAAAATTGTGGATCTTTTTTTTTTAGCGTAAAAAATTTAAAATGCACAGGCGATCAAATACCACCAAAAAAAGCTCAATTTGTGGGAAAAAAATTATGTAAATTTCATTTGAGTGCAGCGTTGCATGGCCACGTAGTTGTCAGTTAAAGTAAAGCAGCGCCGCAATGCAAAAAATGGCCTGGACAGCAAGGGGGTAAATACTCAGGAGGGCAAGTGGTTAAATATTCTTTATGACAGTGATGTTATTTATTTATTGTCAAAATTTATTGATTGTTCACTTAATTATATAAGGATCTGTTGATAGAGATCATTTAAAATTTAAAGGGACAGCGCACCTTTTTCGTTATATGGGTTAATTTGAGTCCAGTATTTAGCAATCTTTTAGGTGCAGCAGTCGTTTACTAATTTAAACTAAGCATGAGGTTTCTTTATATATATTTCCCTAACTGCCATCAGCTATAGCCGCTAACAGTGATCATTGTGTTCAGCCAGCAAAATACAATAGCACTGCAGTAGGGATTCCCCCATCAACACTGACTATGCTGATAGGGGAATCGAGCAAATTTCTTTCCTTCCACCCATGGGTGAAGAAAATAAAATTGCTCAATCTATGGACTGCTTAAGACTGTAGCACAGATGCAAAGTTTCCTGAATGGCATAAGCAGTGCATTTACTAAGTTGTATTGATAATATAATAAGGTATTGTCTTTAACATGAAACATTTTTAGTTATACACAGAGTGGGGAAGGGTTATAATCCCTGTCAGGTATTTATTACTGCTGTTTGCAGGTTGGGAAGTTTCTCATTCAGGTCTGACTGGTTCCCCTTAAACAAGAGGGGAAACCTCTACAGTCGGGACACAGACTACACAAAAAAAAAAAAAGAACTGCACAAAAAAGAAGAGTTTGGCTACTTTACAATTCTACTTTAAATTGAGTTTCTATTTTATATGGGTGCTATAAGAGATATAAATGGCCTGGAAAAGCACAAAAACATCCATTAAAACATGCATCATTACAGGCAACGCATTGCACCACAATGCACAGGAGTGTATTACCATACATTGTGGTGGGCTGCAACACATGTGAGTTGGAGTTACATTGTCTTAGGGCATTGGGGTGATGGCACTGCAACATACTAACATGCGTTGAGTTGTGGTAATGTGCATTATCATGAAGCAAGGCAGTGGAAAACCCAACCTTACTGTGAAAGTAATACATTGTAATAATTGTGCTCTCTTCTGTTTTTTTAATGCATATCTATGAATAACTCTGCCACTTTAGTTTCACTAAGAGCCCATGGACACAATACATTATGATAACGTACGTGTTGTTGGGGCGTTAGGGCTGCCCATTTATCTTGAATAGACTGGTAGCACACATAATATACGAAAAGAAAATGCACCTGCAGCATTTTCAGCATTGTGGTGTACTGTATTGAAGGTGCACTGCAGGAACTGTACTGTAAATGAATGGGTACAATGTACCCCATACTCATCTACATAGTGGGAGAGGTGGGATTTGGGGGCCCCCTTGTTAAAGGGGCTTCCAGATTCCGATAAGCCCCTCGCCCGCAGACCTCTACAACCACCGGCCAGGGTTGTGGGGAAGAGGCCCTTTTCCCCATCAACATAGGGACAAGGTGCTTTGGGGGGGGGAGCACCATGTTGAGGACATGTGACCTGGTATGGTTCAGGAGAGTGGGGGCCACTTGTTCATCCCCCCTCTTTTCTTGCCTGCTAGGCTGCATGCTCAGGTAAGGGTCTGGTATGGATTTTGGGAGGAACTCTTACGCCATTTAAAAAAAAAAAATGTTGGTGAGGGGTTCCCCTAAGGGTCTGGTATGGATTTGGGAGGGGACTCCATGTTGTTTTTTAAGGCTCCGTGCACACTAGCATTTTTTATAAGCTCAAAAAAGCTAGAAGAAAAAGCTGGATGAAAAATATTCATAATAGCATTTTTGTGCCAGCTTGTAGTAGCGTTTAGGAGCATTAGTGTATTTAGGTACATGTAAAAAAGAAAACAAAAAGCTAGGACAAAGCTGTTAGGAGCATTTAAGAGCGTTCAGCATTTTTTCTGCCAGAAGAATTCTCCCAAAAACTCAACAAAAAGTATATTTTCTGCTCCTAACACTGAAGCTTGAAAAACATTACTAGCCTAAAATAGTGTGCATGGACACATAGGATAACACTATTAGCTTCTAAGAGCAGCAAAATAAAAATGCTGATAACAGTTTCTAGGAAATGTTTCTTCTCCTAGATGCTGAAGCTTGAAAAAATGCTTCTAGCCTACAATAGTGTGCATGGACACATACGAAAACACTATTTAACCACTTCCTGTCCGCACACTTTTACCCCCTTCCTGTCCAGGCCAATTTTGAGCTTTGAGTGCTATCACACTTTGAATGACAATTACGCGGTCATGCAACACTGTACCCATATGAATTTTTTTAGCATTTTTTTTGAGACAGATAAAACTTTATTTTGGTGGTATTTATTCACCACTGGGATTTTTTTTGCTATATAAATGAAAATGTCCAAAAATTTTGAAAAAAAGTGTTTTTCTTATAAAATTTTGCAAATAATCTTTCTTCATAAATATTGGAGAACATTTATTCAGTTACCTTTTTAATAAAAAAATAACCCAAATTAGTTTATAACCAAAAAGTATAATTTTTCTAAATTTTTTTTTACATTTTTATTTTTTTTTTATATTACTGTCACCTCAGCAGTACAGTGTCACCATACTTTTTTTTTTACACTGATTGCTTTTACACCCATAAAGGCTGTAAAAGCAATCATTTCTCCTTCTCTCTGACTGCATTCTTGCAGCCATTGAGAAATACTGTGTGAGCTGTGATTGGTCACAGCTTGTCACATGGTACAAGGCTGTTGTGAATATCCTTGTACCATGTGACCTCTGTGATCATTCACAGATTTCACACGTAGTAAGCAATGATGTCAGAAGTGACATCTTGCTTACTACTCTTCATGTGATCACTGATTGGCCAATCAGTGATCACATGATCGGGACCTCAGACAGAGGTCCCATACAACGATCGGTGTTCCAATGTGTCCGGCCACCTGCCCCTGCACTGCTCCTGTCCGGCCGTTTATTTACATGGGCCGGACGGGAAGTTGTTAAAGTGTTACTAAACCCAGGCCCCTGCATTCACTATATCTGGTCTCCCCCAGTACACACAACATGGAAATGCAATTATTTTAGTAAATATAAACTGCTAAATACCTTTTCTCATCAGCAGTTACAGCAGTCTTATGACTTCAGCAGAGCACTGGTTAAAGCTTGTAGGAGGAGTTTTCTTTCTGCTCTAGGAGGATGTGAATCCCCTGACCTCTGTCTGGACAGTGCTGATTGGCCCTGTGCTGATCACATGCACTCTCCTAAGAAAAACAAAAACAAAAAACCTCTCTAGCAATACACACCAAATTGAGCATGTGCATGTGACTACAGATTTAGTCTGTATCAGGTGGTCATTTCAACAAGAGGAGGGGCAGAGAAGACAGGATCAAACAGCCTTTTTGCACAGTGCAGAGGATTAACCCCTTAGGTTCCACAGTGAGTATAACAAGCATGCTTTACTGCATATACAGACTGATTTTACTGTTGTGGGTTTATAACGCTTTAACTTCTAGGAGCAGGAAAAAATTGCTCATAAGTAGCTGTGCATGGAGCCTTAGGCATATCACTGAACAAAACCTTTTCTGCTCCGATTACACTCAGCCTGGGAAAACAATACACTGCTTATCCTTTAGTTGATTTTAATACAGTGGTCTACTTATATTGATTGCCCAGATAACTACAAGGGGAAGCAAAACTAAACCTAACAGATTTAAGTGCACGTAAAAGATTGTGGTGATATTCATGTGAACGGAGTACTTTGGGCTGCATCTACAATACTTAATATAATATATTACATTGATAAAGATGCTAAAAAAAATCTGTCTAGTCTGGACAGACTTCATGATTCACATTCAGCTTAGCATTTGCACTCAGACTGACAAATCATGGGGCCCCCGTGCAATAGGAGATCATGGGGCTCCTGTGTCCTTGCCCACACTTAAAGCACACCCAACAAAGCCTATAAAAGGTACCAGGGGCATTTCATGGGACCCCCTACTGACCCCAGGCCCTCGGGCAGTGCTTGAGTGCTCGAATGGTCAGTCCGTCCCTGCTTAGAGAGAGGTAGGGAGGGGGAGAAAATAGTTTTAGCCTGGAATGGGGCCAAGAAATAGTAAGAGGGCCATACTGTAAATTACAACAAATGTTTTGTAAATAATGTTTTCATTTATGATATCCATCACTTTATATGTGCCCTATATGCCCATAGATGCATTTTAACGTGGACCAGGTAACATGGTAAATAAAAAAAAAAACTGAAATGCCAGCAATACTAGTAAAACCATTAGCATATGGTAATATTTTACATACAACTAAAGGTCAGTTTCCGTATCACTGATATAACAATAACATAAATGTATGTAATAATACAAGTAAATTTTACATACAGCAAAAGGTCATTCAGTCAATGGTTTAATATATTCTTGTCAGTTCCAGCAGCCTAAGACGTGTTTTTAAAAAAATCTATCTTTAATGCTTCTTGCGTCTGTTTGGAGTCAATACATAATTGCTTCTTTTTGTAACAAGTCGGCTCCAATGCCTCCTAAAGGGTGTAAGATTTTTTTCCACACATTGCTTCATCTGAGTTGTGCTGTGTCATTACATGCCTTGTGTTATTATGCTAATTAGGCGCCTAAGAACATTTCCCTCGCTCTTACAGTTCCAACTTTTATATCTGAGCCTTGCATTCATGTATCATATACAGTACATTCCTACTATAGACACCTGAGTTATTGTTTAGGTCATTGATATAAATGGTGCAAATATTATCCGGCTCATATAAAGTGTCTAGCAGTGCTCTATTACAACTTACAAATACTGATGTGATGAATCATTTAGCAACAAAGTGCATGCAGAAAAAAAAAACTGTTCATGTGTTGGGGGTCCTATGTATTAAAAAAAGCATCTCCCAGCCTTATGTATCTCTGAAGGGATTCCATTGGTGAGATCCCCAAGCTGGGTCTGTACACATTTATAACCATTATTAGAGTTTCATTCTATTTGTTGGATTTGTATTTTGTGTTATATTATTGAGAATAATGCAACAAAAGTAGTGAGAACATTACAGGCGGGGCATGAATACCCAAACGTCCAACGTAGGCTAAAACAGAACTGAGATTGGCAACTGTGATATACTGGATACAAGACAATAAAAATATGTAAATAAATAATCTTATATATTCTTTATTATAATACTATATATTTATATTTTATATATTTTTCAGGTGATTCCAAGGGATAGAGGAAGACAGCAAACGACTTAGCCCATCAGACTCCACGTATAACTGAATTCTGTCTGTCTTTATGCCAAAACAAAAAGTTGACAAGATGTGTGAGAGGCATTAACAAAATATCAGGAAGCATTTTTTAACCACTTGCCTACAGGGTACTAATACCCCCTTCCTGCCCAGGCCAATTTCCAGCTTTCAGCGCTGTCACACTTTGAATGACAATTGCACGGTCATGCAACATTGTACCCATATGAAATTTTTATCATTTTTTTGAGACAGATAGAGCTTTCTTTTGGTGGTATTTAATCACCTCTGTGATTTTTATTTTTTCTTAAACAAACCAAAAACCACAGAAAATTTAGAAAAAACAAAAACGTTTTTTCTTAGTTTTTGTTATACAATTTTGTAAATAAGTGATTTTTCTCCTTCACTGATGAGCGCTAATGAGGCTGCAGTGATGGGCACTGATAGGCTGCACTGATGGACACTGATAGGTGGCACTGATGGGCACTGATGAGGAGGCACTGGTAGGTTGCACTGATGGGCATTGACAGGCTTCACTGATGGGCACTGAAAGGCAGCACTGATACATGACACTGATATATGGCACTGACTGGCACTGATATGCGGCACTGACTGGCACTGTTAGGCAGCACTGACTGGCACTGTTAGGCGGCAATGACTGGCACTGATAGGCGACACTGACTGGCACTGATAGGCGACACTGACTGGCACTAATAGGTGGCACTGATTGGCAGCACTGATAGGTGGCACTGATTGGCATTGATAGGTGGCACTGACTGGCACTGATGGGTGACATTGAAAGGCAGCTCAGATGGGCACTGATATGTGGCATTGATGTGCACTGGTATGCACTGATATGTGGCATTGATGTGGCACTGATGGGCACTGGCACGTGGCACTGATGGGCACTGGCACTGATGAGCACTGACAGGTGGCACTTCTGGGGCCACACTGATCATCAGTGCCCTGATGATCAGTGTACATGTCCCCTCCACGGAAAGCCGATTACCAGCTCTTCTCTCCGCTCGAGCTGTCAGCGTGACAGCTCGAAAGGAGAGAAATGCCGATAACGGGCATTTCCGTGTTTACATGTGATCAGCTGTGATTGGACACAGCTGATCACATGACCGAGCCGACATCTTCGGCTCTTTCCATGATCCGCTGTGTTCGAGGGACACAGCGGTCCGGGGATCGCTGCGCTGCGCGCTCCCTGAGCTACGCATGCGCAGTGAGAAAGGTAGGACGTCATATGACGTCCTATCAGAATGAGAGAACCACCTTGCGCCCATCATTGTACTATAGGGCGGGCAGAAGGTGGTTAAAAGGATAGAGGCACTTTTAATAAAAGAAAAACTCCCCAAATCTAGGCTACCTCTTCCCTCTGCAGGAAATTTCCAGATATGATAACAGAGGTTCTCTTGTTTAGTATTCACAGCCTACTTTCACCACTTGCCTACAGGGCACTTATACCCCCTTCCTGCCCAGGCCAATTTTCAGCTTTCAGGACTGTCGCACTTTGAATGACAATTGCGCGGTCATGCAACACTGTACCCATATGACATTTTTATAATTTTTTTTGAGACAGGTAGAGCTTTCTTTTGGTGGTATTTAATCACCACTGGGTTTTTTTTTTTGCTAAACAAATCAAAAATAATTGAAAATTTTGAAAATAATTTTTTTTCTTAGTTTCTGTTATAAAATATTGTAAATAAGTGATTTTTCTCCTTCACTGATATGCGCTAATGAGGCTGCAGTGATGGGCACTGATAGGCTGCACTGATGGGCACTGATGAGAAGGCACTGGTAGGTGGCACTGATGGACATTGACAGGCATCACTGATGGACACTGAAAGGCAGCACTCATATATGGCACTAATAGGCAGCACTGATAGGTGGCAGTGACTGGCACTGATAGGCAGCACTGACTGGCACTGTTAGGCGGCACTGATAGGCAGCACTGACGGCACTGATTGGCGGCACTGATGCGCAATGATAGGCGGCACTGACTGGCACTGATAGGTGGCACTGATTGGCAGCACTGATAGGTGGCACTGAAAGGCAGCTCAGATGGGCACTGATATGTGGTATTGATGTGCACTGGTAGGCACTGATATGTGGCATTAATGTGCACTGATGGGCACTGGCAGGTGGCATTGTCGGGGACTGACAGGTGGCACTGATGGGGCTGCCCTGATGATCAGTGTACATGTCCCCTCTGAGTCATGCCGATTACCGGCTTTCCTCTCCTCACGAGCTGTCAGAATCAGAATACAGAAAAAAGATTTCCGTAAACTGCTCTATGGCTAGTCAAAACAAAATGCAACAGAGAAGTAACTTCTGTGATTTCTTCCGAAAGAAGTGTGTGCATAGAAAACAGCATTTCAATCCCAAGGGAACATCTTGTATGTAAAATAAACAAATAGTAGGCACAAAGCAAAAGTTAGTTAACTATTAACCCTTTAAATACTTGCCTGCTCTGTGCGATGGTTTTGCACAAAGAAATCCTGCTCCTCTTCTTGTTGGGTCCCTTGCCCTGGATCCACCCCCCTGCTAATCACCCCCAATAGCAAGCCTCTTGCTGTAGGGGCACTCAAACAAGTTCATTTTCCATAAACATAGAGAGCATGGCTCAACACCCCCCCCCCCATCTCTCCTCATTGGCTTACTGGCTGTGATCGACAGCCAATGGCTCCTGCTGTTGTCTTAGCCAATGATGAGAGAGAGACCTGGGAGAGCTGTGGCTCTCCTGCACATTACTGGATCGAGATAGGGCTCATAAGAGGAGGCTGAGTGGGGAGTTGCACTGAGACGGTTTTTTACTTAATGCATAGAATTAATTAAGGTTAAAAACCTTCTGTCTTTACAACCACTTTAAATCTGGAACATACCTTAAGCACATACAGAAGCAATCACAACAAGCAAATAAAAAGACACACTCAGTTTAAGTTTGATGGTTAATATTTTTTGGCTCCAGCATTTATTTTAGGGGTAAAGCGAACACAAACTCATATTTAACAAGACAAATAACCAATTGATATGCTAGGCATAGTCTTATAGACATGTACACCACCAAATAGCCAAGTCCAGTATCTCCAATCATGAAGTCTATCCAGACTGAATGACTAACCCCCAGTAAACAAAACACTGTGACATGACTTATAATTAGGAATATGGCAGGGTGGGTGGTAGCTGTGGTCCGGTTCTGATAAGGAGGGCTGACTAAGCAGGAAAAGTAGGGTTCTATATAAGGCTGAAGCACGTGATGTCCTAAACCTACTACTAGTACCCAGGGGCGGACAATTGGAACTCGGGCACTGCCCGAGGGCCCGGGGTCAGTAGGGGGCCCCATGAGATGCCCTTGGTACCTTTTTCATAGGCTTTTTTGAGTTTGGGCAAGGACTTAGGGGCTCCATGATCCCCTATTGCCCGGGGGCCCCATGAGTTGTCAGTCTGCCCCTGCTAGTACCAACAGTACAATGTTGCCATGAGCAATTTCTCCTGTAGCAATCAATGGCAACATGAAACAAGAAGAGAAAAAGGGGAGAGAGAACTAACTCCATGTGTGCTGTCCCATGGGGTCCCTGCTATGTGCTAAGGACCCAGTCATCAGTTGGACATATGGAACTTAAAGTGCCTTCCTCTCTATGGCTGGGCCAGGTTCACGCATCAGATTTCAGATCATGCTGGAAATGCCGAAGGTGGGGAACATCATACCAACTCTGTGCATCCTGCGCAGAATAAACTTGACTTTGTATTTGATTTATGGTGTTCTATTATTTCTAGAAATTTGCTGCAGAGAGCTGACAGGAGAGCTGTATTATTGCTGCACTTATACTTTAACTTGTGTGAATAAAATCAAATGAAATCTGAATTGTTGCTATCGGTTGCTGCATTGTACATGTTATCAATGCTTCCAGCTTTGCCTTTTTAAATTGTTAACCTGTTTGCTGTATATTTCCTATACATTGTTTAGATGACTTTACAGCAAATCCCTAACACTCAGGACATAGCAGTAAGCAATATTTGTATAGACGTGTTCTGTATAAAAGCCAGGCCATGGGCATGATCCCAGGATCCCTTCTGCCAGCATGCCCAAACCAAAGTGCTGGACCTCTGTCGTCTCGCTTCACTCTAAATCTATGTGAATGAGAAGTGCTGATGATCACTAGCTGCACGTTCTTAAATCATTTGGGCTGTAACTCTTCACGGTGCTCTTTCATCACAATCTAGTCAACATGCATTCTATATATAAATGTGATACACATTTAAAATGCTATATGTGCATCTCATGTCAGTTATTAGCATGATGTCTCAAGGCAGGGGTTTATGAGACTGTATGAAACGTCAGATATCAAATCCTGCCAGTCAACTCTCCAAGTCCCATGAGGTCTGGAGAGTATTGGGGCTGAGGAGAATGAAGGTTGGAGGGGGTACTTGTCTCAATAATTAGACGCCCTAGGTGAGATGTAACGCCTCATAGAGGTGATGACACCTGGAGGGGGTTGAGAGGGGGGATTTGAGGTGATTTGGAGAAGGTGTGTGGGGCTGGGGGGGAGATGCAGACACTTTCAGACAAGTGTGAAAAATTGTATGAGAAGTGAAAAATTACGTGACAAAATCTAATAGTGATTTCCTCGCTTCCTTCAATCATCGTTATTCTATGTCTGTGGTGGTTCAGAATTCTAACCCTTTACTGTCCACAAGCAACTATATCTATAATATGGAGTGTACAATGACAGTAGATAAAAGTAATGTTCTTCTTTTATTTAGTATGCAGCATGTGTTAGGACATCTGCATAGTAATAACGTAGTGACATAGATATCTGACCAAAATAAAACATTGAATAAAGTACAGATATTGTTGGGTTCATTTACTAAAACTGCAGAGTGCAAAGTCTGGTGCAGCTCTGCATAGAAACCAATCAGCTTCCAGGTTTTATTGTCAAAGTTTACTTGAACAAGCTGAAGTCAGAAGCAGATTGGCTGCCATGCACAGGTGCACCAGATTTTGCACTCTCCCATTTTAGTAAATCAATCCCTGTAAGTCAATGAATATTAGAGCTGGCAGGGGTCTGTAGGACCACCCACCACTGAAGAACTACAAGTCCCAGCAGGCCTTGATAGCCTTTCTAGTGCCTATCTAATGTGCAGTGTTAGTAAATCTAGTTAGCTTTTTGGCACATGCTACTATTCTTTTATTTAAAATAGAAACTAAAAAGCACATATTGTTCCCTTTTAATGCCTTGTTTTCTGTGTACACAATTGCTTTTAAATTCAAACTTCACTTTGTGTAAATGTTTTCCTTTCTTAGGGTGACCAGAACTGATATATATATATATATATATATATATATGTATATATATAAATATATATATATATTCTTTTTTTTTGTTTTTTTACTGGGCAGCACAGTGGCTAAATGGTTAGCACTTCCACCTGGCAGTACTGGGGTTGTCGGTTCAAATCCCAAACACAGCATCACCTGCCTGGAGTTTGCCTGTTCTCCCTGTGCCTGCGTGGGTTTCCTCTGGGTACTCTGGTTTCCTCCCACACTCAACATGATAATTTTTTTCCTTTGAGAATTTTATACTGCTCTGCAGTGCTGTAGATTTCAGCCACTCCAGTAGGCAGTTGGTCAACCTTCCAGAATATGTCATTTTTACATTCCTCCAGTTTTTAGGAAGGCAGTTTGGGTAAGTCAAGTAGAAGAACTCAGTATCATTACTCTAAAGACATGCTGGTAGGTTAATTGGCTCCTGTCTAAATTGGCCCTAGTATATGTATGTATGAATGTGAGTTAGGGACCTTAGATTGTAAGATCCTTGAGGGTTAGGGACTGATGTGAATGTACAATATATATGTAAAGTGCTGCGTAAATTGATGGCGCTATGTAAGTAACTGTAATAAATAAATTATATATATATATATATATATAGTGTGTGTGTGTATGTACAGCTACAGCAGCCAGTAGTAGCATGTTAGCTTGCACGCATGTATTTTGCAGCATAGTTCCAAAGACAAAACTTTGGGAAGCTACAGAACAAGAATAGCCACTGTGTAACAGTGTGCAGCTGAGCAAGTCTCTAAAGTGCAGCAGCATACCTCTGAACTTTCTGAAATGGGAAATAGTAACACTGTAGTATATAGGCAAAGGAAACATACACTATATTGCCAAAAGTATTGGGACACTTGAATTATATGCACATGAACGTTAAGGGCATCCCAGTTTTAGTCCGTAGGGTTCAATATTGAGTTGGCTCACCCTTTGCAGCTATAACAGTTTCAACTCTTCTGGGAAGGCTGTCCATAAGGTTTAGGAGTGTGTCTATGGGAATGTTTGATCATTCTTCCAGAAGTGCATTTGTGAGGTCAGGCACTGATATTGGACGAGAAGGCCTGGCTCGCAGTCTCCGCTCTAATTCATCCCAAAGGTGTTCTATCAGGTTGTGGTCAGGACTCTGTGCAGGCCAGTCAAGTTCCTCCACCCCAAACTCGCTCATCCATGTCCTAATGGACCTTGTTTTGTTCAATGGTGTGCAGTCATGTTGGAACAGGAAGGGGCCATCCCCAACTGTTCCCACAAAGTTGGGAGCATTAAATTGTCTAAAATATCTTGGTATGCTGACGGCTTAAGAGTTCCCTTCACTGGAACTAAGACACCAAGCCAAACCCCTGAAAAACAACCTCACACTATAATCCCCCCTCCACACTTGGCACATTGCAATCAGGCAAGTACTGTTCTCCTGGCAACTGCCAAACCCAGGCATGTCCATCAGATCGCCAGTCTCAGAAGGCTGATTGGTCACTCCAGAGAACAAGTCTCCACTACTCTAGAGTCCAGTGGTGACGTGCTTTACATCACTGCCTTTGACAATTTGCATTGCACTTGGCGATGTAAGGCTTTGATGCAGCTGCTCGGCCTTAGAAACCCATTCCATGAAGCTCTCTATGCACTGTTGTTGTGCTAATCTGAAGGCCACAGGAAGTTTGGAAGTCTTTAGCTATTGACTCTGCAGACAGATGGGGACTTCTGCTCACTGTGCGCTTCGCATGAACTGACCTTGCTCTGTAATTTTACATGGCCTACCACTTCATGGCTGAGTTGTTGTTTCCAGATGCTTCTACTTTGTTACCATACCACTAACAGTTGACAGTGGAATATTTAGTTGCAAGGAAATTTCACAGATGGACTTACTGCACAGGTGGCAACTTATCACAGTACCACGCTTGATTTCACTGAGCTCCTGAGAGCGACCCATTCTTTCACAAATGTTTGTAGAAGCAGTCTGCATGCCTAGGTGCTTGATTTTATACACCTGTGGCCATGGAGGTGATTGGAACACCTAAATCCAATGATTTGGAGGGGTGTTCCAATACTTTAGGCAATATAGTGTATTTGCCACATCCCCAAATACTCAGAGTATAAAGATTGAATATGCAGAAAGTAACACTGTTCAACAGGTAAAAAGTTTTGGGCATAAAATTAGCTAATCTTACATAATTTTGGGGTGCTGAAAACGAAAATGACCCTAAAAAATGTTGATTGGCTCTAGTTTCCATGATATATTCACCCATCTAATGACGTAAGCCATTCAAAATTATGATGCAACTTCAGCTGCATATTGCGCAATTGATACTGGTGACCAATAGAAAATTGCATGTATACTGAGATGATGCAATAGTAGCCTTTAATTGCATCACTTCACTGCATAAAAGCTGCAGTATCTGTAGCTGATTGTAGTTCGACAGCGTCTTTACATTTCGTTTTATGCTTATATAGGCTACTCAGTAATGCCTCGAACTTGTGTGAATAAAGCAGATAATTTCTGCTATATCTGCCGTGAAATAACTTTTATCTCACAAAAAAGGAGGATAACAGGAATGATTAAGAAAGCCTACAACTTGTATTTTGGCTGCAAGATAGGAGACCAGGACAAGAGCTGGGCACCACATATATGCTGCAATTCTTGTGGGACAGCACTGGAGCAATGGTTGAATGGAAAAAAGGCATCTATGCCTTTCGCTGTGCTAATGATTTGGAGAGAGCCAACAGATCATGTTAGTAATTGTTACTTTTGTATGGTGCCTCCAACAAAAGGGCTAAATAAGAAGAAAAAGTTATCTGTGCACTATCCAAATATTCCATCGGCAATACGTCCAGTTCCTCATGGAGAGGGGCTACCAATTCCTAAAGCACCAGAATCCTTCGTGGTTGAGTCAAGTGAGGAAGAACCTGAAGCGTGTAGTCATCAACCGTCAACCTCACATGACCCAGACTTTCTTCCATCCACACCCACTGAACCACACCTCATTACACAAGTGGAATTGAGCGATCTTATCAGAGACTTGGATCTTCCGAAGAACAAGGCAGAGCTTTTGGGGTCAAGACTACAACAGTGGAATCTCCTAGCAAGTGATGTTCGTACGTCTTTCTACCGTCATCGTCAGAAAGATCTGATCCCATTCTTCGCCCAGGAAGGTGATATTGCTGTATGTAACAATGTTCATGGTTTAATCTCAGCCATCGGCGTATGCTATGATCCCGATGAGTGGAGGCTGTTCATTGATGCTTCAAAGGCGAGTCTTAAAGCTGTTTTGCTCCATAATGGCAATCAGCTGCCGTCAGTTCCAGTTGCTTACGCAGTTTCAATGAAGAAACGTATGAAAACTTGAAAGAGAATTAATATGATGAAGATCAATGGTCGATTTGTGGTGACCTGAAGGTGATTGCTATCCTACTTGGACTTCAAGGTGGATATACTAAGTACTGCTGCTTCCTCTGTGAGTGGGACAGTTGTGCGAGAGAAATGCACTATGCCAAAAGAGACTGGCCATTACGCCAGTCATTGCAGCCTGGAGAAAAAAATGTTAACTATCCAGCACTTGTAGACAGCAATAAGATCTTATTACCTCCATTACACATCAAGTTGGGATTAATGAAAAACTTTGTTAAGGCAATGGACAAGAATAAAGCAGGTTTCAAGTACCTGATTAGCAAATTTCCAGCACTTAGTGCTGCAAAAATAAATGAAGGAGTCTTTGTTGGGCCACAGATTCGTAAACTTATTCATGATGATGAGTTTCTTTCTCTGTTGCGTGGAAAGGAAAAGGCTGCCTGGACAGCATTTGTATCAGTGACATCAAATTTTCTTTGAAACAATAAAACACCAGACTACAAGAAAGTGGTAGAAAAACTCATCCAGACTTACAGAAATCTGGGTTGCAACATGTCTCTAAAAATTCATTTTCTACATTCGCATCTGGATTTTTTCCCACCAAACTGTGGAGCAGTGAGTGATGAACACGGAGAGCGCTTCCATCAAGACATTGCAGCTATGGAAAGAAGATATCAAGGTAAATGGAGCCCATCAATGCTTGCTGACTATTGCTGGACAGTTGTAAGAGATAGCCCTTTCCTCGAATACAAGAGAAAAGCCAAGAGAAGCAAAACCGACACAAACTGAAGACAAAACTAGTGAGAATCCTAAGTATTAAAATTATTCAACTTAGCTTATGGCTATAATTTTTCTTGGTAATCCTATGCAATATATTATGCCATTTAGGCTTTGTTATGTAGTCAATATCACTTGCTTTATATTTGTGGAAAGACATCTATCTATATAATTATTGTGCATTATGTAGTCATTACGCCTATAGTAGAAAACTTTCCGTTTACAGAAAAACTAGAGCCAATTGACAAATTTCATTGTTATATTTGAACTCAGAATGTGAAATTCATTAAGAAATGGATCCTTTTGTTTCCAAAACTGGCAAAAAATAAAAATTTGTTGAACAGTGTAATTGGATCAACCCGCAACCCCTCTTTACCACTAATTCTCCTCAGTACTAGCTGTTAAAAACAACAAATGCAAGAATTTAAAGGGTGGATTGAATGTTTAGCATTGTAGAATAGTTTTGGTAATT